>NW_012267218.1:5928567-6149121 GCF_000151885.1 Dipodomys ordii | reverse complement strand
TGTGTGTGTGTGTGTGTGTGTGTGTGTGTGTGTGTGTGTGTGTGTGTGTGTTAGTGATACTCAGGGCTTGGGCACTGGTTTTTGCCTTTTTCTTCAAAGCTGGGGCTCTACCAGTCTGAGCCACAGCTCTACTTCTGGCTTTTGGGTTGTTAATTGAAAATAAGTGTCTCACAGGATTTTCCTGCCTGCGCTGACTTTGAAGCATGATCCCTAGATCTCAAACTCCTGAGTAGCTAGGATTCTAGGTATTGTTTGGGTGTCATCTTCCCTTGTAAATGACAATCAATTCTAGATGTGTTCAGATCCTCACAATGCAGAGCAATGGGACCTCGCTTTGTAGATCCATTAAGACGTCACCGATCCTCTAACCCTGAAAGAAGGTTTTCCATGAGGAATTCTGATCAGGGGCGGTAGAGGGTCATGCACAAGGGGCAGGCAGGGTGTGGGGGGAGAAGAGGCATTTATTAAACACCTACTGTGTACACAGGGGTTTGCTCCCTGCTTGCTCCGTGGATGCCCACAGTGAGGTAGAATATCACTCAAAGCCCCTTCTCACTTCACACTCACGAGACCTCAGCGTTAAGGGATTATTAGTTCAAGGTCGTGCGGCTCTTGGCCTGTATTTGTTCCCCTTTGCAAAGGACTTTCTTTGTTAAGACCATTGCTGCTAATTCAACGCATAGCAGAGGGAAAGGCATGATGGGAAATAATCTGAAAGTCTTGAAGCGGCTGAGACCCATCAGGGAGTAGCTTTCCAAGTGACTATCTCTAGCCCTCACAGCTCCATCCCAGGGCCAGAGCAGGGGACAGACACACAGAGGAACAAGGCTGTCCCTTTCCCTATCCAGCCAGCCAGGTTTCTCCAGGTGATCTGACATTGTCCCTCTTTAAAGACACGAATGAACAGACAGGCGGCTCATACATGAGAATCAGGTGTCATCAGGCCTTGAGAGTAGGAGATGGGAGGTGAGGAAGGCCGCCTTCCTCTAAGAGGTACCTGGGAATTGGGTAGATGTGGTGGGTAGCAGGTTATTCTTAATAGTTTGGGGGACCGCTCACAGCTCTGGAAGCCTGGATGTTCTGAAGTACAAGGGGCAAGGAGAGGACCAAGCAGGGCACCCTAGGAGCTGCTTGCTACCAGCGGTTCACCTTCCCACTTGTGTGGTTCAGGGAGCGGACTCTCCCCTCCCCCCCCCCGTCCCTCCCCACCCCCTCCTCCCTGCTAGAGCCTGGACAAGTTTCTGAGTTTATTGCCTGACCACCTGGGTTGGCAGTGGAATTCCACTTCATCCTCCTCCCCCTTCTCCTCTAGTCATTATTTTCCTCTACACTTGTTTTTCTTTAAAATTTTAACAATCGAAGCATAATCTGAGCCAGGGCTGTGGCCCCTTTCCCCCCAGCTCTGCATCAGGCCAGCCCTCTTCATCCGAACTGCCGAACTGAACTGGTTGATCAGCGTTTATCTTATGCATGTTGATTTAGTGACTCATTTTCTCTCAGGAGATCAGAGTGGTCTTAGCTTCATTCTCCTTCCCACCAAGATCTTGACTGTTTGCTCTCCAGGGTTTCAGAAACACTGTGGAAGTTCAACCCTTGTTTCCTCCTGGCTGGCTACTGTTTTGTCTTTCTCTGCGTGAGTACTGGACCACATCTTTATTCAGCTTGGAGAAGTCTTCACAGTTCTTGCTTAATTTCTTTGACCTGTCTCCAACCAAGATGGAAGCCATGTTTGCATCCAGCAGTGGAGCATTCCAGCTGCCATAAATGGATGAACCATCCTTTGACACGAGCTGGCAAAGTGCGTGTTGGGCCCTGTGGCTGGCAGAGGGGAATCAAAGTTGAATATAATGTGATCGCTGCCTTCCACCAACTTGCAGTCTGGAAGCCAACAAAATGAAAATGTGTAGGTGAGATATATATATATATATATATATATATATATATATATGATTTCTTTGGCCGTGAAAATGGGGTTCTTCCTTTTCTTTCCTTTACTATTCTCTCTCATGAAGAGGGTACTCCAGGCATATCCAGGTATGGCACAAAGAAGGGACTTAGAAAATGAAAATGGCTAAACAGTTAGGTGTGTGTGTTCTGTGTCTGGAGCCCTTCCAAGTACTCAACAGAGATATTGGTCAGCTTGAGCTGCTTTCACCAAACCCCATCAGCTGGGTAAACTAAACCACAGATGCTGATTGGCTGATAATCCTGAAGACTAGTTCATTGGCCCAGATACTGGGAAACTCAGTTTCTGGTGAAGCCTCTTTTCCTGGCTTGCAGACTGATGGATTCTTGCTGTTCTCACCCTTCCTTTCTCCCATGTAAGTGGAGAGAGGAGAGAGAGAGAGAGAGAGAGAGGAAAGAGAGAGAGGTACATTTTCTGTCTCTTCCGTTTCTTATAATGCTTCTAATATCTAATTAGAGTCTCATCCCTATGACTTCCCTTAACCTTATTGGTCTCATGGCCAAATACAACCAATCACCTCAAACAATCGATTAGGTCTTCAATTCATGAATCTGGGAGGATGCAATCTAGTCCCTAAACTCGTCCTTCGTCCTTTGATCTTGTCCCTCACTGGGAGGTGGATTGTGTTGATGGCTTCCTTGCAGAACTTCAGTGCAGGGTCCCAGAGCTCAGGTCTGGGGGCTCCTAACTCCTCCTCTCCCCCTCCCCCCATGCTGCAGGCCCCTGGTCAGTGGGCCTTGGCCAAAAGTTTGCAACATCTTTTGTCTGTTAGTGTGTATTTTGTTTAATCCAATGTAATGAGGTTTGTGGAGGCAGTAAACTGAAGTTATTTTCAAGTAGGAACTGTATTTAGCACCGTTAATTGAATACGTCTAGTTAGTTGAATAGAACAGTGGCTGTTTGCCCTATTATAAGGAAATTGAGTTTCTCATAAAACAGCCAGTTCTCGTCCTTTTTTTTCACTGTAGGCGCACGTGGGCTGAGCATCCAGAGTCCCCGTGTGGGCCGGCGTCAGCTCTGCCGGGCCGCGTGCCGTGAGGCTTGGGGAAGGGCATGGCTTTCTTGGCAGGTGCCTAGCACAAAGAGGTTGCTGGGCGACCCCTGCTGTGGAACGAAGCTGGGCATGACCCCGAGGTGAATCTGCACAGGTATGCTAGAGGCTGTATTCTCACTACACACATGGGAAACAGGTCTCAGGACTCCTAAGTAAGAGGGTGGATGAATGATATTATAGATATAGAAGCAGATGACAAACCCAGTGTGGTTAGTGTGATTTGTCCATCCAGGGTGCATCTCACCTCTGATCATCACTACTCTCCCTACACAACTGCAGGGGCTTGTGCTAGAACAGAAAGGATCACAAATACTCATCTACTCCTTAGATTTAGAGCCTGATTCCTCTACCCTGGCACGTGGCTGCACTTCCTGTAGAGTAAGACAACCGTGTACTATTTGCAATGCAGTGGACTCTTGTCTATTTATGTATGTGCGTATTTGTTTATTCATTTTTGCTGGCACTGGGACTTGAACTCCAGGACTAAGTGCTGTCCCTTAGTTTTTTTTTCCCCCTCAAGGCTGACACTCTACTCCTTGAACCACAGTTCCTCTTTCGGCCTTTTGGTTGGTTCATTGAAGATCCGAGTCTCTGGACTTGCCTGCCTGGGTTGTTTTTGGACGGTGATCCTCAGATCTCAGCCTTTTGAGCGGTCAGGAGCACAGGCACAAGCCACCCATGCCCACCGGTGGCGGGCATTCTCAGAGAAATCCTTGGCACTGCAGTCCACCAGTGGGGACTGGCCTGGGAGCAGATCCTGATTCCTCTCTGCTCATCCTCTGATCTAGCCCCAAGGCCTCTGCACCCTTGTTGGGCAGAAGTGGCTCAGGATTCCTCAGGGTCTTTTCACAAGAGGACAAAATAACAGCACGTGCCCAGCCGTGCTGGAGGGGGTTGAGGTCAGCCTTGGACAGCACAGGGCTGCCTGGTGAGGGACCTGAGGGCAGCAGAGGTCTCCGTGCTGATACTGCAGGGTGACAGCCTAAGTTTGCTCCCAGAACAAAAATCCTTCCTTTCCTCACCCCCCTCTTGTGATAGCCTACAAGCCCCTTCTATAAATACTCTTTCCCCTCACAACACTTGAGCCACGGAAGCCAGAAGAGCAGCAGGGGCTGATGGGACTTTGGTGAGTCTGGCACCACCACCCCCCTCTCCAGCCTGGATACCTGGTGCTCCCCTCTCCCCCCTCCCCAGCCCAGCTTGGTCTCCTGGGGACTCGAAGGATGCCCAGCCTCCACTCATGGGCTTCCGACATGTGTGAATCTCAAGTGCTTGGGTGGGAACGGGAGGCAGAGACCAGACTCCTGGCAACCCAAGATGCTGGAATTCATTGGTATTTAAAAACACTTCCTTGCCCTTTCTCATTATTCAGGCTAACATTTAAAGGCTCCAAAAATCACTACTTATTAGTACAATGCAATTCTGTGAGCTTGTAAGTTGCATTGGAAGAGAGAGAGAGAGAGAGAGAGAGGAAGAGAGACAACTCGGAGAGGAAAAAGCATGAGACGATGCTGGCTGCAGACATGAAGTCTTCGCGACCCCCTCAGGTGTCTGGGTTAAGCCCTTCTGTACATCACCTGGCAGCTGGTAGAACCCCTGCACCCCCATGAGTGCCTAGCCCCGCTGGGGCTAGGTCCATGGGGACTGTGGGTGGACCTTTCTCTGATGACTTGAACTGTTCCGCTTGTATCCCTCAACACTGTCGTAAGAGGGCAGGTCTGGCTTCACCTTGCAGTTCTTTCTAAGGGCCAGCCCGGTGCGTGTGCCTGTGAATGAACTAAGAGCTGCTCACTCAGCCCCACCCCACACTTTGCATCTGTGCCCTTATCTGAACCACTCCCTTTGCAGCCAACCTGGGCTCCAGGAAAAACAGGCAAAGGATGAACTATCCCAGAGAGAACAGCCACAAGTTCAGGACCCAGCTCAGGGCAGGTGGCTTGCCAGCCAGCAAGACTGATGTGTTGCTGCTTCTCTTAGGTGACACAACATCTCCAGAACCCTCCACAGGCAAAGGCTGAGACCACACCTATCATCTGGGCCTGCTTCAACCCTGCATTGCTTCCTCACCTCCTGTTTAACTGGAGACCAATGTCTGTGCCTCTGTAGATGACTGACAATGGACTGAACAGCTGTCTTCCTGAGCCAACATGCTGGAAATTCTCCTTTCTCTGCCTTAGATCTGAGAATCATAGTTTGAAACCAGCCTGGGCAGGAAAATCCAGGAGACTTATCTCCAATTAACCACCAGAAAACCAGAAGTAGTGCTGTGGCTCAAGTGCTGGAGGGCTCACCTTGAGCTGAAGAGCGCAGAGACAGTGCCCAGGCCCAGAGTTTAAGCCCCATGACCGACAACAAAACAACACAACAACAACAATACTCAGTGAATTTTACATGGAAAGACTTCAACTTATTACTTGCTACTACATCTTACTTGATTCTAAGTAAGACTTCTGGGAAATCCATGAAGCGAGAGCAAGAATGAATTAAAAAACAACAACAACAGCAAATTTATTTATTTATTTATTTATTTTTATTTTTTTGTCGGTCGTGGGGCTTGAACTCTGGGCTTGGGCACTGTCCCTCAGCTCTTCAGCTCAAGGCTAGTGCTCTACCACTTGAGCTACAGCACCACTTCCGGTTTTCTGGTGGTTTATTGGAGATAGGAGTCTCACGGTCTCTCCTGCCCGGGCTGGCTTTGAACCGCGATCCTCAGATCTCAGCCTCCTGAGTAGCTAGGATTACAGGCGTGAGCCACCAGTGCCCGGCTAGCAAATTTATTTTATAAGTAAATCCACATTTGGAAACATGTTGTAAAAGACAGGGAGGACAAGGAAGATCATTCGTACATAAGGCCACACTGGCTGGCCCTGGGTGTGTGATCTTGTCCTCCAGCCTCTGGCCTTTTGTGGAGGCTGGTGTGGTCCTGCAGGGTCTGGGAGGCCCTGTGTTCCTCTTCCCCCTGCAGATGGTGGATGGGGGCCGCTTCTCACTTGTGAGGCATGTCTTGGATCTAGTTGGTGTGACTTGAGGGAGCACACAGGAATATACACCAGCTGTGCTATGACTCAGGCTGGGGATTTCCTCTCTCTGGGCCTCAGTATAGCACCTGGAAAAGGGGAGCCCTGCTCTTCCATGCTCGTGAAAAGCCCTCAGAGAGACACAGGTACACCCAAGGCCACTGGGTCCTTAAGGAGAAGAGATGTGGGGGGTGGAGAAGGGGACCAAACAGGAGCAAAAGGGAGGAGGAACACAAAGATTCCAAAATAGAGGTAGGTCTAGTAGAGATCTGCTGAACTTGTCTCTGTCACACTCGTGTGATAAAATCCTCCCATCTCTTGTTCAATTATAAGGGTTTTGTCCCACATGTTTCCTCACTTTACATTCAAATTTGAGAAGAACCAAAGTAGTGATCTCTTTGGCCAGAAGAAAGATGCACCAAGCTTTGATTTTTTTTTTCTTTTGCTCATCTTGGGGCTTGAACTCAGGGCTTGGGGTAGAGTTCTTGAGCTTTTTTTTTTTTTTGCTCAAGGCTAGCACTCTATCACTTGAGCCACAGTTCTACCTATGAATTTTTTAGTAGTTAATTGGAGCTAAGAGTAACAGAGACTCTCTTGTCCTCCCTGACCTCAAACCTCCATTCTCAGATCTCAGCCTCCTGAGTAGCTATGGTTAGAAGTATGAGCCACCAAAGCCCAAGTAAGATTTGATTTTTTTTTTTTTTTGGTCAGTTGTGGGGATTGAACTCTGTGCCTGAGCACTGTCCCTCAGCCCTTCAGCCCTTCAGCGCTCTACCACTTGAGCTACAGCGCCACTTCTGGTTTTCTGGTGGTTTATTGGAGAGAAGAGTTTCACAGACTTTCCAGCCTGGGCTGGCTTTGAACTGTGATCCTCAGATCTCAGCCTCCTGAGTAGCTAGGATTACAGGTGTGAGCCACCATTTGATTTTTAAAGGAAATGCTTGCCCTGTGGCTTTAACCAGGGTGTTTGCATTAAGAAGTGTTATTCAGATCACTTCCCTATTTCTCGTAGCATTGGCTGTTTCCTTTGTTCTTGTTAAGGTTTTCAGGTTCTTTATATATGCTAGATGTCAATCCCGGACAGAAGAGTGACTGGCCCACATTCCCTCCATCCTCTGGGCTACCTCGGCTCTCGGTGCTGATGTTCTTTGCTGTGCAGAAACTCTTTAGAAGGACACAATGTCCTTTGTCTGGGTTTGCTTTTGTTTCCTGTGCATTTGGCAAAAAATAACTACTGGCGCCCCCTCCCCCTCCCCCTGCCCTTGGATTTCTCCTAGTGGTTTCATATGGGTCTTCTATTTAGTCCTTCGATTGTTTTGAGTTGATTTTTGTATGGCGATAGAACTGTCACATTGAGCTCCATTGAAAAAGAAGAGAAAGTAACAAGAAAAACTGTGTTTCCAGGGGAAGGTGGGTGATTTCCCCAGGGTCCTGTGGCTGGTGGACAGCAGAGCTACACCTCCAGCTCATGCCTACTGTGTAATATGGAAGTGTGAAGGCCAGGAATCCGGGAATCCATAGCATGAGTGCTCACTTCGGCAGGCTTCCAGGTTCGCCTGGACATGTCTGCTTGGTCTGAGAGCAGTGGCGTGGAAGAGGCCTCCCGTGGAAGGCTTTCTCCATAAAACCCAGGCCAGATTCCACCCGTGACTTGGCAAAGTTTGTTTTTATGCTGGGAGCGGAGAGTTCTCTGTTTATCCCACCGTTTCACCCTGGAGGGTCCCATAGCTTGTATAGCAGGTACTAGAAGCATCTGCAGGGCTGATGAGCACGCAGCAGAGGCAAGGGGAGCCACTGGGCTTGGGAAATGGGAACACCTGGCTGTGACAGTCATCCACTCAAGGGCTGACCGTGGACAGGGCCTCCATCTGTATGGACCTTGCTACTCATTCCTCTAGAGCTGAGGATAACAGAGACGAAGTCCTTGCCAATTGGCAGCCAGGGATAAGAAAGAAGGGTGCGTGTGGCATCTTGCACAGGGCAGGCCAAGGACACAGTGACCTTGTCAGAACCCAGCATTGGCTGGAACGTCTTCACGTAAGTGGTGGGGAATATCCTTAAATCCATACGTATAGCCCCAATGAGTCTACCCCGTACGTCACGCGCTTAAACCGGTTAAATCTGGCACAGGTTTAGAATTCAATAAACAGTGGGAGCTGTGATTATGATGATGATTATGATGGGTATTACCATTGTTGTCCTCAGGGTCTCATTTCAGAGAATGGGCTGACTCTGCTTTCAAGGGAAAGAGTCAAATGGGAATGGATGAGGGAGTTGGAGCCCTCTTCTTTGTGAAGTGCTAATGAGAGCACTGGCAGCTTCATTCAGGTGACCGTGGTAAAGCATGCTGGCATACTGGCATTCAGGTTGACATCTCTCATAACCCGGGCAGACTCTAGTATGTGGCCCAGGACCAGTGCGCGGCGGGGTGCCCAAGTGAGTGCTGGTTGGATGGGGGAGCCAATTTCTGGGACTGGGGTGGGGGGCTGTGCCGGGACTGACTTAACTGATCCTTCCTTGTCTGGTGGCTGGGCACTCATCTCTGGGACTCAGTTTCCCGAATGAAGCCTCTGACACCTGAGTCCTGGAGGCTTGGCGTGCCTGGGGCTAGCACAGAAGTAGCAGAAAACAGAGACTTAGTCAGAGGGAGGTGATGCTGGATATGTGTGTGAAGAATGACCTGGGGTGAACAGAAGTTCTAGGGGGGAATCCTGCCTGGTCTTGGGCAGAGAGGTCTAAGCCAGCCGGAGGGGATGCGTGTGTGAGGCAGTGCCTACATCTGAAGGATGAGGAGCCCTTCCCACTGGGGAAGACTAGCATCACACATGGACTTCAGGGAGAAGCTAAGCTTAACAGAAAAGAAGGAGCCAGGGGCGACTCTCACTGAGATGTGCGATATTAAGATCAGGATGGAGGCCGCTGGGTCAGGCTGTTCTGTGAGCAGCGAGAGGTGCCGTCGGCGCTTGTAGGTAAGAACCGGACCCTCTTCTGAGCTCTGGAAAGTTCTTCCCTCCTTTCTCTTTTTGCCTGTCCATATTCTTTTTTTTTTTTTTTTTTGGGTCCGGTCATGGGGCCTGAACTCTGGGCCTGGGCGCTGTCCCTCAGCTCTTCAGCTCAAGGCTAGTGCTCTACCACTTGAGCCACAGCGCCACTTCCGGCTTTTTTCTTTTTGCTTATGTGGTGCTGAGGAATCGAACCCAGGGCCTCTGGCATGCAAGGCATGTGCTCTACCACTGAGCCACCTTCCCAGCCCGCCTGTCCCTATTCTTGGCTTCAACAACTCCACTGAATGCAGTGCAGAGCCAACAAAGAGACAGCCAGCTAATTTGGTGCTCTGGGGTTCCCTGGGTGGAAACTGGTTTTCTTTTGGCCATTCTTTACCCACCCCCATTCCAGCCCCATATCTGCAGGGAGGAAGCAGATGGATGCAGTACCGGCCGGCCGGCAAGTACGATTTGGTCCTGACAACCTTTGATTTTTAAATGGGGAGCGATCTGTAATAGTGGTGTTAAGTCTGATCCCAGTTCATCCTCTACCACCACGACACCTGTCAGTCAGCCTGCGGTTGCTTCTGGGTCTTTTATCTGATGGGAGAGTTGCCTGTGCTTAGGGAATAGGCTTGCACTCAAAATGTAAATAGGTGTGCTACTCTCCCTCTTAAAGCTATTACCGTGTCGATAGATGTCTGCCTATGGTAGAAGCTCTGTCAGCACTTACATTAGGAGCCTCATTTTCTAAGGCTTAAGATGCTATTAAAAAACTGTTCGACTTGGTGGTTCAAATGGCCAAATTATCCAAATTTATTTTAGAAACCTATTTGGTTCCTCCTTCGTTGGTGAAAATACAACACACACGGTTGTAGATTCTTGAGTTCAGAAGCTGTGTTGTGTTCTTAGGGCTGTGCAGCTGGGATTTCCCCACTGGAATACACGTCTTGATCATGTGGAGTTTTCTTTGGAGAAGAAAAAAAAGGCCCTTATGTTTATTAGAAGAGTGCTTTTCATTTAGGTGAGGGTTTAGGGTACGCTTGGAAATCTTGGTTTTCATTGTACTTCATGCTTTTAAATTCTTAGGGAGAGAAGGATATGAGAGAGAGAGGTATTATGAGCAGTGTGCCAAGTGTCAGTGCTTACAAATAACTTTGGACACGTTTTAAATATTATCTCATTTAAATTGCACACTACCCTTTTGAGGTAAGCAGATGAATCCTTTTTCCATGATTAAGGAAAATGAGGTTCGGAGGTAGAATTGGGTTCAAGACCCAGGATTCAAGGCCTTGAATTCAACCTCATGCATTCTACCATAATCTACCCTCAAAAATGTTTTTGTGACTCTCATAGTAATGGCCAATCAAGACATAAAATCCAGAACAGATGGTTTAAGAGATTTCACTAACACTAGGAGTTTGGATGAAGTTAAACAATTCTCCAAGAGTTGGGCCCATCATTAGTGCATCGACTTTCTTCTTCTCTTCTTTTCTTTCCTCCTTCCATTTCATATACATTTGAACACGGACTTAGCAGTGGAGCATCATCATACTTCAATAATCGTGTTAATTCCTGCAGTCATGTGCAGTGGTTGATGTCTGCTCTGAGTGGTCAATCACAGAATTCGTTCTTCCCTTGAGACCCTGTCCCAGCATTTCCCTAAAGCTGAGGGCTCTGAGCATCCTTGTCTTCCCTGGTATCCTCTTCTGCACAAAATGCTTGGTGGGCATGGTATTCACATGGTTATCCAACCACAGGTCCAAATCTAGTCTCAGTTGCTCAGCGAGGCTTTCTCTGAGAAGCCACCTGCAGCAGTCAGCTTTTGCAGCTTTTGTGACAAAACACCCAAGAAAATCAACTCAAAGGAGAAAATACTTGTTTGGGCTCATGGCTTTAGAGGTTGCAGGTCATGATTGGCTGGCTTCACTGGTCTTGGGCCTGTGGTGAGGTTGGCAGGAGGGTGTCGTAGAGCAAAGCTGGTCACCAGAATGAGAGGGAAAGAGAAGGAGCCAGAGAGCGAAGGGAGAAGAAGAAGAGGGAGGGCCACATCCCCAATATTCCCTGAGGGCACAGACGCAGCCAGCCGTGGTTAATATCCTCTCCCAGTGGTCCCATGTCTGGAGTACGTGGCTTTGGGGGGACACTTCATATCCACCACACTAGCCTAAGAGGATTATTCTCTCATCTCTTCTTACTTTTTCTGGTCAACCTTCCCAATTGGTCAATTAAGTATTCTCTAAAATGTGTACTTAGATTTTGTCTCTCAATGTATGGTGTTTCGCCTATTTCCTTCCCGACTTCCACATCAGGTGTGGAGCCCGCTCTGTCAGTGTTTGTTGAATTAATGGGCAAGCGAATTAATTGGAAAGAAAATACCATCCCACCCCCTACGCTGACTTTCTTGGTCAATTTCAAGGTCACTGGAGGGCCCAGATGCAAGGTGAGAGGTGGTCTATCATTTCCCAAGTTCACCAGTGCTGCTCTGACTTACCTGCATGGTGTTCATCACAACATGTGGTTGCAAAAACTGGGGGGGGGCATGTCTTTAGTAATCCCTCCCAGGGGCACAGTGCATGATGGTGTTCCCATTGACAGTGCCGAAGCTCAAGTGCGAGAAGACGAGGTGAGCGAAGTGCTTTCTTCGGTGACGTCCTCACAATGGGTTTCCTAACGAGCTGAGCTGGGCACCTTGGGAACTTTCAGGCTGAGGCTGACTGAGGCAGCATTCAATTTACTGTAACCGTCATTTTAAATGACAATAATCTCATTAGAACACTAAACGTAAAACCCTGACAGGTAGTACACGACACTAATTATTTCCTTCAGAGGAGCCGGCTCCAGATCTGAATGCTGCTTTTTGTTTTCTCACTTACAACTCTTGTGCATCTTTGTTCGGGATCACTATCTTTGGACCAGAGGTAGGTGGTTGGGGGATTCAAATAACTCGGAAAGATTTCCAAAGTTGCCAGTTATGGTGGCTCAGAGTATGGACCATAAAATTAGACGGATATATTGGTTACCTACTGCTGTGTAACAAATTATCTCCAAGCGTCACAGTTTCTAATGACACACATATAATCACCTGATTTGCTTGTGGGATTCGGTGATCTGTTTGTGGCTAGCTGGGCAGTTCAGGTTCTCACAAAAGTACAGTTACACTGAAGGCTGTGTTACAGGAGATTTTTTTTTCTGAGTTCACAAACATAGGTATTGGGAAGATCCAGGTGTTCAAGGGACTGGTAGAGCAAGAACTTTAGGTTCTCATTTTCTAATTCATCTGTTTACTCCTCGCCAACAGTATAGGTTCTTCCTTTTTCATGAGAGAGAGGTGGGAGGGTGTCAAGGTGTCAATCATTGCTTCCATAGTATTCTGTCTGTGAGAAGTGAGTCCATAGCTCACATTCAGGGTGAGGTTTTACTCTGGGTGTCAATGTCAGGAGGCAGGTGGCTGTCAGCTATAGCGGGCCTGAGTCCAGTCCAGGGAACTTGGTCTGCAACTCCTCTCAACAGCAGATTACCCATCAATCCAATGTCCTCTTCAAAGGATCGTTGATAGGAAGGGAATACTTTCTGTGAAACACATGTACTAATTTGTTGATAACAAATAGTACCATCACGCTTCAGTGTTAACCTAAGCAAGATTAGGGTCTTTTGATTCTGAGGAATCTGAGTTTTCCCCAAACCCTGTGTCTTCCGATAAGGCTGCCACGGCTTCAAACTTTTGCCTTGCTTTCTGGTCATGAGTAAGTTCTGTATCCTCTTCTCCGGTGGGCGATTTGTGACACTTGGATCATGGCATCCGTCACATGCTGAAGGACTGTGGTCATTTCTGGCTATGTCTCCCGTGTTTCCTGCTGACCACACACGGCCTCCCTGTTGTCTTTTCCCCGTGCGGTTAGAATTCATTGTCATCTGACAGCTGGGGCTCCAGCAGACGCCCCCTCCCACGGGGACAATGCTGGGAGGCGTCCCACAGAAGCAGTAACTGTTGCTATGAATTAAACGCGGCTTGCCTCGTTGTAGTTACCAGCTTGTGGCAGCCTCCTCTTGGTCCTCTCCCCTCTGTCCTGTGCGTGTCACCTCATGCTCTGTGCTTGGCTGGAGTTGTTTTCCAACAGCACAGATGAGACGGGGGGACGGGAGGGGACATCTGATGAGTCGACTTGTTGAACTCATCCATCCAGTGAACACTTTTGGACACTGCCTAGAGAGTTGCCAAGATTGCACAAGAACAGATGTGGTCTCTGCCCTCCTGGGAAGGCAGACTGTAATTGAATAATCACATGCTGCTTCCCTCCCTGGCAAAGGCAATGAAGGGAAATTGCAGGGTGTTCTGAGACACTGATATGGAGGGACTTGCCTTGGTGTTGGGGTCAGGGGGAGACCTGACTGTGTAGGTGAGCAGGAACAGAGGGGGTGAGGAATCTTTCAGTGAGAGCTGGCAGGGAACAGAGTGCTCAAACGTCCTGAGATAAGGTGGCAACATCAGTTTGGGTCATTGGTCATTAAATATTCAAGCCCCGCCTCTTCTGTTTATGTCCTAGTCTCTTCACGTTGGGCTTGGCTATCCCCCGTGCAACTGTGGCAAACATGACCTTTACCTCGCTGCACCTCTGTTTTGAGTGTTCTGGGTAGTGCCTGGCGGCACGGGATAGGAAACATTTGGAGCAGGACAACCACAGCTAGACCTGGAAGGCAGCTCCATCCACCTGTGGTGTGCCGCTGTGTGTGCCCCAGGGATTGAGATGGATGGACTGCGTCCGGGGAGGCTGGGGGGCACCAGTGGTTGGATAGTACTGGAGGGTGTAGCTGCAGAGGACAAGGACCAGATCAAGCTCTGCTAGTGTGGGAAGTCATGGGGAGGATGGATGGCAAGCTCCAGGAGGTCTCAGCAGCTGACAGACTTCCTAGGCTCATGGGTCTGGGAGAGGTTCTGCTTCACAAACTCACTCTATGCACAAGCTGAGCCTCTGACCACCAGCAACCTCCATTCCTGTGCCAGACATGCTGCTTCCTACGACCGCAGTTGTACACAGAGCTCAAAAGTCACTTTCCAAGCCAGGTGCTGGATGGCTCTTAGCTGTAATCCCAGCTACTCAGGAGGCTGAGATTTGAGGATCGTGGTTCAAAGCCAACCTGGGAAGGAGAGTCCCTGTGGGACTCTTATCTACAATTAACCACTCGAAAGCCAGAAGTGGACCTGTGGTAGAGCACTAGCTTTGAGCAAAAGAGCTCAGGGACAGCTCCCAGGCCCTGTGGTCAATCCTCATATATGACAAAAAAAGTTGCTTTCCTTTGAAGTCCTTAGAGATGTGGGGCTTTGAGGCTTTTATCAGGATCTGTAATTGAACATGGTCTGGGGGTTCTCTCTACCCTTGAGGAGCAGGGGTTCCTTTAGGCTGTAATATGCATTTCAGTCTTCTCTGTATCCTTCCAAGTTCTTCTCTGAGTCCCAGGCCCACCCTGTCCCTGGGGACAGGATCTAACTGGTGAATTGACAATACTTGATAAATATTTCTTTAATGAGGGAACAGACAATTCTGCTTCCCCTTTTTGCCCCTCTGTGAAACGGAGGCATTGGTGGTGTTCACCTTGCTGTGGTTGTCAGGGCAAAAAGGGGTTCTGGATTCGCTGGCCAGGACCTGGAAGCTAGTGGCTGTTCAAAAACATTAGGCATTAAAAATGCATCGGATAGTCTCTTGGGCAAAATCATGAGTTTCTTTCTGTCGGAGAAGGCCACGGAATAGGACTCAATCGTTTATTTACTCAAGAAATCAGCAACTGGAGAATGTGTGTAAGAGATGCTTGATGTTTGGAGAGAGGCAATCGATTTATGGAGACGATAAACTTTGCCCTCTAAGGGATGGCTTCTCAGGTAATCAGCTTCTAAATTTAAGGCAGGATCTCCTAGTGGCCACTATGGTTGTTTTGTTTTGTTGTTGTTTGTTTGTTAGCTTGCTTTTTTGTTTTTGACACGGCTAAATACAGCATTGGAATTTCTCTGAGTGTGTTCTGGAACTGTCTGAGGATTTGGATCCACAAGCTAGAAGACTATCAGACTCACGCTCATTGAACTGGACCCTTCAGTTAGTCGGGGGTGGCGGCCAAGCATTACATTAAGGTCCCAGTGGTGTGCTTGCTTTCATTGCCTGTGCGTTCCTGCACTCTTCCCAAGACAGCCCTCCACAGGGTGGGTACGAGGAGTCAGCACTGTGAACAGGAAGGGCGGCCTATGGGTCATGTAGACAGAAGTTGGGTCAGTGATTCCTTACTCTCTGGAATCTTCTCTGTCCATTGACCACCAGTTTCCTCAGGAGAAGTGATCTCTTCAAGGCCAACCTGAGAATAAGTGGAGTAAGAGAGAGCACAAGTAGAGGGCTGTGCACAGCCTAGTCAGCCCAAAGG
Source organism: Dipodomys ordii (assembly GCF_000151885.1). Lineage (NCBI taxonomy): Eukaryota > Metazoa > Chordata > Mammalia > Rodentia > Heteromyidae > Dipodomys > Dipodomys ordii. The sequence goes on along the minus strand of NW_012267218.1, from coordinate 6,133,692 downwards.
GGCCTAATGGGCACCAGCTCTCTTGTTTATCTCTTCTGCCAATGCGTTGGGTATTTCACTTTATAGGGTGAGGGCCCAGGATCTTTGACAGGTCAAACCCACGGAAGGAGTTCATGGATTGCCTCCTGGATCCAAGAGGGAATGCATCAATGATGGGACGGATGACTCGACACATGGTCTAGATACCTGAGGAACTTTTGGATGGATGGACAACCCAAAATACAAACACACAGAGAGAAGTGACAATACCACAGAAGCCGGAACAGATGGAAGTCTCTTCCGGCTGGGTCTAGCGGCACACATAAGGAGTGTGTGTGTGTGTGTGGGGGTGTGTTTTGGGCTTGGGAGTGGCAGAAACCATTGATGGCCCATGACTGTGGTGTGCTGGCCACCTTGTCTGTATGGTAAGAGGATGTTGGGAAGCAAGACAGGGGCCCCACAAAGAGAGGGTCTATTTGCCAACAGAGTACTTGGCATGAGTCTGGCAGGCAGGGGAGGTGGGATCAAGACCAAGGTGAGGAATGTGTTCCAATAGCAGCAGCAGAGAGGGTGGAGAGGCAGAGACACCCAAACCCTTGCTCTCTCTGGTGAGGGGAAAGACCCCTGCCGTCCCTTTCCTCTCCCATTTACAAAGGCTTTGCCTTCCCCCATTGGGGATCTGAAACACTGGAAAATATCTTATTTACACCTAAGTATGTCACTTTCTCGACTTGAAGTCTAACGTGCTTCACCATTTACATACAATTCGCTCGACTCGTGTAAACCGCATTAACAAAAAAGAGGAGCAATGCGATAAATTACTAGTGACAGGGGCCAGGCTGGATCACAATTATTTTTATATGCCCCTGGTGAGCAATGATGTTCTGTCTTTTTTTAAACAGTGCATAATGGCCTGTTTCTATTGAAATGCCAAGCGGCATCTGCAAGGTACCTCCGTGCTAACCAGTCACACAGGTAGGGACGCCGTGGGAATGGACAGTGGCTGTGGAGGTCCAGTCTTACTCCATGGCTCCCAAGTCTTGGGAATGGCACGGTCTACATGTGGGTTAGAGTAGAAAGTACCCATGCAACCACTTCCTCTGTCCTTCCTCTCATCTGCGTTCAGGGTGTCTGACACCCCAGTCTGGGCACTACAAAGTGAGCTCATAGTACAATCAATCTTCCTGGAAGAGGAGGACAGAGGTGGAGGAGGGCTTAGAAGAGCCACACCAATCCTGACCCAAGCTGATGTTTACTGATCACTGACAAGTGAGAGGCACAGATCAGGCACTGGCTGTACACTCCCCTGCTCACTCTTGAAGATACCTGTGGAAGCAGGTGTTGTGAATCCCAAGGCTGATAACTATTTAATAGGCGTGGAGACTGGGTGTGATTATTTGCTTAAATTTCTAAGCTCTGAAGCAACACGCTGGCCCGTAGCTAGGGGGAGAAGTTCGCGCCACTGAGTTGCCTTATTGTGTGACAAGGACTTGAGCTGCAGGAAGCACACATCGCCAGGAGGGTGGGGTGTTCCAGGGTTGCTCTCCAGGAAAGGCCTCTGAGGTTGGGGTGTGGGAAGCTCCCAGTGGAGGTGGTCTGCTTGGAGCATGTTGGTCTCAAGTCTCCTAAACGATACCGTACATAGCTCTCCCTTGAACCTGCAAAGCAGCTGGGCTGCTCCCAGAATATACTCAGGGTCTGGCTGTAGGTGGCTTTTGTTCCCATATTTGAGATTGTGTTATATAATGTAATACTAGTCATAGTTTATGTGCCGATTTCATACAAAGGAGAACCCTACTTTACATTCCCTTCTGAGAATTAATCTTGAATTGTGCTACTTTTGAATTACTTAAAGCCTTGGGGAATAGGCCTCCAACCCTTGCGATGAAATTAATCACCCTGTAAATGACTTAACGGCCTCGCAGGGCTTCCAGTAGAGACAGAGCAAGGATGCAAATTGCATACCCCCAGACAGCCTCCACCATTCCTGGGCTTCAGTCTCCTGCCCTGCATCCCAAATGGGCGACTTGCCCCTCACCAGCCCCCGGTGCCCCTACCTGGTCTTCCTGTTGTTTGTAGGTTGCAAACTCACTCTAAGGCTCTTCATCAACTGCTGAGTTGGTTCACCTCAGAAATGCCTTTTCTCAAGCAAGGCAGTAAGTCCTGGTTCTGTGTCTTACTCCTTCAACGGGGCACCTGCAGTGCCACAGTGAAGTGAGTAGCATCCCAGGGACCAGGTCTGAATCCCCTGCTGAACAAACACTTTTTTTTTAAGCTGGAAACAGAGTAATGATATTCTCAGATCTGCGAAGTGCTGCGTTAGGCCCTGTGGCAACTTCAGGACCTGTTTTTTGTTTGTTTGCTTTTTTGCTGATCTGTGGTTGTCTTTCCCTGGCAACTCTGCTGCTGGGAAAGAGGCCACCATGCAGGACTTTCATGGATTAACTTCGCAGAAAGCCCCTGCAGCTGGCAGATGGAGCTGTCCATCACCTGCATTTTCAGGGGTGGACCCTGAGAGTGGCAAAGGAACTGGGTCCTTGGGTGGGTGACAAAACTCAGGAGAGGGAAGGCTCCTTACCTTCCTTCTAATCTCCCAGACTGACCATATCCTGTGGTAGCAAATGGAGATACTCAGCCTGGGAGACATGCAGAAGAATTTGCAGAACCTTAAAAACATTCTCCATCGGCTTTGCTTAGCCTAAAAGAACCAAGCACACAAGCGGCGTAAACAGCAGGCATTACAGAGGCTCCTGCACTGGGACGGACTAGGTCCTGGAATGCCCATTGTTAAACTGACACTGTCCTAAACTTGAATATATGCTCATTGCACCTAACTTATGACACGCCACATTGAGGTATCACGGAGTACAGGACAGAGAGAGCTGAGAGTCTGGGAGCTACACAGAGCCTGGGAGCTGTCGTTTGCTGCGTCCCTGGACAGCATTGAATGCTACATCTCCAGCATAGAAAAAGACCCAAACTGCAGTGTTTAAATACAATGTCTATGGAATGCTACCATTCACACCCTTGTGAAGTAAAAGCAATCACAAGTTGATAGAGGCTCTGGTGGTTCATGCCAGCAATCCTAACTACTCAGGAAGCTGAGATATGAGGATCACAGAATAGTCTGTAAGATTTAGACTCTTTTTTTTTTTTTCTGGTCGTGGAGCCTGAACTCTGGGCCTGGGCGCTGGCCCTCAACTCTTCAGCTCAAGGCTAGCGCTCTACTACTTGAGCCACAGTGCCACTTCTGGCTTTTTCTGCTTATGTGGTGTGGAAGAATTGAGCCCAGGGCTTCATGCATGCAAGACAAGCATTCTACCACTGAGCCACCTTCCCATCCCAAGACTTAGACTCTTATCTTCAATTAACCATTAAAAAAATGAGCAAAGTGTGAAACAAAATGATAACACCAAAAAACCCAAAACCAACCCCCCAAAACAACAACAACAAAAAATCTCAAACCAGAAGTAAGGGTGTGGCTCAAGTGGTAGAGTGCTATCCTTGAGTGCAGAAAGCTAAGGGACAGTGCGCAGGCCCTGAGTTCAAGCCTTAGTCCCTAGCATGTGCATGTATGTGCACTTATGTACACACCCACACCTACACCCACACCCACACCTACACCCACACTTACACACACACACACACACACACACACACACACACACCTGCCACCCTTACTCAGAGCTCTCTGCATTCCACACAGGGCTGGTCCTGGAAGATTCAGGTATGGACTGCACTAGCCCCGCACCCTTCTGCGCAGCGAGGAGAGGTAATCTTTTCTCTGTCTTCCTATCAGTGTCGCCTCAGCCCAATCTCCTCTTCTTATAAAGACACCAAGTCATTGGGTTAGAGCCATGCTGAAGACCTCATTTTAACTTGGTTTTGCTTTTATAGATTCCCTCTAGTGGGGAGTCACAGTCTGAGGAAGTGGGTATTTAGAGTCTAACCAGTGAACGTGGGAGCTTTAATTCACCCCATTCTAGTCTGTCTCCAGTTTCCTCCTAGTCAAGTCACACACACTGACCTCCTCTTGGACTCTCCCTGATTTGCATGTTTATTCCTGTCTTCTTTAGAGGGAATTGGATGAGAGACAACTCCTTGTCCTCATCCTCTCTGTGGCCCTGTGGTTGGTGTTGGTGAGGAATGAATGAGGCAGACTGTCCTGTCTCTGAAAAGAACCAATTAAAAACCCAGAATCCCCTTAGAGAAGTCCTGGAGGGCAGCCCGCCCCCTCAGCCCCTCTGCTGAGCCCCCGAGTCTCTTCTGAATACATCTCCTTTATATTACCTCCATTCAGCCAATAATTAAGGTTCCTAAGTGGAGTCTACTCAAGACAGGACATGAAGCCCTGCAAGTTGTATAGTGCCATTTGTATGTGTCCAGGGGGCCAAGTCCCTGCTGTGATCCACATCGCTGAAATAAGTGATTTGCCTAAAAAATAAATTATTAACATTCATTCTGTGGTAGAACCTCTTAATTCCTGCTACACATGTCAGCATATTATGACTGGAAACTGTCAGGTTCTAATGACTAAAATTTCATTTTTTTTCAGACTTTTCACGCTGTGTTTGAGAACTATAGGTTAGAAATAATTCCCGCAGCTAAGTTCCTTGTATATCTGGTAAAGTTAGCCATTTTTTTCTTGCCTGTGTATGTGTGTGTGTGTGTGTGTGTGTGTGTGTGTGTGTGTGTGTGGAGAGCCACACCTCCACTTCTTTCTCTTTGGTGGTCAATTGGAGACAACAAGAAGAATCTCATAGGCTCCTCGGGATCTTCAGATCTCAGGCACCTGGTTAGCATTTTTTAAAGAGTGAAATATGTTGTACATCTTTCATATGGATAAACAACCTTGACATCAAATGTAACTTGTTTTATTGTTCTGGAAATGGGAATTTGTTGACATGATATTCAATAAGTAGAAATATCTCAGCCAGGTTCACTTACATCAGACGCTGAGCTGAACGAGAGTTATTGATTCCTCCGTTATTACATTGTTTCTGAAGTGCTTTACAGAGAGCAGAGAAACCAACTTCCAACTGAAGTTGTTAATAGATCGGCACTAAAATTTATGTTATCCACGTCCAACAAATCACTAATAAAAGCTTGTGAAAGGCTAGGTCATCTGTGTTGAATTACTCATTCTTTTTTTCTCCCTGTAAAAAGCCTTTAGCTAGAGACTGACCAAAGAATTTTAAATCGCTCATTATCCATAAGTCATTGCTCAAAGTGGCCCTTAAATGAGATTAGACCATTGTCACTCAGCTCCTCTACAATGGCTGCCCCTTCTCCTCCCACCTTGACTTAAATTAAGGCTAATGATACGTTGCCAGAGGAGAGGAGAGGGAGATTTTTCCTTCAATGACTTTCCAAGATCTGCGATTAATTTGTTATGGAAAGCATCTATGCATGGGTAGCTCACTATAATTCCTTGTCAGAATACTTGGCTTCGAACAAGTAAGCCCATGTAGGTCCAGTCACCCTGTGGTTCCTTGGTGAGCCTCTCAGGGTGCTCAGCCCTGGGGAGCCAAGACCAAAGAGACCACAGACCTCTGTCTGGAACTGGCTGCCATCCGGGTATTTGCAGGCTTAGATCACATGAGTCTATGAATGAAACTGTCCCACGTCCTAAAATCTGTCATGGGCATAGTACAGTACAGTACGCACAGGGATACAGGGAGGAGAAAATAGCACTCATGTAAACGCTGAAGATGACTTACAAATGCTTTAAAAACATATTTCAGAGAAAGGTGCTGAAACAAACGAAGAAATGGAAAGGCTTCCCCGTCATCACAGAATTCCAAAGGAAGCACGAGGAAGTGGCCATTCCTCGTCGTCACTGACCGTGAGCACGGGGCGACACTCTGGGAGTTCATACCACGTGAGAGTAAAGGCGTACGGCAGCCAGCTCTCCTGTTTCTGTTGCTTTTCCCTAAAACGCCATTTTTTTTGTGCTCTGCTCACATTTAAGTACTTATTTTGCCTTCATTTAAAAAATATTCCACTTTACACACACACAGATAATTAGATAGATAGATAGATAGATAGATAGATAGATAGATAGATAGATGGGCAGCCAGCCCTCCATGGTTAAATTTTTATGTAGCTCCATCACTTGACAAGATTCCATTTTAACTTCAAACTGGGCGCAAAAGAACTAAGTACCTGCCAGAGACTGAAGTGTTCAGAACCTGGTTAGACCAAGTCCAGGTATAGAAGATTTCCTTGACATCTTCTGAAGTCCTCTGGGTACCACTTTCCACTCTCGTTTGATGCCTTGGGTGCTTGCCAGCCGGCTCGATGTGCGGGTGGGGATGGAAACACAGTCCCCTCCACCCCTCGAGCCTCCCTCCCCCTCCCTCTCCTTCATTCCTTCCCCCCTTTTCTACCTCTCCAGTGAATCTACTTTGCACCAAGCACAGAGCCAGGACTAGGCAGCCCAGAGGGATGAGGCTGTGGATGGCTCAACAGGTCTGAGTCCTGGAGGCCCAGCCTGGCCCTGTGCATGCACGCACGCACACATACACGTACATACAGAGCAGGACCATGTGGGTGGTGGGCAGCACGCCCAGGGGAAACACCCAGGTCAGGATTGAGGAAGTCCTGGCCACAGCACCTGCCTCTCCCTCTCCCACATGGAGTCTGATAAAGATTCAGTGGTGGGTGATTATTTATTGTAGCTCACGGAACAAATGGGAGATGATAAACACAGTGGTTGATATCCCCGAGGAAGGTACCAGGGGCCACAGGAGGCTGGAAAAGAGTGACTAGTTGACGGGGAGCAGTGTGGAGGTTTCAGAAATGAGTAGACAGGTCAGTCAGGGGCAGCAGGAGACCCTGGGTAGAGAACATTGCATGGGGAGAATGAAATAAATGACGGTTGCATCTGCCCCAGAGCATACACATGATTATCCCTGCCATTATCCTGTGAACAATACCGGATAACAAGTATTTACACAGCCCTCTGCTGTGCTGGCATCATGGGGCATCTAGAGATGGTGTGCAGGACCCAGAGCTCTGTGCAGGTTAATGTATCACAGCACCCCTGTACAGCAACTCAAGCATGGGCTGGTCTGGGAGTCTGCCGGGGGAGCGTTCCCCAAAACAAGCTCCTGAGATGAGGTGGGGAGGGACTGTTACGAATGTGTATGCACAAGGGCCACGTGTGTCTTTGCATGTGTGTGCACACATGGTATGTACATGTTCTCATCTCTGTGTGTGCACACACACGCATTCATCAGGGTGTGCCTGCGTATGCAAAGGTATGTATCTACATCTTCCTCTGTTTAGTGCATTAATAACATTGGGGTGGGGGTATTGGGTCATGAACTCAGTGTCCTCAGATCTTACTTGGCTTTTTACCCAAGACTGGCACTCTAGTTTAGAGCCACCCGTAATTCGAGTGACGTTTTTTATATCATTCAATATTTGGGGAAAAAAACCTATTTTTTTAAAACCACCCAAGAGGAAATTATATGGATATAAGATTACCCTAATTATTAGACATTTTCACTGTTTCCATGTGTATTTAAATTATATACACATACATTATATATATGGGTATAGTAAACATTCCTGTAAATATGTATTTTAGCTGAATAGTTGATGATTTCTTATAAGTTCTTGCTGTAGGGGTGAGATTATTAAGCGAAAATGGATACATACATTAAGATTTTACATCACTTCTGGAAGTCTCAGGACTCTTCTTCTTCAATCAGTTAGCATTCCTACTGCTTGCTAATGCCATGTGGACATGGGGCTGGCCGAGTGGCTGCATCTCCTCGGGGTGTCCCGTGATGGGGCAGAGACCCCAACTCATCACCCCAGTCTAGAAGAACCACAAACAAAATACTAACTCATTATTCACTGTGATTTTCATCCAATGAATTTTAATTTTGTTTTAAATTACTATGAACAAAGAATGAAATTTCCTTGTGTTATTTATTTATGAACCTTGCTCTTATCTTCTTTGGAGGTGTGTGTGTGTGTGTGTGCACGCGCAGTGTGTGTGTATGAGAGAGTTTAATTTACTGTATGTTTTTAGGGGTTATTAATATGGTTTCTGATATATCTGTAGCAATCACTTTTGCACTGTATTTTCATTTTAGTCATGATGGTATTTATTAGAGAAAGCTCTTAAAGTTTTATTTGGTCAAGTGTAGGGAAAAATATTGTTAACCACTCTTGTCTTCATCCTGGAGTTGGTATAAGAAAATATCGTAGGCTGGGTGGCTTATATAAAATAAGAGAAATGTGTTGGTCATAGTTCTTGAGACTGTAAAGTCCAAGATCACAGTACCAACAGATTCTGTATGTGGAGGGAACATTTCCTCTTCCACCCAAGTTTCCCACCCTGTGTTCTCCAGAGTCTCTTGGACTGCAGAAAACCCATCCATGAAGGCTCCGCCTCCTGGCCTAACCACCTCCAGAGGACCAGCCCCCTGCCCCATCACCTTCCGGGTAAGTCAATCTGGTCAGTACGCAAACATTCAGTTATGAGTTATACATTGAGGAATCTTTTTACTCTTCTAGAACGTATTCTAGTAACCTCTCGTGCTTCCCAGAAATTCTTTTTATCATTTGTTGGTTTTTTTTTTTGAAGTCGGATTTAAACATGATCTACCTGACTTATGCTTTGTCTCTTCTGCAGTGTTAACTCGATACACACCTGTGCATATAAGAATTAGCTATTCTAATCTGTCAGGGGGAAAGAGACCAGGATTGCATGATTGCAGTGATAACTATCAGTATTATTGTGGCCTGATAACAGAGTCTATATAAGCTACAACACCTTCCCTTTCCTTTTTTAAAAAAATAGGCATTTCATTTAAATTTCCCCAAGAACTTTTAGGGTCACCTCACCCTCCCTCTCCTCCCCTGCCCTCACCTAAGGGACGTTTGGATTGGAACTGTGTTCAATATAGAAACTAAGTTGGACATAATTGGCTGGTAATCATTTCCGTCTAAAGCCAAGGCGGCTTGGAATTTTGGGGTGATGTTGGGGGATGTCAGCTCCGCGTTGGGACCGCAGCCATGTGAGGCGAATGCATAGTAAACATGGAAAGGGGCCTGCCTAAAGAGACGGCTGCAGAAGTTGCTCCTTAGGTGACCTAGCCATCACGCCAGGAGTTTTGGAGGCACAATGGTGAAGACAGGAATTCCTTAGGAATACTGTATTTATTTGTGTCTCCCCTGGATGTGATTCATGATAACTTGGCTCAGGTTACCTTGGTCTGGTTAATTTACTGAATTGGCTTGAAGCTCTGCTGCTGTTCGCTCAGCTACTCCAGATGTATGACCTAATGATTTATTAAACTAGGAATGAGTAAAGAGCAACTTTTTTTTTTCCCCTCTGCTATATGACTTGGTATTTGTGTCCCCAATTCGCTACATTGTCCGGAGTGTATAAAGCAAGGTTGGAACCCTTACTCTTCTTCTGACTTGAGCAAGAAGGGCTCTGAGGTATAAGCACTACACGTTGTGTTTAAGACACTAACACACAGAGTTTCCAATACTGAGGGAGTAGTCGGTAGTGTCCAACTGGATGATGAAACTATGATACATACAAATGTAATAATTTGTATGAATAAATAAATTCTTCTTTAATGAATAAAAGCTAAATGAAAATTTTGGCATTTTAGTGGGATATAAGGAATCAAATGAGTAGATTCTTCATAATAACCTCCTTATTTTCTCAGTAAAATGCCTGGAATATTCTTCTGATTTAGGATACTGTCTTCTTATGGGTAATTTACACAAACTATTTCTTTTATGGTCATCCACTATGGATTCTGATGTGGGTGTAAAGTGTCTCTACAACATGGATGGGAGACACTGCCACTATTTTGTATACTCTGTATAATTTTAAATCAAAGACTTCATGCCATACAGACTAGAAAGTTTGCGTGGCCAGAGGTTCTTTTAGGAAATAATTTTACTGAAGATTCTTTTTCCCCAAGGACACATGTTGACTAAAGTGACCAATTCTTGGATTAGTTTTTGTTATTTCCAATTTTCCATGAAATCATCCATCTGGTTCCCCATTTGAATGGCTTTATATCCAACACTATGCCTAAATTTTTCTAATTTTAAGTCTTATTTAATGCTCCAATTTTTCATACCTGACTTGGCATACTTGCTTTAAAAATTTTTTTTTTAATTAGTCAATTTATTTTGTTGGTTATGGGGCCTACACTCTGGGCCTGGATGCTGTTCCTCAGCTCTTCAGCTCTCAAGGCTAGTGCTCTACTACTTGAGCCACAGCACCACTTCCAATTTTTCTGGAGGTTTATTGGAGATGAGTCTCATGGTCTTTTCTGTCTGGGCTGGCTTTGAGCCTCAGTCCACAGATCTCAGTCTCTTGAGTAGCTAGAATTACAGGTATGAGCCACCAGTGCCCAGCTCTTGGTTTTTTGTTTGTTTGTTTAATTTGTATTTAATAATGGCTTATAGAGTTTAGTGTGCTTTACTTATTTTTACTTATTGATGCTATTATGCATGTCTTATCTAATTAATACCAGGTTTTATTGCATTATCTCTTAGTTTCTTTTGTCAGATTCATTTTGCTCGTCTTTAGGGAGTTTATTTTAAATTCCAGGTTGATTTAAAAAATTTTACATTCTAACTTTTCTTGCTATACTTTATCAGCTGACATGGTCTTAACTAGATGTGTTTAGTAGATAGTAGCTTTGGTCCACATTTAATACTATTTATCTAGATCCACAGTCTTTTGAGTTATTTGTTTTGATCCATTCATTATCAGAAGTCACTAGCTATTATTGATCCTTTCATTGTTTCTTCTAGATCCCCTTTTAAGGTCTCAGCATTCACATGAATTGCTGTATTCAAGCTTGCTATGTGAAGAATGGCTTCTTGTCCTGCTCTTTATTTCCAAATGTGTTCTTCAGAGGCAATAAAGCAGATGCATTTCTAAGCATTCCTCTAGTATATCCTCTTCCCAGGTAAGCATTCTTAACTGCGTCATTGTCACACTGTCTCCCTGTTTGGGTTTTTCCACTTTCCTTGGGCATGACTCAGCTTGCTTTCTGGTTAGCGCTCTCTGAATAAGGACCAAGTGTCTCCTTGCCATCATTTCTACATTTGTACATTTCCGAAGTTGTCCTTCTGGATATCAACGCAGCGTCCACATTGACTGGCAGAGTGTTGCAGCTGTAGGGCAGGCAAATGGCCTGCTTCTCCTTGGTCTCACTCCAGCCTTATGGATAAACTTTATCTCTGAGGTTTTTGGAGAAGCGCTTCTTCTTATTTTGATGTACACACAAGCAAATCCTTTAAAATTGCCGGCACAGTACTTGTTCTGGAGTTCCAAATCGCACCAGAGGAGGGCGCTAGCGAGCAGAAGTGAGGGCAAATGAGGGTGTTTTCTGAGGGTGACAGAAAGTACTCAGATAGGCAGGGCTGTCAGAGGAATTTGGACTTGGGATACAGCCTTCAAATGGGGCCTCCCTTTTTGGAGGGAACCACTGATTGTTAAGCTGGCACTTTTCCCGCTCTTCTTTCCCGTGATCCATGTTGCTATGTTCAAAGAAAAGACTGGGCCAACTTCTCTTGTTCCCTTCAAGAGTAAAAAGTGAGCAATTTGTCTTAGAGATAAATTTGTTTCCAGTGCTGTTGCAGCTTTGGATTTCTGGTGTTTTATTTATGCACGTTTCAATAGCACAAGGGCCAGTCTTAATCAAGTGGAACTCCATGACCACAAAGAAATTTCTAGAATGTGATTCTTGATAACACACAGTCTAATGGAAAATACACGAGGTTTAGAATCAAAGAGACTTAGGTTAAAATGCTGATTTTTGTCATTTAGCTATGTGACTTTGGGGAAGCAGCCATCCCCCCTTTTGAACTTGGTTCTTTCCAAGTGTGATAATCAGCAGAGTAGTCAAGAGCCACTGTTCAAATTTAATAAACTATTAAATTGAAGGCACCAAGCTAAGGGCCAGCTTTGCTGTATCTTTTGTCATATAATCGTATCTCTGCATAGAGTAAACTCCCCCTTCCTTCCCTTTCTTCCTCCCCACTCCTCCCCTCCCTTCTTCTCTCCTTTTTTCCTTCCTTCCTTCCCTTCCTTTATTTTTCCTGTCTATAGAAGTTGTGATACAGTATAGATCATTGCTTATGGATCATTTTTTTATACTAAGAAAAGGTCTTTGCTTATATGGGAGGATCATTTGTTTAGTTGAGAATATAAACAGAAATACATGAGGATAAACTATTCAGAATTACAGGCATCTGATAGCTTAACAGCTAACGGTGGTAGTGCTGTGTGGTTCAAATACAATTTAAGTAACTTGTGCTTATTTGCATTCTGAGGATTGTTTTAGTGAATGAATGCAGTGACATCTGAGTTTGAAGAGCCAGAACGCTGAAGTTGTCATGTGCACCACACATATGAGGTTTTCTTTCCTTCTTTCTTTTTTTCAGTTGCAATGAAGAACTTGGATGCTTTGCGGTCCAGGGGGCAAGCTTAATTCCTCTAAGACGAACTTGTTGATGGATTTCTGGATGTCTGCTGCTGCTGTGTGGACCAAACACAGCCTGTGTTTTATTTCAGTATTCTCTGTGTAAGTGGCAAATGAGGTTCCCAGTCCTCAGGGGGTATCTGAGTACCTGCTCATCCCCAGAACCCCACTCTCCAGGGACTGAATGAGATAAACTATCTGAAGTTCTTGTTCGATGCTGGAGCTGACATTCTACTACTTGAGCCACACCTCTACGTCTAGATTTTTGCTAGTTAAGTGGAGATAAGTGTAAGGTCTGTCCTGGGCCATGCAGGCCCTGTGCAGACCCTCTCTACCTCTTGGCTAAGTTTCCACCCAGTATCTGTGTTACCTAGGTAACTGGCACACCTGGAAGCAGTCAACTCCCCTTCCTGCTAGGTCACATCCTGGGCCACCTCTGGATACGCCTCCCATCTGACCATAGGAGAGTCCCAGGCCCTGAGGTCACATCCGGATCCAGTGTGGCCACACCTTTCCCCCACCTGACCACACCTCTTCCTGTCCCTGGCCTAGATAAGTCCTGGCCCCCGGGGTGGGTCACCCTTTTCGGCATACTTCTCCACCATGCACAATGTGGGCAGCAGTTTGGTAAATGAACTTCTTTTCCTACTTGAATACCATGTTCATTGGCTACCTAATGCAACCTACCTATTTAATATAACTTACAATAAGAGTTTCAGACTTTCCTGCTTAGGCTGGCTTTGAACTGCCATCCTTAGATCTCAGCCTCCTGAGTAGCTAGGATTATAGGTGTGAGTCACCAGCACCCACCTGGATCATATTTTTTTTTTCATTCCTTATAAGGACAGCGAGCTTTGTAGAAAAAGAGAGGAGGTATTTCAGTGTCCTTATAAGCTATCTGCAAGTTTAAAAAAATAGTGCCGATATCAGGGAATCGGGCAAGAGTACTTGGGCTTAATGATAGGTGAGGCCCTGATGCTACCTGTCCTGCCAGGGTGGGGCTGGGGGGGGAGGGGATGGACGCTTTCAACGTGGTTCCCATGATCCCTGCCCTTCTGCTGAACATAGCTAAATGGAGTTGCTTGTCTCTAGCCAATCTAGCTAAGTGGGGGGGGGGGGGGGGGGGGGGGGGGGGGGGAGGGAGAGAGAAAGAGAGAGAGAGAGAGAGAGAGAGAGTTCACTTCTGAACTGAATGTGTCCAAGATGCAATCCCTGCTCTGCCTGTACAGGACTTTTGGCTCCTCACTCACTAGGAGTCAAGTTGCCGTGATCCTCCCCAGCCCTCTGGGGAAGGTGTGGGCCTGGTCTCCAGCCAACAGCTGGAGGAGGACTGAAATTTTCTGTCCAGCCGTCTACAAGGCACTGGGCCTTCCCAGCAGCCAGAGAGTGGGTATGGAGGCCGAGTCCTTTCCTAGTCAAGACCCAGGAGGGGTTGCAGCCCTGGCTGGAGCTCTTCAAGAGACTCTGACACAGAAGACCTTGCTTGGTCACGCTTGGCTTTCCAAGCTCCCGAACGGTGTGAACACTTGCTGCTTGAAGCCACACTATCTTGGGGGTAATTTGTTACCTGGCGAGGAATGACTCATACAAAGTGCTCATGTTGGTGTGGTCTGGAGCAGACTGGCTTTGAGATTTCCTGTGAGCGAGGGACAGCTCCACAAAACAACTGGTAAACCAAGAAAGGTGGGCTGGGGGAGGGGGGCTGGAGGGTTCTCACTTTAGGGGATACTTTCAGTGCCTGGACTTTGAGATCTGGCATACGGGTAAATAAGAGAAGACGAATCCTGACTGATGGGAAGATTCTAGAACATCGTACATTTTCCCCCATGACGGATTCCCAAATGGCTCCCCATCCGGGGCTTATAGCGGGAAAATTACAGCAGTGGAAGAGCACAGAGGACAGGAGAGCCATTTCTCGGAAATGATGCCTTGGGGAGCATAATTCTCTCCAGTCAAGCTGACTTCCAGCTCTTTCTAGAACATTCTAGCTTGTTGATTGCCTTTGTCCTCTACATGACAGATGGCACCCACTTGTGGGGTTTGCCCTGCACGCAGACACACCCAGTCTGCACGCAGATCCACTCAGAGGGTGCAGATCGGCCCCGCTGTCATTTCTGATGGACATCACTTGCTTATTGCTCAAAGACAGTGGACCAGTAGGAGGAGCAGGAGTTCAAGGCTGACCAGCCTCAGAGCTGATCTTGACCTTCGAACCTTAGAGCGGGAATAATGAGCCATTCTTTGGAGAAGGGTGCTGAAAAATAGACCAAACCAAGTGCTTGGCCTGAGTCTGGGAGGTGGTGGTAGTGGGGCGTCACCTCCGTGTGGGAGCTGCTTATATGTCATTCCCGGGCCCATGGAGGATGATGTGGGGGGTGCGGCACTCAGTTTCTCCCCTGATGGGTGAACTCTGCAGCCATCTGCCTCCATCCTGGAACTCTCCAGCCCCAGGTTACACCTGGAGGCCGTAGCCTGTCAAACAGGAAATCTTACCACACACACCACCAGGGAGACTGCACCACGTGACAGAGCCAGAGGCGGTACCCGAGCTGCAGAACCGGAGCCTGGGGAAGTGGCTGTGAGAGAGGCCGGGGCTGGGAGCCAGGAATGGGGGGGGGGCTGCCATTCTCCCAGGGGGATGCCTTGTGCCTGCAGCAGAGCTGGGCTGCAGGGGAGGAGCCTGCGTGCTTGTGGGGGCCTGGCCAGCCCTTGTCTGCGAGGCCCGCCTCCGTGGATTTTTCTCTAGCCACACCGTACCTTCTACAAGAGAAGGATGCAAGAGTTAAGAGGGGGGAAAAATCCTTCACTCCAAAAGGAAAGACTGTGCTGCTCATTGTATCTGCACACTGCGTGTGCTTTTCATTATGACATGAATGACAGTGATGGATTCTCTCTCAGACGGGGTGAGGGGAATCAGAGCTGGGCGAGCCTTCACTGTGCTTGACCTAGAATGACCAGGAGGCAAAGGGCAGGAGATTCCCAGGAGGAATAAACCACAGCCCCAGGAAGAGTCAGAAAAACACGCACCGCGTCTCTGCCGTAGAATGTCTGAAAATCGACGTCGCGTGGGTCGCGCCACTGCGGTGACGGTGTTGGAGATTCCCGTGCATGCCACTCGCAGTGATTGTTAAAGTGGCCAACACCCTGTCTCCAGGACGCAGTGTCCATCCCTGGAGAGTACTGGATGGTGGATGGCCTGGAGCAAATGATTCTCATTTCTCTGGCATTCTAAGTAGACAACTTTAGCGTTAGCCTAAAACCCATGTTCCAGACCTGGTGGGGCAGAGAGGCAAAGTCTAAGCTTGCTGCTGTCAAACCGTGGGAGAAGGAATGAAAGAGTTTGAAGCTTCTCAGGGTCTCTGGAGGGAGGTTGGGGGCCACTTCCCTAGCTCCTTGATTTACTCCAAGGCCTTTGAGGCAACAGGCAAATCAGGAGGAAGTCGGAAAACACATACCCATCTCACCAACTTGACGCCACAACCGGGGTCTTCATTGCATGCTGTAAGTGAATTTAAATTGCGGAGAGGTCTTTCAGAGATGCTGGGGGAGAGCGAGCCCGTGTAGAACTTCGAGGTGTGATTCCTGTGAAGAACCACCCCTGCTTTGTGATGCATTTGCAAAGTCCAACTCCAGTGCATCCTTGTGGCAGGATGAGAAAGGGAAGAAACAACAACCACCACAAACCAAACCACGAAGGGCATCAGATGTGTGCACTCGGGTGTTTGGAATTTAAGTAAAATCTGTAATTTCCCCCTCCCCCCCCTGCATTTCCTCAGAGAAATTAGCTATTCTATTCACTGCATAAATTTTCAGGTTTTGCTAGCACGACACTCAGGGTGTTGAATTTTTTATGACAAAAATGCTGTAATAATTGTTGAACAGATGTAAGTGTTGGAGACTGGTCTCTGGCAGACCTCACGGAACCTCGATTAGCAATTTAACCCTGTCCTGTCGCTCATGTCCGCCGGGGGAAGGGAGGAGAGGTGGGGAGAATCGCTTCACGGAGATGTACACAAGAGCAAAGAGGTGTGTGTGTGTGTGTGTGTGTGTGTGTGTGAAGGAGGAGAACAGCTAGTTTGATGAGAAATGCTGCCCATTGAGGGAAGAACTTGGCACATTCTAACCCCAAAGTTACCACCTTCTAAGTTGGGGCTTTAATAAATGGATTGGACTTGGGGACCCTTGCTATTGGGGCTGTGGCTTCCCAGCTACAGAAAGAAGCAGCAGGCCAGAAACTCTTGGGGAGCCTGGAAGTGACAGCCCATAGATGGGAGTGGCAGCTTATTCAGGTGGCTGGATTCCATGTAGCAAAAGAAGCCAGATGGACAGACGGACCGACGGATGGATGGATGGATGGACGGATAAATGGGTGCCCATTTACACCTCAAAGTCCAGTCACTTAGGGACTTTTGTGGCTGTCTCCACAACACACAGCCATGGGGGACTTGCTGAGGACTTTGTCCACCGATGGATGAAAGCGTTACAAATGCCTCTGAATCAAAAGGTAAATCAAAAGAAAATGGCAGCCCCAAGATGAGGGGGCTCTGACAGGCTGTCAGCCGCCGAGCCACCCGACAGCCTGGATGGCAGCGCGGAGGCTGCCAGAGAACCGCCTGAGGAGGCTGCCACCAGGCAGATGTCACCCGGAGGAGAGCTAGCTTCCGTGGTGGCTTTCGGTGGGGGGTCGGGGGTGGGGTGGGGGGCGGGAGGTGGGTGGAAGCTGATGGAGCAGGAACTGGTACTGCTTGTGCCACGGAAGAGGACAAGACTAATAAAACATGGGCTGCCACAGGGGAGAGAGGCAGGAGGAAGGCTGCTTGTCGAAGGAGGAAAGAACGAGGGGAGGGGGTTTGGCATGGTTTGATAAAAGGAAAAGTTGAATTAACAGCCCTCCTGAAATGAAATGAGCTGGAGGGGGGATGGAGGGAGGGAGGAGAGGGGAGAGGGCCGGAAAGGAAAGGGCAGTATGCATACCTGCACAAACTCTAGAGAGCAGGGTCAGTTTTCTTTAGGTACTTAGGTCCTTGACACATGCTGGAGAGAGGTGTGATTCTACCTTTCCAGTAAAGGAAGGTGATCAAGAGGACGCAGAGCACAGGGGTCACAGCCCCCTGTTTATAGAAGGTCTCTTTCCATCCTTTCTTTGAATTGATGTTTGCTTTCTGCTTGTGACAGTCAAAGAAAGAATTCGGGGGTCCTAAGGGTTGAACTCAGGGCCTTAGACTCGCTAGATTTGGATTGTGGTTCATTCTGAGTCTAGAGATGAAGAATGAATAGGTGGTGTGCCGAGCCTCTGTCTTAGCTGTAGTTCTTCTGGGTTGCTAGTTGTCTGGGGATCCTCATCGCAGGGAAGTGCTACAGAGAGTCATGTCTGCCTTTCATGTATATTCAAAGTCATAGTAACATAGAATCACAGCAGCAAGAATGGCTAGAAGAATAATTCTCTCTCTCTCTCTGTCTCTCTCTCTCTCTGTCTCTCTCGGTGCCAGAACTGGGGTTTGAACTCAGGGCCTGGGTGCCATCTGTTAGTTTTTCTGCTCAAGGCTGTCACTTGAGCTACAGCTCTGCTTTTGGCTTTTTGGAAATGGAGAGTCACAAGGACTTTCCCATCTGAGCGTTTCCTTGCCCAGGTTGGCTTTAAATTGTGATCCTCAGGTCTCAACCCATTAAGTCCTTAGGATTACAGTCGTGAACCACTGGTGCTTAAAAATTGTCCAATTCATCCAGAAATTGCTTCTCTCCTTGACCCGAGTTATGGCCTAAGTGATCAGAGCCCTAAACAGCATTGGGGCTCCATATTGGCAAATTTGGCCCAAGGATGGAGTGGACAATAAGATGTTTTCCAGAGTCTCAGATGTTTAACATGTAGGCTCATAGCTACCGCAGATGCATAGAACTAGCTATTCATATCCAGTATTGGTTTTTATTTGACTATAAAAACACTTTACTTTTTTGGGGAAGGGGAGACACTAGGGGTTGAATACAGGGCCTGGCACTTCCTAGCTAGGTACTCTACCACCTGATCCACACCCCTAGCAGAAATTTACTTAAAAACAAAAATCAAAAGTCAAGAAAGCCTTTGGAAGCAAGGCAATGAACAACACGGAATCTGAATGCCTCATGCTCAAGTCACTTGGAGGCGAGAGAAGCTCCTGCTTTGTCTTTCTTACCACTTGTTACACCCCATGGTCTGCTGGAGAACAGGTGAGTGTCAGTCCTTAAGGATTAAGTACTTCCAGAGGGATTGTCTTTCCATCTTGGATTTGCTGAACCCTTTCATGGGTGAGAGTGTAGCTATAGGTCAGGCCCTCAGGGCATGGAAGGGAAGGTAGTGGAGCATGATCAGTTGGTGCTTAGATAGACAAGCTGCTTGCCCTTGATGGGAGTTTGTGCTAGGTTTACCAGTAGACTTAGGCCTCTTAAGCATCTTTCTACAAGGCTCAGTTTCATTATCTATAAAATGCCACGAACCTCTACTGTACAGCCCTCTAGCCAAGATGAAAATGCACAGAAAGGTCAGACAGCAGGGCTGGTGCCGTGAGGGTCTCATAACTGAAGTGAACCCTACAGAGCAATCAACCCATGGGACTACAGCTCGCTCAGTTTAAGCCTCAGTATACACTTCGAGTCATGAATCATATATGGGGGGACCTGACATTCACTTCCAATGCCTCAGGGGCACTGGTCCAGCTCAGATCTTCCAGATGTTTCTTCTCTTTTCATCTACGACCTGCTGGATCCTCTTCACTCTTTCTAACATGTATATCATAAATTTATAGATGTGTAAATTATTTACCAAATTTTTGTATGTATGTATATTGCATATATACATACACACACATACATTAATAAATACTTATGGTACATTAGATGGTCTGGATAACCATGTTTTTGTCTTAAAGCAAAGTTTGCAGAATTCCTCTATAATTAACAGAAGCCAAAGTTGAAAGACTTCTCAAATATTTAGAAAGAAGATTGCTTTCCTCTAGTGTGCGCTGTCTTGACTCCTGACTGCGGTAAGTTGGCATTTTAAACATTGATGTATTTTTATTATCAATGACCTCATATTCTTGGTGGACCACAATGGGACTCATTATCATTGTCATCATCATCATAATGATTATCTTCTCTTCATCTCTCTATTTCTTAACTTCATTCTGGGGGCCAGCCTTTGCACCAGACTGTTACATACCTATTTGACTCATGGTGTGACTTTGGGCAGGACAACCACTTCACTATTCCACCCCCATTCTCTTGTCTGTGGAAACCTGCTTCACAAAGGCATTGATGTGCACAGGTTGCCATTCTTTTCCCAGCCTCTTGTCCTGCAATCTCTTACTGCTTCACAGTAAGAGATTGAGAACTGTGATTTCTTAAGTGGGAAAAATAAAGCTCAATTTACTATCATTTCTACATGTCCGTGTTTCCAGTTCTTGCATCTGAGGACATTCTAGCTGGGGTCTGGGTTAGCATTTCCCTGATTCAGATGTAGAAAACAAAAGCTCAGAGATGGTGTTAGAGTCAGCAAGTAGAAGGGAATTAGAACGTCTCCAGTCCTTGGTACCAGCTTGGGTCAGAGACCGGCGTCCCGCTCTGTGGTAGCAAATGAATGGTGGGCCACATTCTTTCTGAAGATTGTATTGTATTGTACAGATGCTGTACAGAGGGGTTACAGTTACATGAGCAAGGTAACGAGTGCATTTCTTGTCGAGCATTGTTACCCCTTTCCTTGTTGTTCTCCCACTGTCCCTTCCCTACCCCACCTCCCACACTCCTCCCCCTCCCCAAAGTTGTAAAGTTCATTTCCCATATTCTGTCTTGTGGGTATCACTGTTGCAATGGGTCATCTTATGTCCTTGTTTCAGCTTTTTCTATTCCCCTCCCCCTCCCCAAATTAGACCATTGTATATGCAAGATGCAGGGTAGCAAAATCAAGTAGAGTGACAACAGGGGATATACCATAGGAGGAAGAACATACAAAGGAAACAAAAAAATCACATAGTACATTAAAAACAACAACAACAAAGAAAAACCTCTTGTGTCCATATCTTGGGGTTCATTTCACTTAGCATCATCTTATATGATCATATGTACATAGCTTTTGAGCTTTTCTGCTTATCTGATAGATTATCCTAAACATGTATTAATTATTACAAATGAGGGAAACCATGGGAACTTAAAGAGAGACTTCTCTGAAGAAGAAATAAGAATGGCCAATAGACATGAAGAAATGCTCAACTTCAATGGCCATAGAAGAAATACAAATCAAAACAACATTGAGATTCCACCTCACCCCAGTTAGAATGGCTATAATCAAGAAATCTAATAACATCAGATGCTGAAGGGCATGTGGCCAAAAGGGAACCCTACTGCATTGTTGGTGGGAGTGTAAACTTGTTCAACCACTCTGGAAAGCAGTATGGAGGTTCCTCAAAATACTACACCTAGAGCTCCCCTTTGACCCAGCAATCCCACTTCTGGGCAGTTACCCAAATGATCACAAACAAGACCACACTAAAGCTACCAGCACAACTATGTTTATTGCAGCATTATTCACCATAGCTAAGATATGGAACCAACCCAGATGCCTCTCAGTAGATGAATGGATCAAGAAAATGTGGTATATTTATACAATGGAGTTCTATGTTTCCATCAGAAAAAATGACACCGCTCCATTTGTTAGGAAATGGAAATAAGTGAAATAAGACATTCTTAAAATCTCTTCCTACCAAGAGGCCTTCAAACCCTGCTTGGGCTCTGGAACTACTGTTACGAATTGTATGGAAAGGCCGCCCAGGGTTTCCTGTCTCATGAATCTCTGAGCTATGTAAGAAGTGTGACTCTTCCGTGGTTACCAAGCTAGCAGGGTTTGGTACTGGCATTCTGGTCAACAATAAGAATTACCATGATAAAAGAGTGGCCTGTGTTTGAGGAATTCCCAACCAGTCCTTCCACCAGCTGAAAAACCCTGACAGTCCTTTATCTGCTGAAGAATCACCCAGCTGAGCCCTGTCCAACTTTCTGCCCATGATATCATGCTTTATGATCACTCTTTTAAGCCACAAAGTTTTGGGATAGTTTGCTAAACAAGAATAGCTCTTGATCAATGATCACACATGATTGGTGAGATTTACGAAATGCCAAGACCCTGTTGGAGTGCCTCCTTCTTGCTTTATTTTGTTTTGACTTGTTTGTTGAATAGCTCTACAAAATCATATCCATGGCTCTTTACATTTTATTATTCTATATCTAGCCTTTCAACTCATATGCTTGTTTTTTTGCTACTAGGTATTTCTGAGTGGACTGGAAAGAATTCATAGACTCTGGCTCTTGGGTTGAAAGAAGACCTTACAGACTTCGGGTTTTAACAACAGGTAGAGTGAGCCACATCCATAGAGAAATACGTGGACATATTGGAGAAATGTAACAGTTAAGAATATACGCCTGAGGGCTGCTGGGAAGGTGGCTCAGTGGTAGAGCACTTGCCTTGCATGCACGAGGCCCTGGGTTCGATTCCTCAGCACCACATAAGCAGAAAAAAAAAAAAGAATATACGCCTGGCCTTGAAAGGGATGGAATGAGTGACTTGGAGCTTGAAATGAAGGTTCGGTTTGTGGATGGCATAGTGACCTTTCAGGGGATGTAGATTATACATCCTACAGTCTGGCAATTCATTACCCACACTGGAAACGAAAATGTAGCTTTGAACTACGTGTGGTAGGAGCCAGATTCTAGACTTCTAAATGATATGATAAACCAGGAAATACAACAACAACAACAAAATCCTGCTTATTTACCTTGGCCTCTGAGTAGGGAAAATAGCTCTCTACAAGAACCAAATCTGCTTTGGGACATGGGAGTGGAGTTCAAGTTTACATTGTACTTGTGATGTGAGAATACCAAATCCAAAGGCTAGATATGGCTCTGAGGTCTTTGTAGAAGAAGATGCAAAAGGGTACTTAAAAAACATGGTACTTTAAAAAACTTTCTCAAACGTGGGTGACAAGAAACTCTCAGAGACTGAAATTCAAACCTAAAGGAAATTAAATCTATGTGGATGATAAAGTCAATTTAAAAACAAAAATCCTAAACTCCATTAGGAAAGAAGAATCTAGAAAGAAAACAAGTTAGCAGATGCATCACATTGACCACCAGCCAAATCTGTGTACAAAAGTCCAATGCAAAGCCTGGCCCATAGCATGGTGTTAAGAAATAGAGATGATGATGATGATGATGATGATGATGATGATGATAATGATGGTGGTGGTGGTGATGATAATGACGATGACAACGGTGACAATCTTGTTTATCTGAAACTCAAGTTTAGCTGGGAGTCCTGAATTTTATTTTTCCAACTTTCCCCAGGGATATCAGGGTCAGAAGCAGTGATTTTCAATCTCTAGGGTGTTTCAGAATCAAATGGCTCCATCATTTAAACATGGGTCCCCAGGCCCTACTTCTAGAGATTCTTGTTCTGTACAGTTGGGATGGATTTCTACCTAGCTCTGGGCAGATGCTGGAGCTGCTGTAACTCGATCGATCAAACCATGCTTGAGTAGCAGCCTTTGGTGCCAGGGATCCTGGATTGAGCTCTTTGAGTCTCCTACCCTGTGCTTTGTGCTGTCTGCTATGCTATAAGTGTGTGGACTTTTTATTTTTGTACAAAATCTTTTGTGATCACAGGAAACTTTCTCTTGGTTCTCAATTGGGTTCTCCTGCTGGAGGAGCTGGTCCTCCAGCCTCAGCTTACCTGGTAGGTAATAGATTTTAACCAGAAGGGAAGCGTGCTTGCTACTCAGGGACAGAGTGCACTTAGGATCTGCTCCTGGAGGAAGCCTCAGGTACCATCCTCACCCGCAAAACAATCGGCTGTGTCAGAAAATTACAAGTGGAAGAAAAAAATGTATTTTCTTTTTCTCAGGCTGAGAGTCATTTCCTGAAATCAAAGTTGAGATTCAGAAGAGACTGTGGGACAGTGGAGGTCAGGATCAAGAAGAAAAGGGTGATGACAGAAAGGAAGAAAACAGGGGTCCCAGCTCCTCCTCAGAACCGCTGGGCGCACCAGTCAACCCAGGGACCCAGAGACCTGCACTTCCTTCAGTCACTTATGGACTCTGGTGATGAGAAAGTTCTCCAAGTCCTTGAGTCTAAGCGGCCTCTTTAGCCATAGAATCACATGGAGACTGACTTTGAGAGTTGGCAGAGGTATGGAAAAATAGAAGGAACTGGGTACAGTCCCTGGAGATTGGAGCCCCCAGTTTCAACTGCTCATGTGAGCTGGGTGGGTGATGGTGGTGGTGAGCAGGCCCTTCCTACTCAGCAAACTGTCGCTGTGTGACAACACAGCCTGGTGAGCTTCCTCGTCCACTTTCCGAGAGAATGGTTTATGTTTTTGTGCATCTTCTGGCTTTAGATATATGTGAGTAGTTAAAAAAAGTTATCCTCAATATAATATTTAGCAGGCCTGACATATCTGCTGATCAACTTGGATAGAAATACTCCAGTTCACCATTTTTGTGATGGACTTGAAATTTGAAAGAAAAGTCTTTGTTGTTGTTGTTATTACCATTAATATGGGGCAAATTGCCATACTGCCTTTAAAGATTGTTGGTGACCTTACGAACTGAGAATTATGGAGAAGCTAACCAGGAACATTGGGGAGGATGTCAGTGGACACTTCGGGGCGTGGTAATGCATGTATGAGTGTGTGCTCATGTGTGCCTGTGTGTGCATGTGTGTGTGCACACTGGTGTGCATGTGTGTGTCTTTTCAAGCCCTTGCTCTTAGCATCAGCTTGCACTGCTGTCATTGTTTCTCTCATCTTTTCTGCTGATGCTTGTACTTTGTCCAGTCTGTTCTTGCTTATGTGTCCATGCAGCCTCTAGACAGGCTTTCCTTGGGCCATGCGGCACTCTGATCCAATCCATTGATAGCTCTCATATAAACTTTACTCTCTCTCTCTCTCTTTTTGTTGGTCATGGGCTTGAGCTCTGGGCCTCGGTGCTGTCCCTCAGCTCTTCAGCTCAAAGTGAGCGCTCTACCACTTGAGCCACAACGCCACTTTCCGGTTTATTGGAGATAAGAGTCTCACAGACTTTCCTGCCCTGGATGGCTTTGAATCACAATCCTCAGATCTCAGCCTCCTGAATAACTAGGATGACAGGCATGAGCCACCAGTGCCTGGCTAGCCAATGCTTACTCCTAATCTTACTTGAAAACTTGTTCTGAATGGATATCTCCAGGGTTGGTCAGTGGATGATGCACCTTTGATTACTACAATCTTGGCATCACTTTTACTTCAACAGAGTAAACATGGAAGCCTTCTTAAGTTGCATAGCTAGCCGGGCAGGACCTGCTTTGTTGTTGAGTGGTGAAACCCAGGGCCTCCGCTGGTGTCTTTCCATCCACACTTGGGTCCCCCGGACTGGGCTCAACTGGATGAGATGTGCCTGCCCATGCAGAGACAAGACAGAGGATGGGAAACAGACTGGGGATGGGATCCACTTCAGGTAAAGTCCTGAGGTGTGGAGAGAAGAATTGTCGAGTGGGTCAGAGCTCACATGGAGGGAGCTGGCTGGCTACGACCCTGAAGGTAGTGTCAAAATCCCAAGATCTGAGTGACGGGCAGTGTTTCCCAGATCGCTATTCCACACTGATTGTCCATTTGCCTGCCATAGACCCAGAAAGAAAGAAAAATAAGAAAAGAAAAGAATCCACAGACTATGCTGTCAGGGCTGTGTTCTCCGGGGTTGCAGGTAGGACAGAGCACTGAGCAGCTTTACTGCAGAGCCTCACACCCTTTATTTAAACATGGTATTCCACACACTGGAAACCCACCTGGGCCTCTGGTGCTCAGAAGAGTTTTGCTGATGTAACAATTATTTGCACTATTTATATTCAAATGCTCTTTGAAAAAAAATGCAGCCTCCAAATTTACCAATAGCAAGTGTGTTCGAATCAGGAAACTTATCTCCTTTTTATAGGCTAAAATCAAATTATACTGTACATTTTTCTCACTTGCAGTCTATTGGGTTACAGGGTCTAAATGACTGGTATTTATGCAAAAGGTGAATTTTAAGAACCAACTAAAGCTGCATAAGCAGTTTAATGGGTGTTTTTAGAAACTGACAATGATCCCTTGTTACGGACTTGAACTGGAACCATAATATCTTATCATATGAGCTAGAGATGAACCTCAAATTGCTCTAGCCCTGGTTTGAATTTGTCACTCTAGCCACAGGACTGTTTAATAATTTTTTTTAAAGTTCTTTGATATCCTTGTTTTCTGACCTGTAGTCTGAGATCTGATTGAGTTCTCAACACCCTGCCATTCACAGATTCTGTCCCCATTTAGGCACACGTTTGTAGTTGTCACATGGTTTTCAGTGTTCTTAATGAGCTGTTAACAAGCTGTCAATTACCTATGCAAATGAGGGAGGCCGCTGTTGAGAAGTGGCCTTAGCTGGAGCTGGAGAGTGCTACCTTGGAGTGCGATGAAATCAATCATTCTTGCTTTAATAGCTGTCTTTACCCATGTGTCTCTTGTCATGTCTGGGTCTTTTTTCATTACAATACCTACCACATAAGAAAAGCCCTCTGGGACTTTCAAAGGTGCTCAGGCAGAGGCCTTTTCTACATCTCTCAGAACCTTGAACTTGGCTTCCTGGTTTCCACAAATGTGGTCCTTCAGTGCTGGGTGGTGCTAGGCAGGCCTAGTTCCCATGGTGACAGGAAGGAGCCTCCACCCACCCACCCCTTTGCCGGTTCTCAGGACCTTCTGCCCTGTCTCCTCTGTGGGAATCATGTTTGTAACCTCCACCCCTGGATGAACTCCAAAAGCACAGGTATGTTGAAAACAAATAAGTCAAGTTCAGTGCGAGAACTACCGTGGGCAAGTTCAGAATACTGTGAGCAAGTTTAGTCACTCCATGGAGCTGACAGAGCTCTGTATTATAGGAGCAGTGGATCCAGGAAAGAACACAATCACCATAATCAAACTGAAGACAGGAAACCAACCCCAGCCCTAACAAATAGCATTCACACAGGGGCAGAAGGAAGAGGGGCATGGGAGGAAAGGAGGAAGAGCAAAAGAAGGAAGATCTGGAATGTGTATTGGGGGGAGGGGGAGTAGGAGATGAAATCTAAATAGAATGTCAAGGCCAGGCCTCTTGAGGTCACCTTTGAGGGAAGATAGAAGCAAAGCTTTTGGCCAACGGAATGAATGCCTGAGGGACAGCGTCCGGGCCAGAGCTCACTGAGAGGGCCAGTGCCTAAGGCACGACCAGCCTTCTGGACTTTCAGTGGGTGGGTCTTAGGGGTCAGAGGGAGGAATTCCAGTGAGATCAAGGCAGGTCACATGGTTGGGACAGATCACATGGTATCCCTTGCTCCAGCTCTTTGGCTTTTTCTTCTGAGTGAAATGGGAAGCCATTGTTGTTTGCTACTATTGTTGACTTTTAACCTTTGTACTTGAAACGATTTTTACATTTATAGAGTTGCCAGGAATGTATCTTATCTCTTTCACCCACTAGGCTTCCCCTAGTGTTCAGGCATTGTGTAACCATGGCACATTGATCAAAATTAAGAAATCAAGGGCTGGGAATGTGGCTTAGTGGTAGAGTGCCTGCCTAGCATGAATGAGGCCCTGGTTTTGACTGATTCCTCAGTACCACATAAAAGGAAAAATCCAAAAGTGGTGATGTGGCTCAAGTGGTAGAGTGCTAGCTTTGAGCACAGAGAGGGGACACTGGGGACAGTGCCCAGACTCTGAGTTCAAGCTCCAGGAACAGAAAAAAAAAGCATATATTCACTGGGCACTCACACCTGTAATCCTAGCTACTCAGGAGACTGAGATCTGAGGATCACAGTTCAATGCCGGCCTGGGCAGGAAAGTCTGTGAGACTCTTACCTCCAACTAACTACCAGAAAACTGGAAGTAGCTCTGTGGCTCAAGTGGTAGAGTGCTTACCTTGAGTTAAAGAGCTCATGGACAGTGCCCAGGCCCAGAGTTCAAGCCTATGACCGACCTTTTATTTTTGGTCTCTCTCTCCATGTGCCTCTCTTTTTCCCTGTCTCTCCCCACTTCTCAAATAATTTTTACATGTTTTTCTTAGGTCCTGAACAAAAGCTTGCCAAATAGCAATTTTTCAAAAGTGATTTGTAATGTAAATTCTGAAACCACTTCAAGAATGACCTTTCTCTTTTTTTATTGTGTTAAAATCCATTGTCCTGTTAGGAACTTTGAATGGAATTGCTAGTAGAATCCTGTGATTTCTTTTTATAGTATTGTCTACTGATTTTCAGAAAATATGGGTTCACAAATTTATATTAATCTTTCAAATTGTTGGTATGTGCAATTATAAAATAATTTAAAAGCCTCACTAATAATATACTAGCATGCTCATTGGAAAATGATACAAGTGTTGAAGATTCAATGAAATATTGAAAAGGCTGTTGTGGTTTGTTTGTTTGTTTCTTTTTTTTTTTTGGTCAGTCATGGGGCTTGAATTCTGGGCTTAGGCGTTGTTCCTCAGCTCTTCAGCTCAAGGATAGAGCTCTACCACGTGAGCCACAGCACCACTTCTGGTTTTCTGGTAGATTAGTGGAGATAAGAGTTCATGGCTTTTCCTGCCCAGGCTGGTTTTGAACTGTGATCCTCAGATCTCAGGTGTGAGCCACTGGCACCTAGCTGGTTTGTTTCTTTTTAAATGATGGGCTTATTTTATTCATTTCTGGAAAAAAAAATGAAGTCTTCTACATAGTGCAGTCCGAACCAGAATGTCTCCATTACCTTCTCAGTTAGGGAGACAATACTACTGTGTAGAAAATGTGGATAGTTTAGCTTGTAACTCAGGGTATCAGTCCTACATGCATTTTCCTTGTGCTAACCCTAGCATGTATGCATGGTAACACTATTGTTCTGTGCTACACAGAAAATCAGAAAGAATGCCTAGGTCAGGATATAACAAAATTATTAATTATTGCTGTCTTGCTAAAGACATGTCAAATAAAGCTGGTGTTAAGTGTGGTGACAGAGAGCCTATTGCTCACATGATATTGCTTTACTTCTTGCCTGGGGTCCTGGCTGCTTCATTCACTGTTTTATGATTTTTTAAAAATTTGTTTTTGATGTATAATGACTGTACATGCTTGTGGGGGTACAGTGTGAAGTTTCCATACATATAATGAAACATTATAGAACTATCAAATTGGGAGCATTGACTTCATTATCTGAAACATCTGTCATTGCATGGGGACAATGTTCAGGATTCTCTGTTGTAGTTAAACTGATGTACTCAGAACATACCACTGGCTCTGGTCACTTGACTGTGTAATAGCACATCACCAGATCTCATAAATCCCATCCAACAGTGGCTCAGTATGCACTCGGTGGTCCATCTCCACCCTTCCCTCTGCTTCCTCCTCTCTGACCTCTGCTAAGCTCTATTTTACTTTCTATATCTGTGAGATCATATTCTAAGATTTTTTTCCATGTAAGATTGTTACCATATCTGGTATGTGCATGTGTGTGTGTGCATGCGTAAGTGCGTGTATGTTTGTTTGTGTGTGTGTGTGTGTGTGTGTGTGTGTGTGTGCCTGGCTTATTTCACTTAACGCAATTGCTAATGATGAGATTCCATCATTTAAAAAAATATATACACCAAGTAGTATTCCACTGTGTGTATTTATTCTTATCATATATTTTGCAAAATCAGTATTCATACCAATAGAGAAAAAAAGAGAAAAAGAGGCAAACAATGTATTAGTATTGTCATGAAATGGATTTGATCTTGGAGACTCCCTGCCTACAACTTGACCAAGCAGCTGTAGAAAGGAGTAACCATTCAGTGCATCTGTTTATGAATACAATGCATCTTGATCAAATGTCAACCCTTTCATCATTCTTCCCCATCCCTCACAACCCAACCCCTTCCCTCAACTTTATTTTGTACGTCATGCATCAAGTTTTATAACTGTGTTACATAGACTCCCTCTTTTTAGCTACCTGTGGCTCTAGACAAATATAGACAGTTTTGTTGGTAGGTTGGTTAGTCTGCTTCCCTAGCACTCAGTGTGTGTAGCAAATGGTAGAATCTCCTCCTCTCTGTAAAACTGGCCATAAGTTGTGCAAACTGTAAGTATTTGATCTATTGGCAAGGTAGTGGCTAAGCTGCCTCTCCTTCTGACCTGAAGCCACGGTCCTGGATCTGGGGAGAGGAAATAACATTGGATGGGAAGGAAGCCATTTTGTCTGCTCCCTGTGGAGGTGAAGTAACAGAGAGAGCTTGCATGTGGTCTGCAGGTGGTACCTGGGAAGTGGACTGATGACGAGGATAAGGATGAGAGTCCATGAAATGTTGGTGAGGAAGGAGGGAGATAGAGCTAGAGATGAGAGAAAGATGTGGGCATGGAGAAAATGAGAGAGAAGGAAGTGTGGGAGAGGGAAAGACAGAAAAGAGGGATAGAGATAGGTATGGAGAAGAGAGAGGGAGAGAGGAATGAGAAAGGGCCTCCTTCTCTCATGTTAATTTGCTTATGTTTCCTAACAACATAGCACATGACAAAGGCCCAGGGGGAGATTCAGGCAAAGTAAAGCAGGAATTAAAACCTGGAAGTCTTCAATTCTGAGAATACACTGAGACGATTACAAGGCGCCCCAGAAATTCACTGGGAACAAAAACTTGGTATGTGTTGGACAGCCCAGGAAGAACGGTCTGTCTTTATTTCACCTGTATCAGAAGGAAATAGACCTTGGAACTGCTGCAGCTGGGGTTCTCTGCCCTTCAGCCACCGAGACCCTGACTTCTCTGACAGGACCCTCCAAGAAGATCTGGAACCCAAAGCTGGGCAAACTCTCTTTCTTGTCAGGCTCTTTTGGAAACAGCTCTCACCAGATTGCCTGTTAACTATCCCTGTGGCATCTCCACGGTCAGATGACCACTTCCGGCTTTATTTTCCGTTTTCTGTTTGTACATAAGATAATCCTTTTTTTTCCATCTGTAAACTCTAGGGGGTAAATTTTGAGCCTGATGTGCAGCGTTTTAGCCATGGGACTCCCATTATTGTTAATGGGAATGACAGAGCTCAGTTTCAGAGCTGGAGAACATTTACCCCTTGGATGATGGCATTTTGTGGTTGGATTTTTAATTGTATTTACAAATACGGCTGACTTACAAACAGCAGCAGTTACTAGGGAGGCAACATTTTAGAAAAAATGGGCGAGGAAGTTTGATCATGCTTAGAAACCCAGCTTAGAGGGTAGGCATGAGCATCCATGAAATTTTGGTGAGGAGGGAGGGAGGCAGAGGCAGAAATGAGAGAAAGAGATGGGGGTGGAGGGAAAGAGAGAGGAGAAAGAATGGGGGAGGGAGAGAGAGAGGTGAGGGACAGAGAGATGGGTATGGAAAAGAGAGAGGGGGAGAGAAATGAGAGAAAGAGTTGGAAGGGTTGGTGTGAGTTTCTGAATCCATCATCATCATCATTGTGGTGAAAGTATCATAATATTTACCATTGTTGAGTCTACTATTCAATAGCCATCACTATCCTTATCACTAGAAATACTGGACCTCCTCATATGGAAACTCTGTCCCAACTGAACAATTGGCTTACTTCTCTGTCCTCCCAATTCTTGGCCACCAACATTCCACTTTCTGCTGTGATGGAATCCATTTACTTTTTGACCCTGCAGATATGTGGATTCATGTGACATTTGGATCATGTCACTTAACATGGTGTCCCCCAAACAAGATTTCTTGAGCTTGGAAGACCAGCATTTCTTTACTTTTCAAGGTTGAGGAATGTTACAGTGTGTATGTACAGTCCACACTTCGCTAAGCCATTCATTTGTCGGTGGACTTGTGGCTCGCATTTACCTTTTGTCTATGAGGAATAACGCTGTGGAAATACGACTGTGGAAATAGCTACTTAAGTTCCTGCTGTTGTATTTTTCTCTTTCGGATGTATACCTGAAAGTGGAGCTGTGAGGGTCACATGGCAATTCTATGTTTGAATTTTGAGGAACCTTTCCATGTGACTCAAAATGGTCGAATTAGTTTGTGCTGGGCACCAGTGTGTCACATTTGTAATCCTAGCTACTCAGGAGAATCTGAGAATCACGGTTCCAAGTCAGTCCAGGCAGACAAATTTGTGATACTCCTCTCCCATTATTCAGAAGGAAGCTGGAACTACAGACATGAATCAAGTGGTAGAATTACCAGTCATGGGTCAAAAAGCTAAGTGAGAGCATCAGGCCTTGAATTCAAGCTCCAGTAGTAGCACAAAGCAAAATAACAACAAAATTCTCCATAGCAATGCACAGATGTTCCAATTCCCACTTATCCTTGCCAATAGGGGTCATTTTCTGCTCTTGTTGTTTCTGGGGTTGTATTTTATGGCAGTCCTCTGTATCTTAGTAACTGCTAGACAAAACATGTATCTTCCACTCATTTGTAGTTTTTCTTTTCTCACACCTGTCTTCTCTGACTTCAAACTCAGCTAAGACCTCGTGAATCCCATCATCACCAGGAGTGTCCATCAGAAGCATCAGGATGTTTTAGATTCCACATGTGGGATATCCTTCGTGAAGTGATGTGGTGATGTGTGGATCTGTGGCTTGGGGGTTTGTCTTCTTCCTTGTGCTGTGATTGGGAGAAACAGTGCCGGCTCCTCCTCACACCTACACAGGCCCAGGCACCTGGTGGCACCGAGTACTGCTGAACATGAGCATATAAAGCAGTTCTGCTTCCTGCCTCCGTCAAAGGAATCTTTTAACTATGAAAAACAAAAAAAAAGGCTTATTACCAGGATGACTGTATCAAAATTCAGATCGTGCAGTAACAAAATAACAGGACTGTAAAGGCAGAGATGGGAGAAAGTAAATTGACTAAATTATTATTGTCATTTTGATTTCCAAAAGTGCTACTGCTTTACCCATAAGCAGTTACAAATGCAGCCTATAAAAGTTAATATTCATAACATGATTATCTTTCAATGAAAGTATTAGAGGAACACAAAATAATAATAATGGTAATGTACAGGGGGCGGGCTCCCGTGGTAACCCCAGCCCCATCATTCCTGGAGCTAAGCAGGGAGCAGTGGGGCTTTAAGGCAGGAGGCGGGGTGGAAAGAGGCCTCACAGTGACCCTGTGCGAGTGCCTACAGATCACGATTGCTTGGCACTTCTTGATTACTGATCATTTAGAAGGCACTTTGGAAATTGCAGATCGCTCACTGGCCCAGGGGAATTATAATTCAAACTCGATAAACGGGGTAGAAGCTGTGTGAGGGAGGCTGGACAGAAAATGCCGGGAAGCTTCCAGGTTTTTTGTCACTCTTTTCTGCTCAGTCTCTGATTTTTTTTTTGTCCCTTCTTTCTCCCTCTCTAGCTTCTTAGTTTATTCTGTCCATTTGCAAACTTTTAGAGAAGAAACAATGTGTGTTCATAGGAATGATAAAGGGGTTAAATATGTATGAAGTGAGCTGGCACCCATGGTTCATGCCTGTAATCCTAACTACGCACCAGGCTGAGATCTCAGGATCATGTCTTGAGGCCCAGCCTGGGGAGAAAAAAAAAATCTGCCAAACTCTTATCTCTAATTAATCACCCCAAATCCTGGAGCTCAAGTGGAGCTCAAGTGGTAGAACACTAGCCTTGAGTGAAAAAGCCAGGCGAGAGTGTGAGGCCTTGAATTCAAGCCCTAGTACAAGCACAAAAAAGGAGGGGGAGAAAACTTTTTTAAAGTTGTAACTAGCAACTTTAACTAGCAACTTTAATCCACTCTGACTTTAGTATTCTGCATGTGTATAGCCAGTTCTGCTAGCACCATTTGTTGAAGAGGCTTTCTTCCTTCCTTCCTGTGTTTTTGGCTCCTTTATCAAAGATTAGGTGGCTATAGATCTGTGGGTTCATTTCTGGGTCTTTGATTCTATTCCATTGGTCCTCAGGCCTGTTCCTGTGCCAGTACCAAACTGTTTTAATTACTAGAAGATTTTTATTGTACTGTCTACAGTTCTTTCTTTTTTCTTTCTTTCTTTTTTCCCCCTGTAGTTTATTCTCTCATGTCACTGTTTCTTATTTCTGTACCCTTTGTCTTGTATATAAGTTTATCTGATTTGGGGAGGGGAAGGAGACTCACAAAAATGGTGGAACAAAGGGTGAACCAATTCAGTAGTGATACACACTAAACACTGTTGGAAATGAACTTTACAACTGGGTTTTGGGGTAGGGATAGAGGGGAAGTCGGGAGGGGAAAAAGTGGGAGAACAAGAGGGAAGAGGAGACATTGTTCAAAAAGAAATGTACTCATGCCCTGACATATAACTGTAACTCCTCTGTACATCACCTTTATAATAAAAAACCACTCTGAATGTAAAATAGGAGATGCTAAAGAAAGTAGAGTCAGTGTGTGCATGCTATAATGGAAGGCAGGGTAGACCCAAACCACCGTGCGCATAATTATTTTCTTCTCTGCCAGGCTGCTTGCTCCAGCTTTCTCTTTCATCTTTAAGAAAACACTGAGGGCCTTCAGCACCGAGCGATGGGGTCATGGGCTAGAGGTGGCAGAATGGCAGACACTGGAGTGGCACAAGGTACCATCGCCCAGGATAGCAGAACTGCTCTATTCCTGTTACTCGGACCAGCATGTTGCCACATGTATGTCTAGCTCATAAAGCTTTATTTGTATTTTATTTTATACCAGTACTAGTGCTTGAACTAAGGATCTCATACTCTCACTTAGCTTTAAAATTTTTTTTTATTAGGGCTGCCACTGTACCACTTGAGTCACAGTTCTACCTCTGGCTTTTTGCTGTTGAATTGGAGATACTCATATAACTGTAACCCCTCTGTACAGTATTTTTACAATAAAAATATATTATAAAAAGGAAAAAAATC
Organism: Dipodomys ordii; assembly: GCF_000151885.1. NCBI lineage: Eukaryota > Metazoa > Chordata > Mammalia > Rodentia > Heteromyidae > Dipodomys > Dipodomys ordii. Next base: position 6,099,342 of record NW_012267218.1, on the reverse strand, counting down.
AGACAGTATATTATAAGTACATTAAAAACAACAGCAGCAGCAACAGCAACAAAAAGAAAATGGACTTTACAATTTTAGGGGGGGAGGGAGAAGTTGGGGAAGTGGGGAGGGAAGGGATGGCAAGGGAAAAACAAAGGAGGAGGTAACAATGCTCCATAGGAAATGTACTCATTGCCCTACTCATGTAACTATAATCCCTCAGTACAGTATTTTTACAATAAAAAATATGTATTGGGGGAGGGAAGAGTTTTATGAACTTTCCAATGTTGGCTGACTTCTAACCAAAATCTTCAGATCTCAGTATTTTGAGTAGCTAGGATTACAGAAATGAGCTAGCGTCACTGGCATAACACTATCTCAGTATTTCTTGTTGCACTTCTCTTCATTTTTTTATGTTTTTGCCATTTATCTTGTCCTCTAGTTGAGTGTATGCAAACCTGCACTTCTTAGTTGCCTTGCTCACAGGTGTATCTTTAATTCCTATAACATTGCTGAGAATATAGCTTGTGTGGAAAGAATAAATCTTTTTATTCGTTTGGCAGAAAAAAAGGATTTTAATGCCATTCAAGGACAGTCCAAGGTTGAACATGCACACACAGCAGCCAGGCCAAAGTGGCTATTTCCAAATGCTTCTGATTCCATCATGACTGCTCAGACTTAGGCTCTGAAAAAGAGAGAGAATTAGGAGTTTTCCACAGGACAAAATCCAAGGTATCCAAGGGATACCATGGAGGAAGGAGATACCAGCTTGTATCTTATCATTGCCATGGCTATAAGATATAGGGGTGGGAGGTTTAGAACTTCGTGCCGAGTGATGAGAGGGAACTCCTTCAGAGGAAAGTGAAGATTGATTGTGAGTGACTTGAAATGGATACCTGGATCCAATCAGAGAAGAATACCTCTTTAAGTCTGTAGGAATCACCATTGCAATCAATGGTTTACCCTGAGTGGAAATCCCTTGGTTAAATCACTAGGAAATGATCCATATCAATGAAACAGTCTTTAAAAAAATGTCAATAGGAAAATGGCATATAAGCCAAGTCAGTTTACTTTCCCAAGTAAACTTTTGATTCTTGGGCAATTTACAAATTGGAAAGGTAGGTATAGGCAGGATCTCCAACATTAGCAACTTGCTCTCCAGGTATCCTTCCTGCCCTGCTCTACCACCAGCCTGTGAGGCATCTTGGGTTCAGATGACCTCATCTTCGCCTTTGCTGTGTAGTATGGAAGTCAGGCAGTAGTGTGTGTGTGTGTGTGTGTGTGTGTGTGTGTGTGTGAGGGGGGGGTGGAGGGAGAGAGATGGAGCAGATAGTTTCTCTTTCATTTACTTGCAATCACCTAAAGAGAAAGAAGAAAAAAAACACCCAGGAAAGAACACCCCAAACAATCTACCATTGCTTGTTATTTCATCAGCGCATATAATCAATGGAATTCCTGAACAGAAATTGAGCCATTACGACTGCTTCTTAGAGCCGACAATCAGAGTGAGAGTTTCTTGATGAGTTTGATAGTCAACTTATCCAGATGACTTGCTAGGGGCTAATTAGGAGTAGGGAGGAGGGAGGCACGGGGGTGGTAGAGATGCAGTAAGAACCACATCTCTGAGTGTCTCGGCATCGCCAGGCTTGGCTCACTGCCCCAGCAGAGTGGACATCAGTGCACCATGGATGGTTGGCTTAACTTGTTCTACTCAGTGGCCAGGAGGTCAGAGAACATAGGTTTGACTTCTCTGGTGATTGATTGTCTTTGGTTGTCATGGCCACAAACTGCCTCTCTTACCTTAGTCCCTTAGTGTCTCTCAGGATACACCATTGTCAAATCTGCCACTTACCAGATGAATGATTTAAGGAGCGATAATAATAACAACAAATATAATAATAACCACAATCTTGGCAGCTACATTGACTGAGCTCAAGCTTAGTGCTACCCAGATTTTTTTTTCCTTTGTATGAACCTATTCGCATCTCTCTTCATTAATGTTAATACTGCTGTTACCATATAAGGAAATGGAGACATGTGATGATCAAGAAAGTAGGCCAGAATTACACAATCAGTAGGAGATTGGACCAGGATTCAAACCCAGGAATTCTGGACCCAGGCCTTGGGCAAGTCAGTTTTCCTCCCGGAGCCCAATTCCTCCTTGGGCCTAGCTGAGAGGCTTGGGTGTGTATACAAGGGAATGCCTTCTCTGCAAGCTGCACGGGTAGACATGATTACAGTCGTGCCTTTGGCATCCAGAATGTCAGCCTGATAGCACATGATTCCTAACCTACTCTTGTCCTAATACTGGCGACATAATTTGAAAGTACATTCCTCTGACGGAGGGGCAGTGGTGTCATTTGGATGCATTAAGAAGAATGTTATCACCGCAACCTCTCAGCGAACTGCCCCTTGGCTGGGATGATTATGTGCTTGCTCAAAGCAGTCACATGTGGTATTGACTGCCAGGCCGGCATGAACAAATCCAATACTGAGCTGATATGAATTTTGTCTTCTTAACCCCTGGATATATATTTTTCCCTCTATTGCTTTCCATGTTTTCTGTGATTATTTTGCCATCCTGACTTTTGAACAATTTGATTTTCTTCCCCAAAGGATTCTGTCTTCTTCCGCACTGTATCCTTAACACGTAGCAGCGACTGGACACAACAGTCTCCTTACTTTTTACTCAGTTGGTATGGACATTTTGGCCTCTGGAAGTTTCTTAGACTCTCATGCTAAATTCTCAACTTTCAATCATGCACCTTCCTGCTTTCTCCTAGTTAGGTACTCTTTATTTTGACTTTGCACATAGCCTAAGCTAGACTCCATGCTATCATCTATGTTAGTCAGGACACACTAGGTTATGTTGTTATAACAAACACCCCATAAATCTGAGTAACGTGCAAAACCAAAGGGAGAGTTTACTTATTGTGCAAGGCTGGTACCATATTGTCTCACAGTGGAAAGCTGAGTTGAAGGAGGAACCACCATTTTCTGAAGTTTCTGATTTCTATGGGGGAGAGCTCTAGAAGACAAGGCCATTGCCATGGCAAGGATATACATGCCACACTCAAAGCCAAGCAAACTGGGCTGTGTAGTCTTGTCATGTGCTATGGAAGTAGAGAGCTGGGGGTGTCTTGTAAGCAGTTCTAACAATGACCACGTGGTCTGAGAAGTCCTAGTCTAAGCTATAAGGAGGGAATCCAGTCAGCTGGAATACAAGAGAAAAAGCAATGCGTGGTTTAATGGTTTAGAGTGATGCCAGGAAGGGAGGTAAAAGGGAATGACAATTTTTTTTTGCACATCTGCTAGGTTCAAAGACCTTTGCATATGGGTTTGGACTGAGCTCCTCACAGGCTCACAAGAGAGATTGTTAGTGCCACTTTCTTTCCCCTAGTAGGAAACTTCAGAGAGCTGAGGGTTGTACAAAGCTCACGGAGACCTGGTTACTCTTTCTCCTTCTTGTGAGGTAAGCAACTGGAGACCCCACCACTCACCCTCTCTCTAAGTACATGACATGAAACAGATTCTCAGCAGGTGATGATTGAAGGAGCCATTTGAGGAATTGCTTCCTGATTCAAGAACCAGGTTGAGTCTGCCATATGTATTTATGCATGGCCAATGAGTGGTAACAGGTGAACCCTGACCTGGTGCTTCCAGAAAGTTGTTCTTTATCTCTCTCTTTCTTAACAAGAAGTTCTTTCACATGGCTTCTGAGAGGGATGTGTGTGTGTGTGTGTGTGTGTGTGTGTGTGTGTGTACCTAAGAGAAATCCAAATCAACAAAATCCAAACTCCTTTTTATTTTAAAAGTTGTTCTCTTTTTCCTACCTCTCTTTCAAAAAACCTCATGTTTTTGTTTCTATCGTTTTGTTATCAGACTTTTAGATGAAGGAATAATGAAGGTGCCAGAAAAGATGTGCTTTGGTTGTAAAACTCTGACGCACGCATTGCACAATACACACAAAACACTTAACATAAATAGTGCTAGAGTATGTACAGTATACTCCATCTATTGGTATGAAAGCTCTTTGTTTTCCAGAATAGGAATATACAAGTTTAATTCCTGGAGGGAGAAGTGAGAATAATGAAATGGAGGCTTTATGTGCATTCAAAGATAGATCCCTCTAGAAATTTGCCCTTTCCCTCCACTTTTCTAGTCCTGGGACTAGAACCCATGGCCTTGCTACATGTTAAGTGAGTGATCTACCATTGGGTGCGTTGGGATGGCCTATCCATTCTACTTACTTTAATTATAATAGCCTGCCTTCATAGAGGCCCAATCTCCTCTCAAATTTACCCAGGCAAAGCCTATCAAACAGGCAAGCCCATAATCTCCATTATCTTGAGGAGGGAACTAGAGATGAGAGTCTGTGTGAGTAACATCAGATGGTGGGTAATTCAGGCTGCCTGCAGGCCAAGGTCATCCTCTTAACCATTTCAGCTTGGTGTCTCCATTCCTATGTGTGATGGTCTGGTGGCCACACAATTACTTATTTTATATTCAAAAGGACAAAGGGGCCACAGATTACCACTCTGTAGTTCCATAGAAGGAACTGAGCTCTAGGGAAGGGATCATTACTCTACTTATCCCGTAACATGGCAGCAGGTTTGAGACTTGTGTCTGAAAGCCCTGGATCTTACAAAGTAGAGTTCCTTGGCTTGGGCTTCACACTCAAATTTAACTAAAGCTCTGCTTCAGCACAGCAGACCCCAATCTCAGATACACCTGGAGATCAGGTTCCTCAGACATAAATGGTGATCCTGTGTGTGTGTGTGTGTGTGTGTGTGTGTGTGTGTGAGAGAGAGAGAGAGAGAGAGAGAGAGAGGAGAGAGAGGGGAGAGAGAGAGCTAGGTGAGTTGAGATATGTAAAGCCTGTCTTTTTAGAGAAATTTACTTATTCATTTATTCTACAATTATTATTGTTGTTGTTGTTGTTATATTCTCTACCTCGATGATGCATCTGTAACTGGCATGTGTTACTGGTGAATGGCTTGTCTAAAGCCCAGGGGAGCTGAGAAGTGAGAGGGTGGTGGTAGCCGGTGTGGCATGAGGAGGATGTGGCTGCTGTCAGGTTCAGGAGTGTTCTGGAGGTGAGGATGTGTTCTCTGCCTGCTGTGCAGTTAGCAAAAGTGAAGTAGCACGAGCACAAAAGCCTACAGGCAGGTAGCTATGTGTAGTTGGCCTTGCTAACATGGTCCAAGGCTTTTTCAGAGTACTTTCCTTGATCAGTCCCACTGAGAGGCAAGTGTAGAGCCTCAGACTCTATCCAGGGGAAGAATCTATTGCATACTGTCCCAACGATGTCCCCAGACAACCCTCAAGGCACGGGACAGAGGCAAGTGTGTGTGGCAGGGTCTCCTGAGCACCAGCTCTACTGAATTCTGGCCTCTATTTTGGCTTCTGAAAGCCAGAGGAATGCATGGAGGTAGGAAGTCCTCAGCTGCTGGTTCTACCATTGGCTGTGTCTTCATCTGCTTGACCTCTCTGAAGCTGAATTTCTTCTTCTGCCAACTGAGATAATAACTCCAAGCTTGAGAGGGGATACCCTGATCTCTGTTGAGTTCTTGCATAATGATCGGTTTTACATGATGGTAATTATGATCATCGCAGACATGCATTTCATTCTCATGTCTATAGGTCTTAATGACAGGGGCTCTGAAGTACCCAACACAATATCTCCTAGAGAAGGAGAGAAGCTGCCAGGGTGCTAACACTTATTGACAGGCTACCACAGACTAGACTATTTGGTGGGCTTTAAATACATCAACTTAACTACGTGACATCCTTCTGATGTTGTTGTCCTCCTTCTCATGGTGAAGTAACTGAAGCACAGAAAAGTTAAGCAGCTTGCCCAAGGCCAGGGTATTAGAGATTGTAGCAGGGATCCAAGAAATGGACAATAGATGAATGGGTGGATGGATGAATGATTACATGTTTGTCCTGATATCTATCTGACCATGGTTCTACCAGGGCTCTGTCACTGGTTCTAATGCTGTGCAGTTTGGCTGGCTGGGTTTGGTGGTGGTGGTGGCGCTGATGGGTATAGTGAACAAATAGGCTCCCAGGGTTTTGGTGGGGCCTGCCTGTCATGCAGGTACAGCTGTGCGGTAAATGGTAAGAGATTAATAGGAAATAATAGGATAGTGTGCTGCATTCACACAGCTCTCCAAGAGCAAACACCTTCCAACCAGAGAGGTGCAATTAGCTCTCCAAGCCAAGATGCATAGGCAGAGAATGAAATGGGCTTGCGGTGATTTTATTTTTATACCTGGGTCTCCGTCCTTGGTTCCTCGGCCTAGTTAGCACTTCCTCACCTCCAGCTGACTCTGCACTGCCTGCTAGCTTTAATATACTTCTACTCTGGCTTGCTACACAGCCCTAATGTTGAACACACGAGGCAGACAGCTGCCCGGAGGCATTCTCCGTAGAAACTCTCATATCACAACAGAGCTCAGCTTTCCACGATCACGCCATGCCTCTGCCTCCCATCAGTGAGCAGTGCGGCGGGTTGCAGACGCCCAGCATTGTCACTGGTGTGTCCTAATAGACATATGGAGGGGAGCTGGGCGGCGCCCACCATCCTCAGGAAGCCTTTCCACTGTACCATCTTCTCCATATGACTGGATTAAACATCATTAGTGGTTCTTAGAGGACTTATTTGTATCCATACTACAGGAACCTGGAGTGAGCATCTCCAAGGGAACTGGCGTTTGCAGGGGACATATGCTGATTACATCCTTTGCCGAAGGTAGACTGTTCTCCTAAATGCAATAATTATTGTATTGCCCTGACTTCGATCTGGGCACATATTCCATTTTTTCCAAGGTAAATAATAATTCCCAGCTTTAATAAATTAGATGGAACCTGTCTTGCTCAGAGAATTAACATTTCAATATCTTCAGACACACAATGACATCGTATCAATATTTAAAATCATTTTATGCATGTATTCCAAGTTGTCCAACTTCATTAGGGCCATTCATCAAGCTGTAGCTAGAGTGTATTCCCATTGGACTTGTAGGCCTGGGGGCCTACCAAACAGAAATTTAAACTAACTCGCCTTTTTAATTCAGATGATTCTTACATATCCTCTTTTTCTTTTTAGCCCCCCACCATGACTAAGGCGTTTAGACCAGGCGGTGATTTGGTACATGTCAACATGTAACTGACACAATCCCCATTAGTATGTCAAATGTGTGTGCCCCTGTAAAATACTGGTTCCATCCCTTCCACTTCATTGATAAATAATCCTCTTGTTCTTTCCATACTCGGCAATAATTTGAGTTTATGGCTCAGTGTTCCTGTAAAATATTTACACACATTTAAACTATGTATAAATGAAATCTTCAAATGTTTTTCCAGTCTCGTCCTTTCTCCCTACTCTGAAAGGGTAAATCTCTTGATCTATTTTTTATCTTCTCCAAAACGCCCCATGTAAACATTGGCTGCTGGGAGCAAAGATATTCTTGCAAATAAGATCAGCCCCTCTCCTGGTGATTTTTGTGGGTCAGGACAGATCTGTCTCCCAAGATAGGCATTATCTAGCCAATGCTGAAATCTCACCCTGCCATTCCAATAAACAATTAAATCCATGCTGGGGAAATTGCAATAAAGCCTTCTCACACAGGTTGGAGAGCAGCCTTGCTTTCCTCTCTGATGCCACCTTGCCAGGCAAAGCAGATCCAGTGCAAGTTCATATTTCAGGGGCAACCAGGCATTTGTGAGCCAAGTGGCTCTGCAGGAAAGAGCATCCTGGAGTTCCCTAGAGTACCACAACCAAACGCCACGGGTAACAGGGAGGTACCTTCTGCTTGTCTTGAGGGCTCTGAGTTCAAGATGGCTGTGTCAACCCTTGCACATGTATAGCTCCACTTTGCCTTTATGTATGTTTCCTCTTCATATGAGGAGATCAGCCAGATTGGATCAGCTCTTATCAATCTCCTTTAGCTTAATTTTCTCTTAAAGATCTTGTTTACAAATGCAGCAGACCTTGAAGCACACACAGATTTAAGGACACAATTCAGCCCCTCAGTGTGGAGAGCACTTTAAACAAAAGGGCAGTGTAGGAACAAGGAGACAAAGGGTAATGTAAGAGGTGAGAAGAAGAAAGATGTCCAGGAGGACAGAGAAGGAAGGAGTACCTACCTGCTCATCGACACAACTTCAGAGGATATGCAATCACACCCAAGTGTCAAGGCCTCATCCGGGCTCTGATGCTTACTTCCTGTGGGAATAAGTAGACAGTCTATCTACTCAATATCACTGTGCATAGACTAGTATCCAGAAAGCCCCTTGTATGATCAGTCTCCTGATGCTATCGCTCACCTGAGCTCCTTTCTCCTCTCACCATGCTCCAGCCGTGTGACCAATCTTTACCGCTTCCACCCTGCCAAACTCTTGGCTTCCTGGAGGCCCTGCCATGTATTTCCTTCTGCTCAAGCTCATGTTCCTCCAGCTTGTTCATTTCCACTCATCTTCCACATCTCCATCGGGTGGTTCTAGGTGTAAAACATCCTTTCTTAACCATGTTTAGAATAAGCTCCCTCATTCTTCACCTCAGCTCCTTAACCACTGAACTGACATTTCTGATTGGCAAATGATTGGTTTGTTGATTTGTTCAGTGTAGATGCAAGGAAGAAGGAAGCCTGGTATGGGAAATGTGGAATTTGAAATGCCAAAAGCCCTTAAGACACAAAGGCACGGACATCTGAGCTGGGGAGGGGAGGTGGTGGTGGCGGCGATGTAGATCTGGAAGTTTCTAGCCTAGAATCTGTGGTTCAAGCCCTGAACATGCCTGGGAACTTGTAGGAAATAGCCCTGAGTAGGAGAAGAAGGGACGAGAGAGGAAGCATCCCGAGTGGACATCCAATATTCTAGTTCCTCTATAGGCAATGGATGGTGAGTGAAGGTATGCAAGTTCAACAGAGGTTGGTATGTTTCCATGTTCCTACGCCCTAAACAGAGGCAAGTTGTAAGGTTCGAAAAGTGTTATGTGGCAGTCAGGAGACCTAAGCCTGCACTCCAGGCCACAGAGCTCCGGTCTGCTCAGAGGCAGCTACAGCACAGACTATCCTGAGTCCCCTTCAGGTGTGCTGTGCCTGGGACTCCAGTGACTTAGACTGCCTCAGTGCACAGGGGGGTCCCTTAGTTCCAAGACCCTGAGCTGCAGTAGCCATATGTGCAACACTGCCACAAAGGACCCTCTCTCTGCACCCAGACTTCCTTCTTTGGCTGTTTCTTTTCATCTCATCTTACCTATGTCCTAATGATGGAGCAATGTCCTAATGATGGTAGACATGTCTGCATGTCAGCCGTGTTGACTTGAAAGGCAATGAATGGAGTGGTCATGTTTAAGCTTGGAGTTAAAAATGCTCAATGTTTGGAGAGCTGGGTTGGAAAAGCAAAGTGATTCCAGATCTGCAGAAGAACCGAGCGTCATCCTTTCTGTATGTCTTCTCTCAGTTTGGGGCCTTGGAGGGGATTTATTTATTTGTAATGTTGGGTGACTGCATTTTTTTCAAGTCCAATGTAGTAATAGAGCATTATTTGAATCCCTTCCACAATGAAGTGCTTATATTTAAAAAAAATAGTTGAAGAGCCCCCATAATGTTAAATTGCTCTGCACTGTGTGTGCCCAAATCCTCAATCCTTTCTCAATTCAGCACTTCACATATTTAAGAGCTCTTCGTTTTAGAAGTGAATGGGTGTTCTGGGCACATGTGCAATGGACCAATTTAGATTCCCTCAATTGTGCTGCCGATGTGGAGAGGGCTCCAGCTATGCTGCGGTACGCAGTCCTGGCATGCGCCTGCTGTTCTCAGAGCCCTTGTGAGCTGGAGACAGATTGGTCTTTACGACATCAGTTGACACGCGCAGCTCTGGGCTGGACCTGCGTGGTGCCTTGGTTTCTCTTGTTCTGGTTCTGAACCGAAGTCTGAACCTCAGGAAGAACGGCACAGTTAGTTGTGTCAGTGGGAGGAACTCCAGCCAGGCCCACCATGACGGAATCCTTGTCTTGCTGGTTTGTCTGGTGTTAGGCAGAAACAAACAGTTCTTAAAGTGCATTCCTGCACCTGTGGCACCTGTAGGATTGGGTGGTCTGTTTTGCTGGGTTCAACCACAGGATGTGCTAATTGTGCAGTGTGGATACTGAGGCCCGGGGAGATCTGGAAATGCTTTTACAGGTGCTAGAGTCCTTCTCTGGGCCTGGAAACCTAGTGGGTTTTAGTCCAGTGGCTGCCTCTTTCCATAGCTGGGAAGCAGCATGGAGGAATACAGACCTGGGTGCTAGAAATGGATGTAGGGCCTTGAAACACTCTTCTGACACAAGTACTCTAAAGTGATAGGAGCCTTCCAACGACAAAGCATAGTCACTGCAAGGTTCTGGTGTCAAAATCTCAATGTCAGTTTCATTTGCCAAGAACAAACAGCTTGTAGCTGTAGACCATTAGTCCCTGAAGCTAGTTCGGCTGATAGACAGCAGTCAGATAGATGTTCAGAGACCCAGACATGGGGACAGCAGATGGAGCTCTTATTTGAGAGCAACTGACTCGTCTCTGCGTTAGATTCAGCTGTGCAGACCCTTCCTTTCCAAGGCAGATTCTGCTGTCTATTTGGTTTGAGCCTAAATTCAGCCCCTGCACAGCGAGCCCAAACCACAGTAGAAGCATCACAATTCCAGCCTGAGTACATGCAAGGAAACTGGCCTCTATTTACCACTCCTCAGGTGTGATATGGATGAATCTGTTTGGGGACTTACAACCCTAAGACTTGCCTCTTTCATTGCTATGAACTTGGGACGGTCTCTCTTGACTTCTTTCGGCACAGATACTCCTCCATAGGATGGGGGTAATATTTACACCTGTGCACGATGTTTGAAGGATGGAAGGAGAGCGTATCTGTGGAATGTCTTATACAGGATCAGAGGGCCAGCTGCAAGGAGGGCAGCTTCCTTGCCTTCTCATCTCTCTCTCCCCTCTCCCCTGCCGTCTTTCTTTCTCTGTTTCTGACTCTCTCTCACCCTTGCTCTCTGTCTCTATTTCTTTGTGTTTCTCTGTGTCTGTCTACCTGTCTCTCTGTCTGTCTGTCTCTGTTGTTTTCTGGGGTCAAAGATCTGGGGAGGGAAGTAGCCTTTTTGAGAGCATGTGTTTAGTGAGGAAGGGCCGTCGGTGGGATAAACAGAGTGACTTGATTTACCTAGATGATGCTCCAACACGGCCCCTCTCCAAGCCCGCCCCATCTGGGGACCTGGATAAAGATCAAACCTCGCTGACAAGAGATTCACAATGAAGATTCAGTGGAAACGAATCAAAACTGAACAAGATCAGCTTTGACCTTGGCGGTCTCTGGAAGTTCACTTTTTCCAGTGCAATGACTCAAGGAGTGACATGACGTGGAAGTATTCAACATCACACAACAGGCACCCAGTACGCACCTTACTGCAAACTACCTGCACTCAGAAAACCAATAAAGCAAGTGCTTATGCACCCCATGCTTAGTTTCAGGACTGTTTGCAACCCACCCTCACGTTTTAGCTCCCCCATTCTCCTATGAATCTGACTGTCCCTAGGTGAATACAGAGAATTCAACCAAGAAGCTCCCTGTGTTACAGTTCGAGACTCACGTGGGTTTGTGTCACTTGCTTTGCCATTGATCTTCTCTCTGGCTTGTTTTTTTTAATTGAATGTAGAAGGGAAATCCTGCCCTTTCATCTTACGTCTCCCGGTCTGGGAACATGATGATCCTGGCACACTGGCCCCCTCCCACGAGCTCAAATCAGACAGGCTAAAAAGTCAGGAATAAGTGATGAATCTGAGCAAATACCATGGACATCGTGGGAGAGTCAGAGAAGACCGATGGTGGCCGCAGCCCACCTCTGGTGTGTACCAGAGGCCACCTGTGTCCATTGAGAGAGGAGATATCATAAACACAACTGTGTATTTTGTCTGTTTGGTGTTTCAAACCTCCCTTGACATATCTCTTCCAACCCTTTTCCTCTTTGAGGAAGAAAACCGCCAAAGTGAAGCCGGCAGTGGCAGAAGGCAGCGTAGGGATGAGTTGATGGGCCACGAGTCAGCTCGCGGGAACCTCATCTCCACGTCCCCTCCTCTTCACAGGACGGAGGGAAAGAGATGGCTTCTAAGGAAGAGGCCATGTCCAGCTACATCCACAGAGCGCTAATCCAAGGCTTTGGTCACCGAGTCAATGGGGTGATCAAGCCTTTGGTCTCCTGGGACATGTATCTCATTTCTTTCAAACCTGGGGAGGAGAGAAACAAGGGAACCAGGAACCACAATAAAAGAAACTCATTTGGGGCTCTGGGAGTACAATGTGGAAGTTGGCAGTAACAAAGCAGAGTCCCAGAGAAATTCTAGGGATAAAACATGCAACAATGGATGCTCTAGTGAGGATATGAAATGTCTACACTAAAATCTCATGTATTAGAAGCTTGGCCCCAGCAGGTAGCACAATTGAGGGTGATTGGATCTCCAGGATGTCAACCGTACTCAGTGGGTTAATCCATGTGAGAGTTCACATGGAATAGGAGGAAGAGGGACCTGGTCAAAGGAAGTGGTCCAGTCTGGACTTTGAAGGGGATTATACTCTGATGTCAGTCTGTCTCTGATTCCCTCTCATCCCTCTCATCTCTCTCTTGTTCTCCCTCCTTCCCTCCTTTTCCCTTTCCCTCTCCCCCCCCCCTTTCTTCTTTACCATTGGCCAGGAGGTAAGCAGCTCCATTTAGCCTTCTGCCCTGATGTTTTCTTTCACTGCTGGTCCAGAAACAATACAGAAAGAAATATATCCCTGAAATTGTGAACCAAAATAGGTCCCAGGCAGTATAATAGTTATCCACTAACGATCTACTAATTTTTTCACATCCAGTGTGCTAGGAGGTCATTAGTGGGGAACTGTTTTTTCTGCCTAGGGTCATTTTGATATTTATTATATCATTCACATTTGAGGGCCTCACAAGATCATCAGTACAAGTAGATATTCAAGAGCAGAGGTTGAGAAGTAGACATGTCCATCCTGTCATGTAACAAGTGTCATATAACAAGTGACTTCAAGTCCTTCCACAGCCTGATAGGGTTGATCATGGGCCACAGAGCACAAGAGACATGGCTTAAGAATAAATTGATGAGTTAGAAGACCAGCTTGGAGAATTCTCTTAAAGGAGGAGTGCTGGTATAAAGTATTGAAGCTGATAAAAGAAAAGTGAAATAAATAGAAGCTCAAAGCACCTCTGTTGATATGGCTCTAACAGGCAGTCCTAGAAGGAGGGAAAAAGCAGAAGAGTATTTGGAAAACAGTCTGGACAGAAGGAAAGAAAGGATTCATTGCAAATGTACTTTTGGAATGCCAAGTGTAATATATGAGGGAAAATCGTACTTAGACAACAGATAGATGGTCTCCGTCTCACAACTGTCTGAATTATGATTTTTCTCCTTTAATGTGACACAAAAGAAATACACATTGATCGTGTTGAGCAAGAAGGCCAGGTTCTCATAGGAGGGATCTAACCTAAAATGATAACAATGACAAAAATAATGGGACATGGGCAGGAAAGAAGGGGGATATCTGGTTTGGGGGTCGAGGGAAAAGTGCTGGGAACAAACATGGTTGAAGTGTATTATGCAGTTGTAAAGGTAGCCATGAGACCCAGGGGATGCTGTTTGGAAACGTGGGGTTAAGAGAGAATAATGTGGTACATTTGATCACAGCACATTGTACACATTCACAGAAATATCACAGAAAATTCCTCTGTACAATTAGTGTACATTAATTAAAAAAATAAATCCATATTAAGCAGATGCCATGCTTGGAATTTTGATCATTTTCTGGGCTAGCACCAGAATACATAACAATACTTCTTAGAAACCGGGCAGTGGTAGTAATCCCCAGCTCCCAGCCAGTCACACAATCACAAAAGAAGGCCACAAACAGGTTAAAATATGTTGTATTCCTGAGCGAGGGTGATCAGGAGCTTGAGTGAACTAACTGCATCTTCAGGCCAGGTGCTGGGGTTCATGCTAATCATCTTAGTGTCTTTGAAAGTGGAGATCAGGAGGGTTATGGTTCCATGCCAGCTTGGGCAAAAAAAGCTTGTGATACCCCATTTCAAGAGGAAAAGCAGGATGTGATGGCATGTACCTGTTACCCTGTCACCCTGGATAATCTCAGGGAAAAGTGAGACCTTATCTCAAAAATAACCTGAGCACAGAGGTGACTCAAAATTGGTGGAGCAGGGGGCTGGGAAGGTGGCTCAGTGGTAGAGCGCTTGCCTTGCATGCATGAGGCCCTGGATTCGATTCCTCAGCACCACATAAGCAGAAAAGGCCAGAAGTGGTGCTGTGGCTCAAGTAGTAGAGTGCTATCCTTGAGCTGAAGAGCTGAGGGACAGACAGTGCCCAGGCTCAGAGTTCAGGCCCCACGACTGGACCCAAAAGAAAAAAAAATTGGTAGAGCACACGCCTAGTAAAATGAAGCTCTGAATATAAATCTCAGTTGGCCAAGTTATGGTAAATTTATCAGGACGCAACTTCTTTAAATATTTAAAAAATTTTTTATTGTAAAGATACTGTACAGAGGGTTTCCAGTTACATGAGTAAGATAATGAGTACATTTCCTATTAAGCATTGTTACCCCCTCCTTTGTTTTTCCCCTACCACCCCTTCCTTCTCCACCTCCCCAACTCCTCCCTTCTTCCCCAAGTTGTAAAGTTTGTTTCCAACATACTGTCTTGTACATCTCATTGTTACAATGGGTCAACCTGTACCCTTATGTCAGCATTTTGTTATTTCCCTTCCCCTCTCCAAATTAGAAAAATGTATATACAGTATGCAGGGCACCGGAATCAAATACAGTGAAAATAGGGGTTATACCATGAGGGAAGAACATACAAAAGAAACCAAAAAAATCACATAGTGCATTGCAAACAACAGCAACAAAGCAAAAACCTCTTGTGTCCATATCTTGGGGTTTATTTCGCTTAGTGTCATCTTATATGGTCATATTTACATAGCTTTTGTCTTTTTCTGCTTGTCTGATAAGACTATCCTAGACATGTATATTGTAAATAAGGGAAACCATGGGATCTATGTTCCTTTGGGTCTGGCTTACTTACTTCACTTAGTATAATTTTTTCCAAGTCTTTCCATTTCCTAACAAATGGGGTGGTGTCATTCTGATGGAGGCATAGAATTCCTCTATCTATCTATCTATCTATCTATCTATCACATTTTCTTGATCTATTCATCTGCTGAAGGACATCAGGGTTGGTTCCATATCTTAGCTATAGTGAATAATGCTGCAATAAACATGGTTGTGCTGGTAGCTTTAGTATGGCCTTGTTTGTGATGGTTTGAGTGGGATTGCTAGGTCATAGGGGAGGATACAACTTCTTGTACATTATGGAGTATCCATAATTATGTTTAAGAATATTAAAGGAAAAAAAGTTCCCAGAAAGAATGCACAGATCACTTCTACAGAAATAACATTCAAATAAAAAGCTTTTCATTTTTTATACTTTTTTATTGCAAAAATACTGTACAAAAGAGTTACAGTGACATCAGTAGGGTAATAAGTACATTTCTATTGAGCATGGTTGCCTCCTTCTTTGTTTTTCCCCTACCATCCCATCCTTTCCCACCTCCCCAACTACCCCACCCCCAAAGTTGTAAAGTTTGTTTTCAACATAGTGTCTTGTAGATCTCATTGTTACAATGAGTGAACCTGTACCCCAATTTAAGCATATTTTTATTGTCCTTAAGTAGTTGTTCAAAGGATTTTCCATTCACCACAGCAGTTTCTGACTATAATGAATATGTCTTGATCGATGTCATCCCTTTCAACATTCTTACCCATCCCTCCCACCTCATCCTTTCCTTTCCTTTTCTTAACTTTGTATCATACACACTGAATTATTCCCCCCCCCCATTTTCTGGAATACATGGAATTCTTCCATTTATTCATCTATCCACACCCCCTGCCTTTCCTTTGACCCCACCTCAGCCCTTTCAAGTACCCATTTCCTGGTATTTATGTTGTTGAACTACGATTTTGCCTTTCTAAGGAATTAAACTGTTTGAGTCCCTGCTTTCTGGATCTACTGTATTTTCAGTTAATATATTTGTATAAACTTTCATACTGCTCAAGGTATTTACTTATAAGTTTACACACTAATTCTAGCTTCCATATATGAGAGGAAGCATGCATTCTTTGTTTCTCTGGGTCAGACTTACTTTATTGAATGTAATTTTTTCCCCTAGTCTTTCCATTTCTTTGTAAATGATGAAATTACATTTTTTCTAAGGGATGAGTAAAATTTCATTGTGTATATAGTTTGCTGATCCACTTATCCATGGAAGGGCATCTGGGCTGGTTCTTCTCAAAAGCCACTCTGACTCGATGAGAGAGTGAAAATATTGGTTAGCAGTACCCACGCTCGCTAGGCAGGCCTTCTACCACTGAGCTGTGCCTCCAACACTGACTTTTTTTGCTCATTACTTTTGAGGTAGGGTCTCCTTTCCATCTGGGCACCTGATGTGTTGGTCTGAACTGTGATCTGCTTATTTTATGCTTCCTGTATTTACTGGGGATCTGGGTGCATGCCACCACATCTGGCTCCCCCTGCTGACATGGAGACTCACCAACTTTTCTGCCTGGGCTGGCCTGGAACTGAAATCCTCTCATTCTCAGCCTCTCAAGTGGCTAGGATGACCGGCATGCGACTCTGCAGCAAAGGTTATGTAGACAATTATTTTTGAGGTGCCAAATAAAAATAACTTTTAGGCTATAATTTTATCTCTAGATAAGTTGTCTTTGAATATGAGGATGGTACTATGACGGGCTCAGGAAGGTCACTAGAATTCTCCAGCAGTGCCTTTTGGAAAGGGGCTGCTTTGTGCACTGACCATATTAAGGATGACTATGTAAATGATTAGATTTCACTGCACAGGGGCATGCATATATGTGTCTATGTGTATTTATAGCTATATCCCCTCCCCACAAATGAAGTAACAAGCTACTTCACCACCTAATAATCTAAGTGAAAAGTCTGACAATGGAGCTTAAAACCCTCAGGAGTTAGAGGCTAGAAGTGGGTTAGGAAGAATTTTCAGCTAACTGGAAAAAAGTAGAAATTTCCCCAATACTTTTTCTTTTGAAGGAAGGTACTAATTTTGGTGTGCAGTAGTTTGCCCACAGTGATGAAGCCAGGTTTAATTCTGACACCATGATCTTTCACTCTCTGATCCTTCACCTCTTGGTGAAAGGTGAGGGAGGAGGGGGGAGGGGAGGGCATGATAGTTTAATTTGTGGAATGTGACTTTGCTGGGTGTTAGTCCTGGCATTGGACCCATGGCCCTTGGTGCCAACATGGCAGGCTAGAAAACTAGCATTGTTTTTCTTTTTGCTAGTAAAAACCATGCGGCCTATGTTTTATGTGTTTTTATTTTTTCTCCCAGTCCTTGGACTAATGCAGAAAACAGCAGGACTCACCATGTCTTTGTGAACTAAGGTAACTTAGGGGGAGAAAGAGGTCAATCATATCTAAAAGTCGTTTCCTTCCATTTAATTTTTGAAATATAATTTCAGGACTTTACAACTTGGCTTTTTTGACCCAAGCCATCTACAGGGCTCAAGAGACCAAGGTTCCTACAGGGCTATTAATTGCCCAGTTTGTTTCCTGGAAGTAAAACTCGGGCACTAACACATGTTCATTAAGATGTTGTAATTGGAAACAAAATTCACCATGGAGACCACAAACATGATTTAGACAGAGTAAAGCAGGCTGGTCCATTTTCATTGGGATTTTTTTTTATTTCATTTTATTTCCACTTCTCCCAAAGCCCAGAAACAGCAGTTCACAATAAAACATAACGGGCTGAGAAATGTCCTTCTGTGACAACAGGACTACTATGTGAGTTTGCATAACTCGAATGCCACTCCAGAGGCCCATCTTCTTCTCCGGCCCTGCTGAGAACGAGTCGGGGTACCTCCATGTGAAATTTGGATTTGCCAAACTGCTACCCTGGGATAGCCCACAAGAAGGCCCTCAGGGACCAGTGTCTTCCTACCTTCCTTCCTTCCTTCCTTTTTTTCTGTCTTTTATAGCTCTTATTCAAGTGACAACCTTTCTGGCTTCCCATCTCTAAGTCTAGATGGGAAACTTAGAGAATCTAGGCAAGACTGTTTCTTACTAGAAAGAACCCAGCTGCTGTGGGACCTGTGGCTGCTACTTTCAGAGTTTTGCTTGGGATTCTGGAATGACATGAGGTTGGAAAGACAGTTATGGACTTGAGTTTTATTGGACAGGAAGAGGTGTACACAGATTCCTTCTTTCTCCTAGCACTTTTTCTTTTTATTCCCTGATTAAAGCCTTTTCCCCTCACTTACATCCCCCATTAAGATGTCTCAGTGTCATTTAGAGTGTTAATTGAGAGGAGGTTTAAGCTCATCAAAACGATTATAAGTGATAGTTAAAAATTTCTATATATGGCCTGTGCTGGAATCAGGCACGGTAGGGTGCCATTTTTTCTTTTATCCAACTGACATTGGTAATAATACATGAAATTATTACTAAATCGCAGCTGTAGAGATGATATCATGATTTTTTTGTGTATAATCTTTGATGAAAAATTAATTTTTGGAGAGGGATAATTTAAAATGATTTAAATAGTATTATACTGAAGTCCTTGCTGGTAATTAACACCAATCTTGTCAGAAGTGAAACTACTTTCACAGCTGTTTCTAAAGATACCTACAGTATTTGTAACTTTTGTGTGAGTAAAATTATAGTGTTTGGACGTTATTTTTACTTCACAAGGGCCATTAGAAGAAGAAGAAGAAGAAAGAAGATATCTGATAGAAACCTTTGTTCTCTGAGGCCCAGTCCTGTTTTGTGCTTGAAGAGTCTCTCAAGCTCCTTTTATGGTCTGTACGCTGGGGATGGGGTAAGTCTCTGATGGATGTACAGGAAGTGGTACTGTGCACTAGTACCTCATAATAGTGCGATACCAGTGCTGAATGTGATAGCACAGGCGCTAACTGACAGGACAGATGGCTGGTCAGAAAAATTCCCTTATCTTCATCAGAGACCTGACTTCCTTTGAAACCCTCTTTTGTCATGGTGATGACATAAAGTGTTTTAACAAGAAATTTCTGAAAATAGATATTCCTTTGCTCGATTCCCTGAGCTTTAAATGACAGAAGTGAGTGTGTGTGTGTGTGTGTGTGTGTGTGTATGAGTGCATGTGCGTGTGCCTTGTCCTATATATAAAGACCTTCAGGAGAGGTTAAAAAAAGAAATAGAGTAAAATTTGAATATGAAACAAAAACTGAATGAGAATATGGGAGAGTGGCAGATTCTGGTTCCTGAGTTTTGCTGATTGTGTGTGTGTGTGTGTGTGTGTGTGTGTGTGAGACAGGATATGTGGCACCAGGTATTCATGGCAGAGACAGGACCTGACACTTTGGAATTTGCCCCTCTCAACTTTTCCACTGAGACAGTGGAAGGAAGCCAGTTGGGAGTTAAGGAGGAAGGATGGAGTGGTGAGAGGGGTTTGAACAAGATGCAAAAGATGACAGAGGCTTCCATAGTTGTCCTGCTGGCTGTCTGTCCATCGAGAGAACCACCCTGCCTTTGGATGTGGGGCGATTTGATTCCAGCAGAACACAACAGACCCTCCTCTCTACACGTCCATTTGTAAAAGAAAGACAGATCAAGAGAAAGATTGTGTAGCAAGAAAAGGTGTGGCACGCAGGGCACATGCCTGGGAAATGTGCCCTGTAGAGATGTCGCCTGATGAGATCGCCCACTGAGATACAGGATAGCACCCTTCCTGGCCCAGTCGGAGATGGGGGGGCAGTCAGATGCCTGGGAAAGCTGATCATCCACAGTGCCTTAGGTGACCATGCTTGCACTTCACAGGCCAAAAG
The DNA here is from genome assembly GCF_000151885.1 of Dipodomys ordii. Lineage (NCBI taxonomy): Eukaryota > Metazoa > Chordata > Mammalia > Rodentia > Heteromyidae > Dipodomys > Dipodomys ordii. Next base: position 6,079,419 of record NW_012267218.1, on the reverse strand, counting down.
GAGGAGGAGGCCTTTGGGAAGGAAAAGGCTTGCCCGTGCAGGACCGGAGAACTGGGTCAGGCAAAGCAACCAACCTGCCATTTTACGGCGGTGAACATTACATGCTATGTCTGAATGTTCACTGACTCCAGAGTGCTTGCCTAGGCTGAGAGCAGCACCAGCATTCACCAAGTCTTCTCAGGATACTCGGGAGGTGGGAGCCATCACACCATGGGAGACGAAGTGAGGGTGAAGAGGGAAGCAGATGCCTCCTGTCACCATCGACACCAGGGAGGCAAAGCTGGCCCAGTGTGGAAGCAGAGCTCCTGTCTGAGCCTTCCCAGCATGCCCTGGGCCTTAGGGATGAGACAGGGGTTTCTTCCGGGAGTGTGGCTCCTAGATGGGAGAACAGAGGATGGATGGGAGACATCGGGGTGCCCTTGGCTGTTGAAGCCTTGAGTATGATCTAGTCAGAATCTGAGGCTCTGGTGGGGTGTGCTCATTGTTAAATCCGAGGTACCTGGCTTGGGCTGTGATCACTGAGGGTGCCCAGGAACTATTGGTAGAAGAAGTGGGTGAATTTATTTCCTTCCCAAAGTTCTGTGCAAAGACAGGTTCCTCGCAGCATAAATCTTTCTGGATTCCAGAACCCTTAGATTCTCCAAGCAGAAATGCAAGCTCAGCATCCTCAAACCCATTCTCATGACTTTTCATGAAGCCCAGGGGTAAAAGCCCTCTTCTTAGGAAAGCGCATACATCTATGTGGTAAGCCTTCCCAGATTTCATTTCCATCTCTCTGCAACCAGCTTAAGATCTTTGATGGCCGACTCAGTAATGATTCACCTATTACTCGTCATGTTTTGTTCCTTTATTCATTCAACAAGCATTTCCTGGGGACTTACCAGACATTGTGCCTGGAATCGAGGATACCAAGACAGACAAGATTGTGTGTCTGTTCTCAACTTTTCTATAGCCTGGTGGAAAACAGCAGTGTTATCAAATGGATGAACTCCACTTTCTCTTTAAAGGCCCAGATAGTAAATATATTTGTCTGTATATGCAGTACAGGCTCTCTGAAAACTATTCACTTTTGCCTCAGGGGGTACAAAACCAGGCTTAGCTAATACATAATTGAGGGAGAGCAACTATATTTCAGCAAAACGTTATTTACTGAAGTAGGCCGTGGGCTAGGCCTGAAGACCACAGCTCTAGTGCACAGAGATCTTAGCTCTTTGAAAGATACCACATATTACTGTCTATATAGAGGGTGAGATGGGGTTGGTAAGGGGTGGGATTCTCTTAAGATCTTCACATTACTGAGGGAGGAGTCAGGGCAGGTCTCTGTGGTCTTAGGTATGGGGAAGGAAAATGATGGTGTAGATTGAGGCACAGGAGCTTGCCTGCTCACAGGCCTCAATCCTTTGTTCTTCCCCAGGCTCAGACAGTCCTGAGAAACTTGGAGAGAGGCCTGTCCATTTGGCAAGGGCTAGAGGGCGAGGCAGGCGTGGGCAGGGAGTGAGTGCCGAGCCAGGCCAGCTCGCAGGCCCGGTACTGGCGTGTCAGTCAGTGACCTTGTGTGAGCATGCCACAGGCTGCAGTCCAGACCTGGGAATGCTTCGTGCCCTGGTCTGTTCTGAGCACACCCTTCCTTTGGCTGGCATGTTTTCAGGGTGTCCTGGAGGAGTTCGTGTTGCCTGGGCAGTTGGGGTTCTCAGTGACGGTGCAGCTTGCTTCTGCGGTTATCCATCTTGGTTATTGTCTGCGCATGTGCGCTCCTGCGTTTAGGATTCCAGGTTGGCCAAAGGGGCACTGCTTGCTGTGATGTACAAGTATCTTATGAACTGGGAAAAGGCGGGTTCCAGACACAGGTGCCCTATCACCTTAACAGCTGTGGGTGCTGAGTCTGCATTCTACAGATCAGGCCAAGGAGGCTCTGGGAGGGGAGATGCTGTGCTATTGTCCTGCTGACCCAGGCCCTTTGATGGCTTTCTTGTGCTCACACACCAAGATTTAGGGGCCATTAATGACCCTTCCAACACAGAGAGACAAAAACTACCCCCCAGGGCTCTGCCCACAGTCGGTCTCCTTCCTCAGACCTGCCGCGATGGCCCCACAGAGCCACAGTCTGACTTCCTTAGGTGCCCAAATGCCTCTCTGGTTCCATAGCAGTGCCCACCACCCTTATCTTGTATCCCAGGTTCTTGTTTAGAGTCAGAGTGCCCGTGGGACGGTGGGCTTGTCTGGGTGGGGCCTGGGTCTTACGTTCTGAGTTCCCTGACAGGAGGAAACGTGGCTGCTTTGCTTCATTCTGTATGGGAGAGCCAGCAGCGCTCTCCGCACAGAGTAGGGCTGCACAAACCCCTGGCCTGACGAGAAGAATTCATGCACTGCTCGTTCGTGCTCTGTGAAGTCACCGCCTGGCAAGTTGAGGGCCGGTGGGGTGTTTCTTCCACTCGGTATGTAGGCAGGGTGTGTGTGGCCGCTCACTGCCCAGTCTTGCACCCCACAATGGCCAGGTGATAGAGGGAGCTCTGGGCGAGAGATGGGCTGAGCCTGTGTACCTCGTCTCCTCCTCCGGGGACCTCTCCAGACTGGGGGAAGAAGGCTGGGGACCCCGGGAGAGGCAGTGGGGAGTGATTGATGTCTCAGACTTATACCTTGGGGGCAGGGCCTCTGCCAACTCTCAGGTCAGACTTGCCCGTGCATGTTGGAACTGTCCAGAAATACAACCAAGCCCGGCTTCCCCAGGGCTTCCCCGGGGCACCCTGCCTGCTTCTTGTTTTTCTGGGCTTTGTACTTTGGGGTGGGATGGATAGTGAACATGTTCTATAGCCAGCCTTCCCATCCTCCATCGACCCAGGGCTGAGCTGATGGAGGCCTCCCTTTGGTTGGACTAGGGGAGGACCCAGATGGGAACTGAGCCCAAGGAGATTAGATCCCAGCAGGGTGGATTCCTCATCCCAGCCATCACCTGGCAAGGGCAGCGTGACACATGCTGAGCCAGCGGTACTGCCCACGGCAAGTTGGCAGATGTCTGTCACCGCAGGACCAAACCACCCTCTCTCGCACTTCACATGCGTGTGCTGCTTGGTCTTGGAATCTGTTTATCACCTCCATAGCCGAGACAACACCAGATGAGCAGCAGGCCCTCTGCGCACAGCTCACAGGCGGGTGTGCCACGGTGTTTTGGGCTTGATTTTAAGATGATGTGCAGCTGAGGGCCTCTTTCAAACAGGCTAAGCACTGTGACTACGAACACCATTCTTCAAAAGAACTGTGCTCCTGACATCATCCTTCAATTGCTACTTGAAGTCTTAACATCCATTGCCATTCCCCGCGGGTCCACTCAAGCTGAATCTCACCCCCCTGGACAGTGGAGGATGTTTCCTAGTCTGTTTGGGCTCGTGTCACAAGCAGACCATAGACGAGGTAACAGAAATGATATTTACTTATTTCTCATAGTTCTGGAGGCTGAGAGTCCAAGCTTCCCGCAGGTTTGGTGGCTGGTGAGGGCCTGGTTCCTAACTTGCTGGTAGGCTGTTTCCTTATCATATTTTCACATGGTGGTGAGCAGAGAGAAAGGAAGTTCTGGTCTGTTTTCCTAAGGGCACAAATCTTATTCATGACGGCTCTACCCTTAGGCCATAACCACTTTCCCAAGGCCCCACCAGTCACCCTATGGGTTTAGGGGAGACATAGCATTTAGTGTGCACTGCGGGACACTCGTCATTCTTGAGGGACTGTTCTGTACATGGTAGGATACATCAACACTCCTGGGTTTCCATCCGCTAGCTGTCAGTAAGCATCAACTTCACAGATGTTTCCAAACGTCACCAAGTGCTCCTTTGGGAGCACAAGGCTAAGGAGCACTCCTCTGCAAGAATCTGTGACCCCCTCTTCCCCCAGGAAGAGAGTGCTCATTTGACTCCTAGTGGCATGTAATGCACATCCGGCTGATCCTACCTGGCCTTGAGGGTTGTGTTGTGATACTCAGAGGAACCAAGGAGCTTCGTCCTTAATGTGGACACCCCAGCCCCAGCCCTGTGGTGGCTCTGTGCCGTGTTTTCTCCTCACTGCCTCTCTGCAGCCTTTTCTTTGGAAGGAAGTCCTGATGCCCGGTGAAGGCCTGGCCTCCATCTCATCTCATACATGTGCTTTTTACCCCATCCTGATGGCATGCCTTCTGCTATGATCTGGATGTTTGTGTGATCCCCCTCCCCTAGTTATTTATGTTGTGATCCCCACCCAGGGTTCCAGGATGACGAGGTTCTGAGGTCATGTGGGCAGACCCTCAGCAACTGGATTGCTGTCCTTCCTTATAAGAGACCTCAGAGAGCAGTGTGCTCCTCCGCCACCATAGCATGCACATGGAATCCCGTGGATAGGAAGCAGGCGTTCAGCAAGCATCCAATCTGCCAGCAGCACAAGCTTTGGGACCAGGAGAGAGGAACTTCTGTAGTTTAGAAACCATCCAGCTTATGCTCTTGACTATAGTGCACAAGGTGCCCCCTCTCCTCTTCTCCAGTTGTCTTACAGAAAGGCCCTTTCTGCCGTTGATTCCAGTTTATTTCTCTCTGTTCTTCATTCACATGTACTTCCAGGGTTACACTTGCCGTAACTTCTGAAGTGGGGGTTTGAGCTCAGAGCCGATCCTCTCTAAGCCCTGTAACTTTGATGGATGTGGTTGGTGTGTGACTCTTAGTACACACACCCCTCCCTCATGGCATTAATCAGTGAATAAATAGAATATATTAATTCAGAGTTAAGAAAAAAACACATGGAGGAAGGACAGTTTATAAGTTGATCAAGTGTGCACCAAATAGTACCCAAATCTGGGCATTCTTATTTAGAAGCCATTGGAGAACTGATTTCATGGAGATTCTGTACTGGACATGCTAAGTTCTTCTTCTTCTTCTTTTTTTTAAATTAGTCTGCTATTCACTCTTGCATTTTCCCTTGACCCAGTGATTTTAGACAGAGTGACTAGATCTTGCTAGGCACTTGACAGGAGTTGGGTCAGCATTGTCATTTACCATATTTTAGCCTCATGGAGACAATCTGACCACACAGAGCCAACTTGCAAACGAATTTGAGGTGAACAGAGAATTCTGATCTTTCTCATCTCTGATTCTGTCTGTACCACTGGACACCTATATTTTAGTTACATGACCTAATTTAGTCCAGGTTACTTTTCTGTTGCAAAAAGACAAAGTCAAGCTGGGTGCTGGTGGCTCAAGCCTGTAATTGTAACTACTCAGGTGGCTGAGATCTGAAGGTCATGGTTTGAAGGCAGCCTGGGAAGAAAAGTCCAAGAGGCTTATCTCCAATTAATGTGCAAAAAAATGGATAAACTGGAGGTATGACTCAAGTGGTAGAGTTCTAGTGATGAGCAAAAAAGCCAAGCAAGAGTGAAAAGCCCTGAGTTCAAGCCCTGATACTGACACACACACACACACACACACACGTACACACACACACACGTACACACACACAAAGACAAAATTAGACTCTGGAAGAATTACATTGTAGCATGTAGGCACTCTGAATGCTCCCCCTCATATAGACTTGGGATGCTCCATGAATGGTCAATGTGACCATGGAGGACATATCCAAAGGAAGGATTTAGGATCACAAATGTTTCTCTGAATCTCCAGGATGTGTATGAGTAATTTCTTTCTCTTCCTGTAATCATTGTTTAAGCTCTTTACCTCACACCTTATTTATTAATATTCCTATTGCAGATATATTTTTGCATATAATTTGCAATTCTTAATTCCATAAATACGCAGTCACAGGTAGAGGAGGCCCAGGTGGCTCTTTGCACCTTCACTGCAGGGGCTGCTCTGTATTGCTCCTTTCTTCTTGGGCTTTGCTGGAGGTGAGATGTTTCCTCCCCTTCTGATGAAGTTAAGTTGGAACAAGAACAGTGGATACCAAGGTCAAATATGCAGTGGGCGGATCCAGATGTTGCCTGATGAACATCGTGGCACATGGATGGTGCCGGAAGTGTTCTTTGCAACATTCTGAAGAGAGCCAGGATGTCTCAGAGACAGATGGGGTCTACAGCATGCCACAGAGGCTGGAGCCCAGCTTCTCAAAGAGGGTGCCAACTCGAAAAATTTGGAATAAAGAATTACTCAGAAATAGAAACTGTTTCGGCTGGGTTGACACATTCTATCTGTCCAGAGTGATTTCAAGTTACTGGGCAGCATTCAAATTTGTTCATATGCATGCTCTGTCTTGGGAGTGGAACCCAAACGGAAGGGGTACGGGGGGGTTTGGAGAGACTCTGGATCCTCTGTCCCATCTTCCTGCCCAGAGACAGAGTCTAGAGAGGAGTGTGAGCCATGTGCTCTAAGTGTGGATAGAGATATCATAAGTTTTGACAATGACAGGGGCTCTGTGGACATCACTGGAAACCATGTGCAGGCACAATAATATTCCCTCTCCCTCTCTCTCTCTCTCTCTCTCTCTCTCTCTCTCTCATACGCACACAGACACACACACACAGACACACACATTGTCTTGAGTGGTCCAGTGAATGACAATATATGTGCCTGGTACAGAATTCATTGGCCCCCATCTCTCTCTCCCCTTTGTATTAGGGATCTCCCAGTTTCTTATGCATTCTCCAGAGATGTCGCATCCTCATGTAGATCCATGGGCCATTCCTTGTCTTATCCAATGGCAGCCCAGGATGTAGAATGTTCTTTACCATCCGTGCTCGTGTTCCTGGTCCACCCATCTTTGAGAGCATCCTCATCTGAAAGGATAGAGCTGTACTGTTTGGACCACTACAGCTCCCTTCATTGTAAGACGCCACTGAAGCTTATTTAACCAAGACACTCACGATGGACATGGGTTATTTTCATCTCTCATGGAGACAATGATTTCCACAGGCTCCTTAAGTAACTGGTGTCCACTGAGGTTCAAGAATGTCATACGCCCTGTCTAAGGTCAATGTTTTCACTTGCTCTATTGGGTTTCCTTGACTCTTTCCCCTCGCCCCCTCAATTCCTGGGCCCAGTGGCTGCTTGTCACATTCCCGAAGCCTCATGGTGGACAAATCCTCTCCTAGCTCCTTGTCTCATGTTTAGATCCAGATGACCATACCCACTGAGGACAGAGAGGAAGAACTGGGCTCTGGTTACCAGCAGCAACCTTAATACAGTTCCTTCACCTACCCAGGGCTGGGTACAAGCTTGTTCCCCAATGCTGCTCTTATTACTGGGAAGTGCTGTGCTTACAGGAGCTGGGGGCTGCCAGCAGCCACGTGCCCATCCCTGGAGGCTTCAAGATAATTATGTTTCTCTCAGAATATACTCATAGATCTGCATTCGGGGGAAGAGAATGAACTGACCCTCTCCTGCTTTCTGATAAGAAAGGTGTGTGTGGCAGCCACTTCAGGATTTGGGAGCAGAGTTTCTGTACTGATAAAAAACCCCCTCCACAACTCCTGGGATTCTTCCCCACAAGGTTCTGGTGGGTCTAATGCTGGGAGCCAGGTAACCTCTGCAACTTCTTCTGCATTCCAGGTGATGGAAGTGGCAACATGCTTCCTGGGAAGGGAAGGGGTTTCAGATGGCTCAGTCCTGCAGTATGCAGACTTCCCTGAGCTCCTGAGTTTCTGGGGAGGGAGGGAGGGAGCTGTGAAGTTCTGGGATCCTGCTCAGAAATCTTGTGTTACATTCAGGGATGCTATTAAATGTTTTATATCCCTTTGGCCCGGATACAGCTTTGCTTGCATCTGATGCTAAAGAAGCCGGGCATTTCATTAGACTGCTCTCCACTCCCTGATGCACCCTCTCTTCCGTCCACATTAGGAAAGGGGCCAAACCTTACAGTTTCTGAAACACGGTTGAAGTGAGTCCTCCCTTGCTCTTTCTTACCGGTGCACACATCAAGCATGCACCTGTTCCCTAGGAAATGAAAACCTTATCCATTTTATATTTAAATAAGACTCTTCTGAAACCCATGGTGTTGCTTTGACCATTCTGCAAACTTTAAGATATAAATATTAAGTCCAGCTATCCAGATGCTACAATACCCATTTGACGTGGCTTTTATTTGCCGTCATCAAAGGCTGCTATCTCCCAACACAGAGAAAAATCCCGTGACCAACTTTGCTCTGTTTCCATCAGATAAAATGGAATCCTGCAGAACATCATTTATCTAGCCTGCCTTGAACTTCCCATTCTGGGGATAGGGCTTATTGCCTGAGGACAGTCTTCCTGCTTAGAGAAACCCAAGGCTGCTAGCCCAAACTCCTAAGGGTAGGAATAAGGTGATGTACATTCCTTCTCCTTCATGGCAGCCAGGATGTACCCAGCAATTACTCACCTATGGTCCTTCCGAACGAAAGTGGCCAGCTTCTCTGTTGGATGATGGAGATCCTAAGGTCCACAGTCTGGGAAGGAAGGACAGGTATACAGACTGAAGTAATGGTGGGCTGTCTTGGGGGAGAGTCTGGAGGATAAGAGAGGGAGAAACCTTGCTAGGAGTCTGGTGAGATAGGGAAGACACACGGGAATCCCAAGGAAGACAAGGAGAAGACAGTTGACAGAGGAGGCCTAGTAGGCGTGGAGAGAGCAAGGGACTGGCTATGGTGGGACTGTGGGATGTCATTCAGGAGGCGGTGGGTGGAGGTACCTCATCTGTCGCTTTCTTCTTGATGGAAGAGGATCGCTGCCCAGGGGGCCAGGCCACAGTCCTCACTGGCTGCAGTGATACCTGGGATCTTGGAGAGCTATTTGGGATATAGCCAATGCTCCATTATGGTTTGGCCCTTGCCCAGCCCTTCACCTCCAGTGTTAGGAACAGGCAACCCTTTCTTTGCTTTCTATGCCTTTAAGCCCTGCTACCTTGTCATCAACATTAGAATAAGTTCTCTAAGGGGGTACTTTCAGTGGATCAGCATTGTATCCCAAAGTGTGCTTTTGTGTTACTCACCTGACATGGAAATCTTTAGAGTCTAGACCTGCACAACCAGAGCTTAGTACGCATGAACAGGCACACAGCGTATGGATTACGTGAGTGTAGCGATTGATTGACAGAGTAACACAGCAATTATGAACTAAACCTCACATCTAAGCTGGTACTGAAGGTCCTGAAAATTGGCACGTGATATTTTCATTCTGATTGTTGTTGGTCTGTGAAAAAATTATCTAGAAAAATCACTTCCTACCTGATTGTTCATCTCCCTGTTTTGACTTGCCCTTGTAGATATCCCCTTCAGTTCTGCAATACTCTTGCCTAGATCAGGTGGTTTGGGGATGTAAACTTCAGCTTTTCCATCACTGTGGGTCTGAGGGTGAGCTTGTGACCTAGGAACAGCCAATCAGAGGACTTCACCCTTCACTCTTCCTCCTGATTGGCTTAGGGATGGGCACACATGACAACTCTCACTGCAAGAAGATATAAATCAGACTGGCACACTTACAGTTGGGTGTTAACCCTGGGCCAGTTAGGCCAATTAGTTGTTATTGATCAATTAACCAGGTTCAAATGGTTAATTGATTTAAAAAAACCACAAAATTCCAAAGGGTTCTTCCTGCAGGATATTAGGGATGAGGAATCTTTCAGGGAAAAGAGAATTTGTTTGGGATGGGTAACTCCTCACAGAATATCTACTGAAAAAATATTCAACAATTAGACACTGATTAATAAAACCTTAATTCACTCAAGAATATTTATGAACACGATGCTTCTGAAAATCTTATAAGAATTGGTTGACTGGCAACACATTTAAGTGAATTTTAAGAGTAGTAAAATAAGCCACAAATTGCATTCAAGAAATTCGATCATCTGTATTTTGGAGGGAAAAGTATTTTGCATAGTTATGAGACTTTGGACTAGTGTGCTAGAATTGAGCAAGTCTTTGGAGTTTTTAGTCTGGTTATCTTTGTAGTAAATGTGGAAAGGAAAGGATGCTAGGTGATATTCATCAGAGAGACCACTGAAAAAGTCAGGTGTCCTAATTCCAGACCAGAAACCCACCCATTCTACCATATGCTTTTTCTCACTAACCTGGCCTTGTGGTTTTCTAAAAGAGTGAAAGCAAGGGAGCACTAACTTGACACAGAATACATAAGAATTCAGATCCAGTACCAAGTGAGGTGTTTCCCTAGACCTGGCTGGATGATGTTGCAGTTGGAACTGTCTTTAGCTTATTGGATGGTGTTCCATCATCCCCTGCCTTGTTCCAGACATCTTCATTACAGACTCTGTCTACTGTGATGCATTGGTACCATGTCATTCCTTGTGTATCTGCCAAAATGCTTTTATAAAACTGTTAAAAGAGAGCTGTAGGATTCAGATTTCACCTCATGTGTACTCAACATACATGCCTTCTTGTTGTCTTCATGATCTCTGTACCCTCCTCTCCAAATCTGAGTTCATAGATCTATGATTTCTGCATATCTACATATCTGTATATCTATCTATGTATCTATTGATGTATCTATTCATATACCTATGTATCTATGTATCTATCTAAGCTATGAAGAAAAAATGGAATTATGTAATTTTCAAAAGAAATGGGTGGAACTGAAGATCACCATTTTTCAGAGATGAGAATGGAAACATCACCACAGAAACAGCCAAGATTCAGAACATCATAAGGGCATACTTCTCAAACCTTTATGCTAATAAGTTTGAGAACCTGGCAGAAATGGACCTTTTCCTAGCAAATATTGACATGCTGAAACTAAACCAAGATGAGTTAAATCATCTTAACAGGCCCATATCAAGCATTGAAATAGAAACAGCAATAAGAGACCTCCCATCTAAGAAAAACCCAGGACCAGATAGATTTACAGCAGAATTCTACAAGGCCTTCAAAGCAGAGCTCACACCAATACTCCTCCAACTCTTCAATGAAATTGAAAGAGAAAGTTCACTACCGAGCACATTCTATGAAGCCAACCCTCATCCCAAAACCAGGCAGGGACTTATCAAAGAAAGTGAACTATACACCATTTTGAATAGATATGCCAACCTCAAAAAGCCAAGTATCATATGTTCCTGTTCATTTGTGAATCACCTAATATGGTGAGGTTGACAGTGGTAATTGTAATGGCTAATAGGACAAACATAAAAAAGAGTGTGTCTGAATAAGGATCACTAGGAGAAGGGAAGAGGAAAGAAGGGATTCTGAGGGGTGTTGAGGAGGTGAGGACTGAAGGATCTTATATACACATACACATATACATATACATATACATATACATATACATATACATACACTATACATATACATGAAGACAGCAGAATAAAACCATCAAATGCTGTCTGAAAAAGTCCTTGTTTACATTCCTACCAGTGATATACAAGGGTTCCTGTTTTCAGTATCCTTGACAGCATTTATTGTTGGAGTTTTCTTATGTTATTTCCTGACACAATTCCCATTCCTGTCATTTCTGTTTCTTAGTGGTTCACTGTGGGGATAACTAGAGCCGTCTCTGAAGCTGACTGGGTTCTCCAGTCAGCTCATGGCCACCAATGAAACAGCAGCAAGAGGACATAAGGGCACAAAGAGGGAGGTTGATTTTAAGCAAACAGCATTCAAGATTGTATATTCCAGCCCAGCTTCTCAGGGTAGATTACTAGGGTGAAAATCCAGGCAGGAGCTGCTGTTGGAGATGGAGCCTTGCCTGTGGGTAGTATTCCTTCCTTGAAGAAAGCCAGCTTTTGTTTAATTTAATACTTGGACTGATGATGAGCTCATCCACCCACACCATAGAGGAAAGATTGCTCTGAGTTACCTGATTACAATGTAAATCTCACCCAAGAAGTATCTTCATGGAAGGATCCATAATAATGTTTAACCAACCATCTGGTTTAGCCAAGTATCTAGTCACGATAGCCTAGACAAACAAAATTAGTCATCACAACCATGAGGCTGATCATCGGTTTCCATGTCCCACAGCTCATTCCTTGAGTGGCCTTTACCTTCTCCTTGGAAAGGAAACTCTTCATCATCAAGGTAAAACACCAATTAGACATCACACCAAAGAAGACTTTTCTTTGCCTTATAATTTGTATGTGACTAACTGGGGAGAACTAGTTCTTACTGAGTTTAGCAGAGCTGTCCCCAATACCGTTGTCTAAAGATTCTGTTTTCACCCAAACCTCTCCTTCTGTTGGTGGTTTTGGAAGGTGCCATTTGTAAATAGCTTTGTATTTTTTGTGGATAAGCTGAAGAAGTCAGTCTCTAGGTATTCATCTGGCAGCTGTTCCAAGAACTAAATTTGCTTACAATTTCAAATAAAGCCTGCGAGACGTTTCAGCTTCACTTTCCCTGCCTCTCTCTCCCTTTCTCCTAAGTACTCTGTTCAATAATGGATTTGTGAGATGAATAATAGTCTCTGATGGCAGAGGTTGGTCAGGAAATGTGTGCGGGCAGCTGGAACACTGAGACAAATCATTAGGCATCTCTCTCCGGTTTTGGTTGGTCGGGTTGGGTTATTTCTCCTCTTTCTTGATGCTTTATCTTTCTCCACTTTTGTGCTTTGATTTGGGTATTTGTTGGAGTTGGACAGAAGACACTTCTGAGCCCACTTGAGCAATTCTATCCTCACAATGTCCATTATCTCAACCAGTGCGGGAGAGAGAATGAGAGATGAGCTCATCTCATGATACGAGTGACTGTTCTTGAGAAGTATGAAAGAGAAAATACAGTTGTATGAATTGTGTTAAACACCGTCCAGAAACAACCCAAATACAATGCTTTGTGAAAAAAATGGTCATGGAGTATTTCCTGTTCTCATCAGAGCATACAGACTCAGGCTTTATTTTCCCCTACCAAATTCTCAGGGTGAGAGATGTCACCATGAGTTCTCATATAAGGGCCTGGCTTACAAAGTTCTTTCCAGTATTTGATCTTGTTCTACTGGAGGAATACTGAGCAGGTATGATGGGATTGCCCATCTGTTGTTTTCTCCAAATCTCTTCACATCTTCTTTAGTTACAAAGTTATGATTTATTTAGGGGCAATGATGAGCCCAGCTTATAGATGAGAATAGCAATTAATGAGCTTGACCTTTCCTAAGGTCATATTCAGCTCCAAAGTTCACTTGACACCATTTTGGCCAGAGTAATAAAAGCCACTGTGTGAGGCTTTGGCTAATGTGGGCCAACTCCGAATGTTTACAACCCCTTTTACCCTTGGCCCTTCTTCTTCTTCTTCTTCCTCCTCCTCTTCCTCCTCCTCCTCCTCTTCCTCCTCCTCCTCCTCTTCCTCCTCCTCCTCCTCTTCCTCCTCCTCTTCCTCTTCTTCCTCCTCTTCCTCCTCCTCCTCCTCCTCTTCCTCCTCCTCCTCCTTCCTCCTCCTCCTCCTCCTTCCTCTTCTTCTTCTTCTTCTTCTTCCTCCTCCTCCTCCTCCTCCTCCTTTCTCTTCTTCTTTCTTCTTCTTCTTTGTTTTGTCAGGCATGGGGCCTGAACTCTGGGCCTGGGAGCTATCCCTCAGCTCTTCAGCTCAAGGTTAGCACTCTACCACTTGAGCCATAGCACGACCACTTCCAGCCTTTTCTGCTTATATGGTGCCGAGGAACCAAACCCAGGGCCTCATGCATGTAAGGCAAACACTCTACCACTGAGCCATCTTCCCCGCCCCTTTTCTTCTTCTTTTAGGAACACAATATGGTGACCTCTAAGACAAGACTGTCCATAACTACTTACATATTTGCATTTATACACTTATAAAACATACACGTTGTAAATGTGGAAGGATCCTCACAAACCTCATGTCCATGTCATGTGTCATGTCACATGCACAGACACATATAAACCTATGTATATTTAGGAGCATGTGTGTATAAATATGAGCATTCATTAAAGACACAAAGAGAGAACATACATAGAATATACATGCATACCCAATACCTATGTGCACACAGACAGAGTTATTTTTCTCTGTCTTGCTCAGACACCTTCCTGTTTACCTGTGGACATGTGCACGCAGACCAGACTGAGGAAAAGAAATAGTTGGTGTCTACAGATACCATCATGCCCACTTGAAAGAAGAACGGTTGGGTTTTACCTTGGGAAGTAAGCACTCATTTACCGCGTGTGTAAAGCTGTGCTGGAGGCTCTCATTGTGGTCTGATATGGGGTCTGATTTTCATATACTTGTGTGATGGACATGTCCATGTGTATCTACATGTCCACGCTCAATTACCAAAGAAAGAGGGAAAAAAAGGGATCCATATAATCTTCTAAAAATTCACAGAAACCAGTATGGAGAATGTCGCCAGGCCATAGGCAAACCTCCACCATGAAGGCAAAGGTGGGTGGTGCTTCCTGGAAAAGCATCCTATCAGAGGCCAGGAATGAAAACCTTCGTGCCACCAACCATTGCCCAGGATGCTCACTGTGCACAGGCCCTAGCTTTCTCTTCAGGCTGTTCCCTTGCTATGAGACTGAACTTGTCCAGGTGAAGAAGCATTTGCTTCCTTGTCAAATGTGCTCATTTGGTCAGGGGCAGCATGGTCGCCATCTCTTCCCATGGCCACCATTTTTCATGGTGCTCAGAATCCAGAAGAACGAGTAGTCTCCCAGTGGCACTTCTCACCATCTTCCGGCTGGTGGCCAGTTTCCCCTCCACACTCTTCGCTTCTAGGCCTCAGTCCTCTCTGGGGCCCTGAGTTCAGTGATGGAAAAAAAAAAGAGTAGACAAAGCCCACCAAACTCCCCTTACCCAGCACGGAGCGGCAGAGAGAAAATTGATTAAAATATGCATTCCCCTAATAGAGCGGCTGGTCCTAGTCTGGAAATTAATTAATGCTAATAGTACACAATCAAAACTGCTTTTGGAAATCTTCTTAGAACATTAAGTAAAATGTTCATCTTTTTAATGCATTTGCCTGAATCACCGAGACTAAGAGCTTCCCCTGCTCCACGCAAATGCAAAGGCAAGGAAAGATGTAAAGGCGAGTGTGTGTAGATAGCTGATGATACTGAATCTCAGCTTGCTCTCAAGGCATCAAATCCAGCCTGGCCTCCCGTGTGAGGGCCAGAGGACAGGGTTCTAGGTTCTGTGAACCCTCCCCACCAAACACCCAACAGAGGGATTTTTTTGCCAGTAGGCTCTGTAAAGAAGGATTCTAAAACACCCTCTCTGTCATCAACTTGTGCCTGCCTGACACCTTGGGGTTTGAT
Organism: Dipodomys ordii; assembly: GCF_000151885.1. Classification (NCBI taxonomy): domain Eukaryota; kingdom Metazoa; phylum Chordata; class Mammalia; order Rodentia; family Heteromyidae; genus Dipodomys; species Dipodomys ordii. The sequence continues at coordinate 6,064,284 of NW_012267218.1, read as the reverse complement.
GACAGCCCCTGGCAGAGGAAATGCTATGTGACCACGGCAGGTGACATCGCTGACCTTGGATGAGGCAACCGTTAGCTCCTCTCCCGGTCCTAACGGTGAGCTGCTCTACGAAGGTCTTTCATGGCTATACTTGGTTTTAAAATTGAATTTGCATAAATTTCAATATGCAAAACCCAAATAGAATATTAAAAACACATTTTGGTCTCCTTTGAAATGTAATTTTAGCCTCCTTGTTGCTGCTTGTTGCCCACAAGTAATGAGGGATTTTTATTTTATTTTTTATTAAAACAGAACCATCTATCTTTTCATATAATTTTCTCAGTTGAGGTGAGCCCATTAAAAAAATTTAATTCCTTTGGTCTCATTTCAAAACACAGTGTGATAAGCTAAAGATCAATATTTCAATAATAAAACAAGAAGCCATGGATGTAACTTGTCATTTTCCGTTTTCAGGCTTTGGGGGAAAGGAGCCACTGGGAGGTGTGTTCAGGAGGGTGACGATGCCCCACATGCCAGGTAGGACTTGATCTTCAAGATGCCAGAGTATTGATGAGAACTGAACTGGATATCCCCCAACCCCTCAGGACACGCGGACCCTTCTCATTACGCTCCCCATTATCTCCTTCCTAGCCGTTTCACGGAGCAGCCTCTGTCTCCCTCCTCCAGCCTAGCTTTAAAACCCATCCCACAATCGGCCCACATCCTCTTCCTGTTGATTAGGACCATGTCCAGAAAAGCATCCTTTAGAAATTGGTCCTACCTTGTCCTCTGGAAGATTCCTGCATGTTTTCAATTCCAGCTCCATGTGCTGGAATTCCAGCTTCCCCCCAATCCCTGCCCCACTCTCTGGCAGCTGCTTGTGCTGTGTCCAAGGCCTTGGTTTCACATATATATGGGGCCCCAGGCTGGAGAGGCTTGGACCTCCCACTGGACCTGGGTATCTCTATCACAGCACTGACCATGTCTGGTGACAGCAGTGGTTTTCTTTGCCACCTCATTAAACTGGGGTTCTCCTGAGGGCAGAGGCTCCTTCAGTCACCCCCTTTCCTCAGTGGCAGATCAGCATCTATTTGAACAAATGGGGAGGGGGTGTCACTGGCGCTTTTCATACCCATAAAAGATTTATCAGGGTACCTCTGGAAAGAATGATGGGACTTGCATAAACTGACATGTTTATTATTGGAATTCATTTATTAAAAAACTTCAGACATTTTATTATCCCAAACACTGCATTTCAAGACTTTTTTTTATAAACACCAAACCTGACAAATGGATCACTTTCCCTCGATTTTTTTTCTTTTAATTATTTGCATTCATTTTCTGTTTCAAAGACATTTTAACATTGGGCAACCATAGCTGATGGCTTGAACAGACATTATTAATGGGAATATTAGATAAATTAAAATCAGAACTTTTGGCTGTAAGCTGAATGAAATGATAAACCAGTAGGCAAATTGGAATGGCTGATTGCTCATGGGTGAAGCTCAGGTGAGAAACTTGGGTTCTTTACACAGAGAAAGGGAGCAGGAGGCCGGTTCAAGTCCACGGAGCACGGGGCTGGTGAGGTCCCTGAGGCTGAGTATTTTAAGTCAGTTCTGAAGGGCAGATGAGGTCTGGGGCTCTTCATTTGGACCATCTATTTTCTCTCCTCTCAGAGAGAGCTGTGAAACCCCTCAGTGGTGTGCAGAATTGAGATGGCCGTGTACTTTTCTAGTGTCTACAGCATTTATAAGATTTCCGAAGATCTGTTGCCATGACATTAGGAGATATTTAAGCTTTATTCCTTCATTTGTTTATTAAATTAACAAGTAATTATGGGCATCTGATAGGGGCCAAGCAATCACACAGGCCCTGGAGGTGCAGAGAGAGACAGTCTCAGCGTTGTATTGCTTCATGCTCAGTCCATGTGACTCAACTGTGCCCAGAATTCGGCCTCGATGAAGTCCTCCGACCAGGAGTGTGGGAGTCAGGCAGAGCGGGGAGTGTCTGAAAGCCTTGCTTGGCTGATGGCTGAGCCAGCGTGAGAGCTTCTTGAGGAGGACAGGAGAGCACGTGGACAAGGCCAGCCCATCTCAGCACCTCAGCAGCTATGCGCGGTTTTATGATGCTGGGGTACAGGACACTGGAGGGAGAGCCATTTCCACAGCGAGCATGGAAGGGCTACAGCTTTTCCTCTAGACTTTCTTCCGCCTCTGCCCCACAGAGGGATGCCTAGCATGGTGGCAGCTTCCAGGGGAGCAAACGGGAGGAGATTGGGTGTGTAGTGTCACAGGGACCCCAGAAACAGGTTAAGATACTTGGATGAAGATTGAGTTTATTCAATACTAGGAACCAGCAGACCCAGGGAGACCATTGTGGCTTTCAGAACTCTTTGTGGCTTGTGTGTGGCTCCCAGTTCAATAGGAGTCCTATAGTCCCGCCCCCCCCACATGCACTCACGTGGCTTGGTTGTGCCCACAGAGACTGGAGCCTCCCCCCTGTATCATAGGCAGACACTCATGTTGTCCTCACCAACGGTGCTGGGAGTCTTCTGTGGTCCAGGGGGTTCCGAGTCAAGGAGAAGGTGTCTGCCCTCCAGTATGAGGGTGGAGGCTGAGAAGGGAGCACTGTTCTATAGAGTAGGATCCATGATGGTTTCCAGTGATATGACCAGACAAAGGCAGAGCTCCATGTGAAATGTACAGATCAGAGAGGCAAATGGGTCATTGTGGCAAGGCAAATAAATATATTCCCAGGATTGCAATATACATATCTAGAAATGGGTTATCACTTTGGGTTTGAAATTACAGGGACATTCTGTGTTTGTATTTGCAAACTCTGGTAAAGAATCCAGAGTAAAAGCATGGCTATATTTCTACAAGACTTTATTTATATAAAAAACAAAAAGGAGCCAGGCGCCGATGGCTCACGCCTGTCATCCTAGCTACTCAGGAGGCTGAGATCTGAGGATCAAAGTTCAAAGCCAGGCCAGGCAGGAAAGTCCATGAGACTTCTATCTCCAATAGACCACCAGAAAACTGGAAATGGCGCTGTGGCTCAAGTGGTAGAGCACTTGCCTGGAGCTGAAAAGTGGAGGGACAGTGCCTAGACCTAGAGTCAAACCCCATCACTGATAAAAATAAAATAAAATAAAAATAAAAAACAAAAAGGTCTGAGAGCTGATTTGATGTGAAGGCAATAGTTAGCTGAGCCCTGATAAAAGAGCAGAGATACAACTCTAGCAGAGCTGAGTAAGTAAGACTGAGGGAGGTAGTGAGAAAACCAAGAACAGTGAACCTCCTGTTAATTAGGCTGGGCAGAGTCTAAGCTAAAGGACTCTATTAATCTATGAAAAGGCAAAAGTCTACAAGCGAGCACCCAAATGCACACATGCACACATGCACACATTGCCAGGAACAGTCTCATACCCAGCTTGCATTCACAATCTCCAAAGCGCCTCCCTCAGAACTCAGGCTTAGCCTTCAGCAGCTCCTGTTTGCATTTTGTGAAGACACTACATCGTTTCTCCAGGCCTCCAATTCCTTAATGGTAAATGGCTGCTAAGTTGTTTGTGTGATCACACCGATTGATGAATTGTGGGACTTACAGGGTTTCTCTTCTCCTGGGCAGGCTCATGTCCTGCTCTCCCCCAAACACAGACAAACCGACGCTTCCCTTAACTGACTCTCAGTGTGAAGCTGTGGAATCTCTCCATTTGCACTGCCAGATTGCATTTGCTTAACAGTCATTTTGCTGACTGGGATTCGAACAATGTAGGAAGAAACACTCAAACACAGTTTTAATTGGTGTGGAAAATAAGAAAGAAGGAGGGGGAAAAAAGTGAGAACATTATTAAATTTTGCCTCCATAATGACCGCTGTAAAATTGGCTGTTATTTCCCCATTAAGATGTAATGACATCCATTGTTGGCGGCCCTGAGTTTGATTATAAGATAATGACAATAATTCATTGTTTGCCTCCTTTACCTTGAGACAAGGTAACCACAAATTTAAAGGACGATGTACAAGAGGTAAATTATACGTTGCTAAATATGAAACAGCACCTCGCTCATTCTGGTTTATAACAATAAAAACAACAATTTGAGAGCGAACGTATATTTAGTAGGTTTTTCCCCTAGGAGACATTGATCATTGCATAATTACTACAAAGGAAAATCTGGCTAAATTGTTAGGTTTAGATAGCACACAGAATTGTCTTCTTGAACTGTGGAAAGGAAGAAGGGCTTTTCTGAGCTTTCTGTTTGCTGTTTGAATGAACCTTTTTCTAATCACAGAGCTGGAAGCCCCTTCAAAGATAAGCCAAGGTGGGGAGTTGTTCCGCAACTTTATCAAATGCTACACCTATCTGCAAACATAGGCTTTCATGAGCTGACCTAGATCACAAACAGGCACTTTGCCTCTTCTTCTCCTGTAGTCTCTGTCCTTAACCTCCTGGCAGGGTTGTATCAGCTTGGAGCTAGTCTGTAGGGACCCAGGCTGGCCTACTGTCAACCTGTTCTCTACCAGCAACCCAGTGAATCTTTGAACCCTTAGATTAGACTCCTCTCACACTGGAAAATGGTTTGACATTTTCTTGAAAGCTGGGCAGTCTTATTGTACAATCCAACAACCACACTTTTAAGTTTCTCCAAGTAATTTTGTGCTCCACACTGCTGGAACTGAACCCATGGCCCTGCATCATGTTGGCAAGCACTCTAGCACTGGGCTAGGCCCTAGTCCTCTCCTCTGACCATTGTATGCCATAAAATACTTATATGATCATATACACATAGATATTGAACCTATGTGATCCACTCCTATGTATATCCAACCTTGGCTCTCAGTGTCCTCAATATGTGACTGTCTAGAGACCTATATAATTTAACATGTCCCAGAATATATATATGTATATATATATATGTATATATGTATATGTATGTATATATATATATGTGTGTGTGTGTGTGTGTGTAAATAATATCATTCAGTGTGTCACTTTATAGATTTATAGGCACATTCTAGCTACCACAAATGAGGGAAAACATGCAACTTATATTTCTGGCTTACTCCATTTAATATAATTTTTTCCAAGTTACTCCATTTCCTTATGAATGATATAATATCAGTCACTCTGATGGATGAGTAGAAATCCATTATATATATATATATATATATATATATAAAAAATACTTGTTTGATCCATTCATCCACTGAGAGGCATCTGGGTTGATTCCATATCTTGGCTATTTTAAATACTGCTGCAGTGAACATGGTTGTGCTGGTTGCTTTGGTGTGACCTTGTTTGTGTTCTATTGGATAAATGCCCAGGAGTGGGATTACTGGGTCATAGGGGAGTTCTATGTTTGGTCTTTTGAGGACCCTCCATACTACTTTCCAGAGTGATTGAACAGGTTTACAGTGTAATAGAGTTCCCTTTTGGCCATATCCCTTCCAGCATCTCTTATTGTATTGTTAGTTTTCTTGTTAATGGCTATTTTAATTGGGGTAGGTAGAATCTCAATGTTGTTTTGATTGGCATTTCTTTTTTGGCCAGGGATGTTGAACTTTTCTTCATGTGTTTATTGGCTATTCTTACTTCTTACTCTGAGAAGTCTATTAAGTATTTAGCCCATTTATTTATTGGGCATAGTTATGTACATATGATCATATAAAATAATATTTTATGAATTGAACTCCAGGGAAAAGAAACAAGAGACTCCTTTTCGTTATTGCTGTTGCTGTTTTTGTTTTCTTTTCTTTTAATCTTTGTTAGTTTGTCTCTGGGAAGGCAAAGGGGGCACAGAAAAGGTGGAACAACGGGTGTACAAACACAGCAGTGGTACTTACTACACACTATATGGAAAATGAACTGAACATTTTGTGGTTTGGATGGGAAGAAAAAACTAGGAGAGAGCAGAGGAGAGATTGTTCAAAAAGAATTACACTTATTACATGACTCATATAACTGTAACCCCTCTGTGTATCACTTCTACAATAACAATAAAATATAAAAAACACTTTTATGTCAACATAAAAACATGCATACAGGTTAATGGGAGCTTTTCTAATCATCACCCCAAGTTGGCAAGATATCCCTCACTAGGCAGATGCATGAACCAGTGGTGGAACGTTTATCCAGTGGAATATTTTAGAGCAACTAAATAAGGGAATAAGGGATCAGCCCATGAAAGGACATGAAAGAAATTTAAATGCAGATTACTGAATAAAAGAAACCAGCCTGATGAGCATACATATACCGAACAATTTTGACCACAAGACATTCTGGAGAAAGTAAACTTAGACACCCTGAAAAGATCAGTGGATACCCTAGGACTTCAAGCTGGAGGAGGAAGTTGAGTTGGATGTAGCTTCTCCTGGTCCACTGTCATCAGACAGGTGTGGTGTCCCCCTTGGCACTCTACCTCAAGACCTTTGCCATCATCTCTTCCTTGGACAGCTCCCATCATCCAATGCACTGAGAGCCCATGTAGACACTCTATCTGCATCTATGGTGTCAATTTCCCAGACTGCCATTGTGGACATTACGGTGCTACTCTTCCTTGTCTTTGGCAGAGGAGCTTAAGTGTATGGCGCTCAGCTATCACTTGAGTCTGAATCCTAGCTCCACTGACTATTCGGCATTGGGTATGTCTCTTGACCTCCTATGTCTTGTTTTCCTCCTCTGTAAAATGGAAAGATAGGAACAATATGGATTAAGTGACTCGGTATGCATTCAGACAATGCAACGGTGAGTCCTACCAGTAGCATGTGAAATTCTCCTTTCCCTGCAGTGTCTGCAACTCACTCACTTCTGCTGCAGACTCCTGTGACACACCCAGGACAGCTGTGTCCTGTGCAGCTGCCTTGTGACCCTTCCTTCAACATTCTGGGCAATGTTCAGATTGGAGAAGAGGAGGATGAAGGTTGTGATGCACTGGGAAGAAGGTGGCAGAGCAAGGCAGGATCATTCCAAGGACCAAATGCCACTGAACAACTGTGGAGATGCTGGCATCTGCCACCTCCCCAAAGCCTGGGGTGAAACCACAGAGATGCCACCCAGTCCTGGGGTCATGGTGGTAAGTTGTCTCTGTTCTGCAGGCTCCTCTCCTTGAGCCTCCAGGTAAAGTGGCTGTGGAAGCTATAGTAGAAGCTGCAGATTGTGACTGGCCAGGACCGTGGTTGCTGAATTCTGATGTCTATCAAATCCAGTGTCAGTGATCAGGCCAAGCATCGCATTGGCTGCACGCAGTGGAGAAATGAATCCAGTGGCAGTTCCAGAGAAACCAGGACTCCTGCATCCTGCCACTGTCTCTGGAGACACCCTCGAAGTCCCCTGCTCTTCCTCACAAGATACCACAGCACACCCCACTTCTCCCTTACCTTCCCCCTTCACAGCAGTCAGAGGCAACTCCTCCATCCTCTCCTCCCTCAGCTTCCAGGCTTCTACTCCAGATGTTTTTTTTTCTCCTAATACATTTTTGTTTTTTGTGTGTGTCCAATCTTATCTGTGTGCCAACTTCTCAGAAGACTCAGGACTGATGAATGAACAAAAACCCCTTTGTGCCAGTAAGGAAAACCTGTGCACATGCAGTCAGGATTTGGGGACTTCCAAAGGCTCTGAATTTCATCATCCACAGATCTTCACTGAAGGAAAGTTGTATTCATCCAAAGCATCATAACCAGAGGAATTGTCTACAAAGGCTGAAAAAGCTAGTTTGCTCCCTCACTCAATAACTACTTACTAACTAGTTATTCTTAGCTCCATTTGGTGTCAGGACCCGAAGTTCACCACTGCTGTCTTTGTGAAACTCCTAGGCAGGTAACGGAATAGAGACCCATCCACAGGGTCATTTTCTGGTGGTAGAGATGGATGTGGTGCAGACACAGGGAATGCTGGCCTTGAGCTTTGAAAGAGGAGCAGATTGAGGAGACGAGAGGAGATTGTGCCTTAATGGATGGAGAGAGAGTGAGTCTTGAGTTCAGGTCTCTAAAAGAGCATCGCTTGGAGTGGACGAGGCTTAGCACAGGAGCTGGGGGGCATGGGCTCCGGAACTGCACTGCCGGGTTCCGAGTGCTGTGTGAATGGTCGGCCAGCTGCTGGGATGTGGTTCTTAAGTACAGAGCTATATCATCCATCTCTACGGCCGCTGTCCAGGCCTGGAAGAGGAGGGTTAAAAGGTGGTAGGGGGGTGGGGGGGTGGGGAGGAAAGGCGCTGAAAATGGCAGGTCTTTGGTTTCTCCATGGCTGGTGATGCTGCAGATTCCAGACCTTCTGTGCTGACTAAGACTTAGATGTGCACCATCTCCGAATTTCCTACCCGAGGCACAGGAGGTACCAAAATACTCTAAGTGTGCCTTAAACATAGAAATGCAGCTCCCAGAGGAATCGCACCGCCATCTGCTCCTCCCTCCCACCCAGAGCAGGAAAACCCCTTGCCGCACCCCAGAAAGGCAGCCTCCAGTGGATGGGGAGACACTTGTAGCCCATGTCAACACTCCCTCACAAGGCAGCCCAGCTCATTCCCCTACCCAACTGGGAGAAAGTTTGTCTGTCTCCCTGTCCTGCAACCATCACACCATTTATTCCACAGAAAAGCTAGCTCTCTCACCCCAACAAGATCAAAGCATGGTAAATGAAAGGTGTTTTTATTAATCTTCTGTACCCCATTTTTTTCCATCTGCCCTCCCTGGGTGCTGGCTACCACATCCCCACCATCTTGGGACCTGCCCTCCCCCCCACCCCTCAGAACTAGTTCTGGTCTTGTGTGAATTCCACATTCTAAAGAAAGCGGAGAGCCCACATTTAACCTGTTCCTGGTGTTCCACCTAGCATACTGTGACCGACCTCTTCTTGAACTGCTTCAACCCCCGCCCCCTCCACTTCCCGGTGGGGAATTTTGGAAGGAATTTTTCTGGGATACTGGGCTTGGGGATCTTTGTCTTCTCCACTTTGTGGAAAGCTACCGGCCCAGAGACTGTGATTTCTGTTAAATGTTAGACGCCAACAAGTCTTCCCCCACCACGAAACCCCCCAACCTTTCCAATAACTTCATTCTGGAGTTAGAAGGCGCCTTCTCCACAAGGTGCTCCATGGCTAATCAAGGTTTTGTGATTGCTGCCTGCTAACTCTGATTAGCAATAGATCTCAATAGATCTGAAAATCAAGGAGGGATTTTTTTCTTCCTTACATGGCCAGACTGTCAAATGTGATTGCTCTTCTGGAACATATTCCAGCTTCTTGTCGCACATGCATTCTCAGACTATGTATAGTCAGAGGTCGACCCAGCTGAACCGACAGACATGGTCTAGATGGCATGGAGACTTCTGGAAAAGCTGAGTCATGGCCAAGGTGCACATTTTCCTTTGAAGATCCAGTCCTCCCCCTCCCACCCCCTCCCGCACCCCCCCCCAAGAGGTTTCTTGAATGAATGTCCAATCTAGACAAGCCTTGATAAATTGGCTTGAACCAAATTATCCCATAATCCAATCTGGCTGTGGTTTGATGGCCAACCACTTTAGCCTTATCCCCTCAAGACCTGTGACCTGCAAAATAACGGCCTTGTCCTCGTGTGCTTCGTGAAATCGAGTGGAACTGAAGGGTCATTCCAGCCCCAGGACAGGGCTGGGCCTTCTTTAACATAAATCTCCTCCGAAGGGCGCTAGCAAGGTTGTTTCCAGGAAATAGTTGGAGAAGAAAGGGAGAAGTTGAAAACGTTGGCAGAACATTGGCATGTAGCCTCAAGCTGACTATTTAGGCTGGCTTTTCCTTTTTAGATGGGGAAATCTGAGATATAGTTGCTTTTAGTGCCTTAGCTCTAAATCCTTCTGCTCCACCCTTATTCTGAAATGAAAAAAGGCTTCAGACAAAATGTTTATTTTTTGCTTCCTGCTCAAAAATATGTAGGCCTCAAAGTCTTCGATGACCTAGAAAATTACTTTTTTCCTATAACTTGTCATGTAGCAGATATAAACAGCTGCTCACCCCTAACTACTCCTTAAGCAAATATTTGACTTATAGTGCCAGTTGCAGAAATGTGGGTTAGACTATATTCCCCTTGTATTTGAGGAAACAACTGATGGTCAGCAAGGCAAACATTTGACCCAGAAAACACTTGCTGTGGGTCTGAGACCAGGGTACTTAGCCCATTTTTCTTCTTTTTTCTTTTGGGATTAATTTTTTTCTCCCCCCCGCCCCCCCAAACAACCACCTGTATTGGTATATATTAAATTATACAGAGTAAGCAGTTTCATCATGACATTTACATACATTTACATGTGCTCATGTAAATGACTACACGGTTTCATCATGTAAATATATGTAAATGTCATCATGGAGTATATGTATTTGTCACATACATAAAGGAATGTTAATGGACTTGTTTCATAACAGGAAGTTCTTGAAAAAAATGTGACGCAGTATATGAATATTGAACGTGTCCATTCATTCAGCAGAACTTTCTGAGGGCTGAGCTACTGGGTCGTGACCTTGTAATTGGGACAAGGAGCTGCATAGGCATCCGTGCATGTGACAGGTAGTTGCTCGGGTTCTGGCTCGCCTTGACTTGGAAGTCACTCATGCTCAGGTCTCATCCCTGCACAGCCACGCCCTCTGATGTCTGCCCTCTGTAAGACACCTCCCAGTTGGTATTTACAAAGGTCCTGCCTCAAAGGTGAAAGGGGTGTAAGTGCTGGGAGAGTGAGTCAGGACAGATGTGGTATAACCATCCCTGGCAGCCACCAAGGAGCTAACATTCAAATCAGCACGGGGAAGGCAGAGGGAAGAGCAAGTGACTGACTGATGGCAGGAAGGGATGACGTCTGAGAAAAGGTTGAAATACTTCGGGATAACTCAGAAGGTCATCACAGACAGCAGCGGCCACCCGGGAAGAGCCCAGAAGGGATAATATATTCCCTAGAGCAATTATTCTGGGATGAATTGGGGAGTGGGGTCTGGGGTGTTGGGGTTGGGAGAGAATTCTAGTTAGAAACTTGGTGCTTATCCCACTGAGTTGATATATAAAGAAGAGTTGCTAACCGATTCCCTCCTGGGCCCTCCTTCTTCCTTCCCCTGACCTTACGTTCTTCCCTACAAGATGTCCCCACTGCTCATGGGACTGGACACTGTCCAGTCCATCACTAGCCACAGCACAAGCTGCATTTGCCTTCAGAGGGGTCCACCCCATAGGGCTGGATACAGGGGTGGAGGTGGGAGCTCTCAAAACCTGTCTAAGACAACATGGAAACCAGCTCACGTTCTCCCCAATAGGAGGAATTTCACCCTCACGTTTATTTACCTGCGAATGAGTTTCAGTTTGAAGAGGCCTTTATGTCTTCGAGGCAAAGCACCAAAGATATAAGCAATTTTCAACAAGAGTGCTACACATTTGTCTTTATAACAATTTGTGTGTAACAGCTTTTATGCAAATGACACTAAAGTGGCACCTTTTTTTCTAAATTGGACATTTTTATGGTTATAATTTTCTTCTGTAATAACAGAAAAAAAAGAAGGCCGTCCCGGTGGAGTTGAACATTTCATCTTCAAGCACTGTCTTGCGAAGTTGGAATGACAAGTTTCTTATATCGGAACCAAGAAAGACACACACACACACACATACACACACACACACACACGTACACACAAGAAGTGCTTTGTCTCCCTCATTTTAATTTTCAGGGGTAGTTCAACTTTGGGTGCCCCCTTCAGCTTCCCTCAGCCCTTAGAATGATCTGGCAAAACCACAGCCCAGCATCGAGGCACAAAGGAGTGGCCCTTTTCCTGCTTCTAAGAGGAGAAATATCCATCATCTGGCTGCTTTTCAGTTTCAAGACATTGCCGAGTCCTTTCCATTTTTGCCATCTCTCCCTCAAGTCAGACAGGTGACTTTTATAGACAACGAGGCTTAATTGACTACAAAACAATGGAATTTATATACAGCATTCCAGGCAGCCCTCCCGAGGTACACATAGAATCATCTGTGTTACTTTTGCTTAATCGACCGAAAATACTTTGCAGAGACAACAAAGACAGTGTGCTTTTCAAGCAATGACTTAAATGTACCCAAGGACTCAGCCAAACAATATATATCTAATTTGTGGTATCAGAGGCCTTTTGCAAAACTAGAAGGTCATGACAAGCAGTGGGTAGAAGGGTAGAGAAAAGGGGCTGAGAAGAGCTGGGAAAACAAAGGTGAGCAGAACATACAGCATCTTAGAAAGGGGGTGGCCCTTCTTTCTGGGCTTCTGATTTTCATCTGTAAAACAGAAAGTTCTTTCTGCTCAGTTTTTTTTTTTAAGACAGAGGGTCTTTTAAATTTATTTGCAAAAATCTGCATAGTAGTCCTGGTCTTTTAGAATTTTCTAGAGTTGAGAGAGAAGGAAAATAGAGAACCACAGATGGGCTGTGTCTCTCAGAGGGGTCCAATTTGTACATCACAGAGCAGACACTTGAGTTGGGCATTAGGACACCTACTTTTTAACCCAGTAATTCAGAACCTTAGCGGATGTTTAGCATTCAGGGAAGAATCTATCCTTTGTAAACTTTTATGTTTATTCCTTTTGGAGCTGCTACAACAAAATGCCTTTGGCTGGGTGATTTATAAAGAAAAGAAGTACCCTGCTCTGGAATTTGAGAAGGCTGCGTCAAGGTGCTGGGAGAGTAGTGTCTGCGTCTGGTGAGGGCTGGCTGGTTCCTCACCTCTAGATGACGCCTTTTATTTTGTCTTTGTCTGGCAGAGGAATAATAACATCTTTCACTCCTCTTTTAAAGCATACAACTCTTAACCAGGATGGATGGTGGGTGCCTACCCTAAACACTTCCCTGAAAGCCCCACCTTAATACTATCACAGGAAGGATTAAGTTAGTTTTGGCATATGCATGTGGGTGTGGGAAGTTTATACACATTCCGACTACAGCAATCCATGGGCAACTTTATTTTATTTTATTTGTGAACATACTGTACAGAGGGGTTACAATTACACGGGCAGGATAATGTGTACATTTCTTACCAAGCATTGCAGCCTCCTCCTTTGTTTACCCTTCACCTCCCTTCCCAGCCTCCCCCCTCACCCCCCACCCAATCTTTCCCCCCTCTCCCCCCCACCGACATTGTAAAGCTCGTTTTTGACATGACAATTTGTACTTCTCATTGTTGCAACAGGTCCACCTGAATCCTTAAACGACTTGTTTTTCCCCATCTCCTCCACAAGTTATACTGACATCAAATATAGTGAAAGCGGGGGTTATACTGTGGGGGAGGGACATACAAAGCAACAAAGAAATAATCTTATAAATGAGTTAGAAACACATGCATGAAAGAAAAAAACATTAAAATACATCACATTATCTGACCTTTTCCGCTTGACTCATACATATACTAGATATTGCAAATAAGGGAAACCATGGAACCTGTATTTCTTTGGGCCTGGTTTACTTCACTTAATATAATTTTTTCCAAGTTTTTCCATTTCCTAACAAATGGGGCAATGTCATTTTTTCTGATGGAGGCATAGAATTCCATTGTGTATATATACCACATTTTCTTGATCCATTCATCTACTGAAGGGCATCTGGGTTGGTTCCATATCTTAGCTATGGTAAATAATGCTGCAATAAACATAGTTGTGCTGGTAGCTTTAGTGTGGTCTTATTTGTAAACATTTGGGTAAATACCCAAAAGTGGGATTGCTGGGTCATAGGAGAGCTCTATGTGAAGTCTTTTGAGGAACCTCCATACTGCTTTCCAAAGTGGTTGAACAAGTTTACATTCCCGTGGGCAACTTTATAACTTGGGGGAGGGGGAAGGAGATGGGGAGGCAGGAGGGAAGGGATGGCAGGGGAAAAACAAAGGAGGAGGTAGCAATGCTCCATAGGAAATGTACTCATTACCTTGCTCATGTAACTGCACCCCCTCGGTACAGTATTTCTACAATAAAAACATACAAAAAATGAATCCAGTAATATCTCTTTCAGTGGTTCTTCCAGACTTAAAAGAAGTCATTCTCAGTACAAAATGTGAAACATTCTAAGCAGATGTTTAGATTGTTGTTGATGTAAGAATCCTTTTCTTCTCACCATTGACCCAAGGTAATAAGGCTCCCTCAATGTTACCTACCTGTGTTGCTAATATCACCCATCCGAAAGGATTGAGACCTCTATGGTCATCCATTAAAAGAAAAAAGACCCAGAATCAAAGCCGTCTGTTCCTTGACTTCCTTCCTGGAGCTACTCAAGCTTTCATCTACCCGCCACACTTGGGACCATCAGCCACATTGGGTCCTGAGAGGCCCTGGGGGCTCAGAGATGGTTCTGGAAGAGGTGGTGTCTCTCCCAGTCAGTCTACCATGCTTCTCTCTTCTCTTCTTTTCCTGGAGAGTGCTGTCCTTGCTGCTGGAAGACTGGGACTTTTGCCAGTTTCCTTAGGCCTTTGTGACCCATGGGGGCATATTCTTTCTTTTTAAATTAGGTGTGTATATTGCTTGTAAAGTGAAAAGGCTATTTTTATTGTGAAAGGAAAATAAGGCTCAAAGTAAAATTAGTTTAAACTGAATGTCAACCCACAGTTGGAGACAACAAATAATGTGATTTGGAAGTTAATGTAACACACATGTACATACACACATATATGCAATAGACTCTTGCTATACAATAACACACACACACACACACACACACACACACACACACAAACACACAGCAGAGCCTTGGTATCTGCTGGACAAAGGTCCAAGGAAGCCACCCTTGAAGAAAACCCACACAGACCTACCATGCAGAGTACCGTAGGCACTCCAGTCTTTTTTCCCATAATGCCTCCCAGCTTCTGCTAAAGACATGCCATCTTTCAACACATCTTTACTTTATCTCTGTAATAAGCACTTTCCCATTTACCTTACTTTGGGAACCCCATCTACTTTAGAGAGGTAGATTTTCACAAAGTTTAAGAAAGGGAAACACAGCAGACCACACGAAAATTTAAGCACATGATAATGCGAGACTGACTGAGAGCTTCTTATCAACTGAAATGCATAATATATGTATGGGAATTTAAAAGTTTTGTTTCTTAATATTTCTATACATATTATTTATATATTAAGTCATACATTTTTTAACCACACTTGATCAAAAACACATGGAAGGAATCTGCTGATAAGGCGGGCTTCTTGTATGAAAATTTGCTTGTGTCTAGAAGCTAATTTGCTATTATGTGGGCTTTATTTGCACGTATGATCTGTGTGCAGACACGCACTTGTCCACTTGCAGACATTCATTACGAGGGCACTTGTGTCATTCTGATTTCCCAGTTAGCTCACTAGACCCTGGATGGCCCATCTTGTGTTCCCATATAGCCTCTCCTCCCCCATTCAGCACCCCAGGGTCCCCAACGTCGCAGTCCACAGGTGGGCCTATGGACCTGGCTGATCTCTGGCTCACGGATCTTTCCATTCCAGTCTGCAAGTCTCGGGAGGCCTGTGCTTCTGGCTGCAGGCGGCATTGCAGTGTGCTTCTCCACATTGCTGTTTCTGATGACAGCGATCGCAGATCTGTTAAAACATTGCTGTCCACGTTACCAAAGCAGGAAGATCAGGACGATCCTGGAGGAAATATCCGATCTGGGCTTCACTCCATCACCATACAATCTTTCCTAAAACACCATTTTCTGCCTGGGGAGCAGGCTGATGACACAGCATTCACCCAACAGCCCATTAATAGGAATTAAGATACTTTTTTTTTCTCCCAGAGGAAGTAAGTGTTAAGAAAATGCTTCATTTTTAAATTTTGTTTTAAACTGAGTTTCAGAGTGGGAGGTACCTGGGTGCTGGTGGTCCAGAGCAGTCTGAGGGCCAGTTGGCAGACACCCTTGGGAGAGATCCAGTCTGGGGCTTTGTCTCCAGATAGCCCTGCTGCATGGGCCATGCTCACTCTGACCTGCTCAGGGGTCAGCGTTCACCCAGCTCTCTGTCTTCATGGAACCCAAATATCGAAGCACGTGGTCATCCCAGGCTAACTGCATGAAGGAAGCAATCTACACAGATCCTTTCTGAGCCTTCCTTCACATGGGTAGAAACTCATTAAAATCTCATGAAAGCCTTCTCCATAGCATGTGAAGCAATGTGAGCCACCAACGTAAAGCTAATGTGTGTGTGTGTGTGTGTGTGTGTGTGTGTGTATTCAAGGGGAGGGGCAGGAGTTGCAGCTTGTCACCGGATCCAGCTGCCACCGAACAGGAGGCCTCCTTAGCATATTTTAATTACTGCCTGGCTGCCCTGTAAATAAATGAGCCAGGGGCTGGGGCTCAGAGCGGACTGGGGACCCACACGGAGGCGTGGAGTCCCAGTGGTCCCTCTACTAGCAGCCGGGCTGAACTTGGGTATGACTGTGGCAGGAGGAAGAAAGGCTGTTGGTCTTCCAGGGATTAATGAGTACCCAGGGAATGGGGGATGGCTCTAGGCTGGAGCCAGGGTCATTAAATTCTGTTGGTCATTAATCCCCTGGAAATGCCCAGGGCTGGGGTCATTATTCTTGGGAGATAAAAAATTCAGGACCAAACAGCATACGAACATGAGCATTGTGCATTGCTCAGATTGGCAGTGTGGTTTTTCAATTTGTTGGCAGAATCCAATCTCAGAAAACAAACCTCCTTGTCACATGTCCGTTGTGTATGCGTTGATCAACTCTGCTTTAACTTTTAATTCAATTGCTTTTCTCTGCGACGCATACCTACTGTGCAGTAGGCGTGACTGTGCGAAGTGTGACTCTCTTTTTATGGAAGGCCAAGATTACACTCTTGAGTTTAGTGATGAAGATGCTGGAGGTTGGTGAGCATGACAGCGATGAAGTCACACCACTGGACAGTCCTGATTGGCCCCAAATCCCCAGCTAGTTTTTCATTATTGAATGCTGATGCCTTTCCCATAAGTCATAGCTCTCTGCCCAACTGTGCATTATTATTTAAAGCAGTGTAACAGGACTTGAATGCCTTCTTGCATTTAGATCTGCTCAGCTAACGGATGGGAATGATAACAGAAGTTCAACTCCTCTTTGACATTTTTTACGGGCCGGCTACACTGGGGTACACCTGATCTGTTTTCAGGGGTGACGAGGTGTTTTAAAACAGGCCTGAATCAAACTAAGCTAATGAGGCACATGGCACAGTTTCAGGAACTTAAAACCACTGAACACGAATGACATGTGGGACTCTGCAGTCAACTTTACCTCTCTGTGCCTCAGTTTCTGTATTTGCAAATCGGGACCAATAATGTGGTAGGGATGGAAGAGGTGCAGTGTGAGGAGTCTTGAGTGCAGGATTAGTGGCAGAGATGTGTTTGGAAAAAGAAAACGGGGCAAGACAAAGAAAATTGCCACCACATCAAGCCACATAAAATAAATAAATAAGGTGAAGAAAGATGGGGCTGTAGCAGGGTGTATTCTTCTAGTGTGTCCAAGCCTACTACGTTTTGTCATTTTCTGGTCTTTGACACAATGTGGAGATGGCTTCCAACATCCACAGTCTTATGCATACCCACTAGCTCCGTTCTGCTCCTGTGAATGTGGATGGCAGCAAGGCCAGTCCTGTTTGTTGTTCAACTTTCAGATAGTTTGCACTGGTCTCATGAGCTCTTCTGCATGCAAAAGCGGGGAAAAAAACCATAGCAGAGAGCTCAAACACTTTGCATACCAAGAACGACGTGCTTGGAACATTCTATGCAAAGACCCTGCATAGTGAGAGCTTTTATCCTTATTCCGCAGGGCTGCTGGGTCTTTCTATGGTTAAAGCCACCAAGCTGTATTCTCCAGCTGATGGGCAGATGGAGATCTGAAGTCAGTCAGGCAACAACTAAGACTTTGGTTTGTCCAGCATTACCAGAGACCCAAAAATGGTAGGAGCTGTGTAAGCATATTAATTGTATCACTGCCATTAATTTGTAAGAATGTGCTTATTACATTAGTTTATTGGAAGTATTTTATAAGAATAGTGGAAAACAGAACAAAAGGATATAGTCCCTTTTATGCATAAAGAAACCATTTTCTTCCATTTATGTTATTTGCCAAGTATACTCATTGCAGTGATGCAAGCTTAATTCAGCTTTCTTTCTTTCCCCCATCCTTTTCTGTTATCTGTGTTGGGTTCATTAGGATTTGAACTCATGGTCTCATGCTGGCTAGGCAAGTGCTCTACCACTTGAGCTCTGCTTTGTTATTGTTTTAGATCGAGTCTTGCATTTTTTGCCTAGGTTTGCCTTGGGCTGAAATCTTCCTATATCTCCCAAGTAGCTGAACTTGTTGAAGTGAACCACCATGTCTAGCTTGTTCATTGAGAGGAGATCTTTGTCACCTTTTGCCTGGGCTGGGCTAGAACCTCAGTTCTCTTGGTCTCCACCTCCCTAGTAGCTGAG
Source organism: Dipodomys ordii (assembly GCF_000151885.1). Taxonomy (NCBI): domain Eukaryota; kingdom Metazoa; phylum Chordata; class Mammalia; order Rodentia; family Heteromyidae; genus Dipodomys; species Dipodomys ordii. Next base: position 6,045,916 of record NW_012267218.1, on the reverse strand, counting down.
ATTATACTGATGCACCAGCATGCCCTTCTAAGTCAGCTCTTTCTGATGAATATTAATCCAAGGTGGGTAATTTGAAGAGCTTCACTCATTTTAACCCTTTCTCTAGAAAACTAATTAGTCAACACTATTTATGATCCAGTTTTTTTTTTCAGTCATAGGGCTTAGACTCAGGGGTTGAGCACTGTCCCCAAGCTTTTTTGTTCAAGGCTAGCTCGCTTCTAGTTTTCTGGTGTTTATTTGGAGATAAGAGTCTTGTGGACTTTCCTGCCTTGAACTGGCTTTGAACTTCTATCCTCAGATCTCAGTTTCTTATGTAGCTAGGATTATAAGTGTGAGCCACTGGCACCTGGCTTTATGGTCCAGTTTGAAGTAAGGACCAAGTATACCAGTGTGTCTAATTGGGAGGACTATGTTCTAAATTTGTCCTAAGTGTGGTTCTAAGTACACCCTTTCTCCTGAAAAGGTAGAAACAATAGGCCTGTCCACAGCCTCCAGCTACTTCATAGACACGGATGTTTGGTTATCAACTTGCCTGTTGAGCAACCAAGGATGCTTTGCATTCCTTGGGAAATCTTTTCATCAGATAGATTGAGTTTCTGCAGCCCCCAAAGTTCCACCCTGAACTGATCTGGCCCTGGAACACTCAATACCTGCATTTGTGTGTGATGCACGGTGACATCATTGCTTTACTCTTCATCCTTTGAGTCTTGGGGTGTGAATTGTAGGATGGGTTGATTTGTACATCGTGAATTGAGGCTGAGAAAGTAAGTCAAGCAGGACAAGTCAGCTGAAGAAGCGAGCAAGCTCTGTGCTGGTTGTGAGAGGCACAAGGCGCTGGGGAAGCGTGTCATTTTCCTGGTTGCAAGTTCCAGTAGCTGTGTGGCCTTGGCCAATGTCATGGGCTTTCTGACCTCCAGCAGCGTTAACACTGATGGAGATGCACTGCTTTCATAAACTGCTTTGGTGAGTGGCAACTCCTTTGTACACCTTCTTAAAGATAATAAAAATATGTTTTAAGAAAAGAAAACCAGCACACTTTCATAAGCTGGTGACAATGTGTGTCATGTGCTAGACACTGTGCAATCTTTCCCTTCGAAGTATTTTCTATCATCCTGCCTAATCGATGAATAAAACTTGAGACTCAAGAAGGTTAAGCTCTTTATCCAAGGCCAGTGAGATGTTAACCTGAAGCCACTGGTCCTACCTGTGGCTGCCTGACTCCAAAGCCCACCCTGTTGGAATTCTACTAAAGATCCTTGCTGGGTTCTTGGTTAGCCTTACTTTTCTGAAAAGTCCCTCAGAGAGACTCATACACCAGTGGCCACCCTCCAAACGTGGGCCGCAGCCCTGGCTTGCGGTCCATTTATGACAAGGCCACACGCATTAGACTTAGCTTTCAGACTTTGTTTGGTTGAGCCTGTCATGTCACACAAAAATTGTGTGACCTAGCTTGGTAGTAGCGTTTGCCGTGAAGGTATCATTCACTGGTAAGCGTATTTTAGTACACTGTTATAGATCTCTTCACTCAAGCAGCTGTCTCCCATGTTGAATAGTCTTTCATCTTGTCAAACACTTCCCTTCGCCTTTCTACAGCTTTCTCAGCCAGCATGTACACACCTAATCAATCTCATGCCACTGTCTCCAGACTTCCAAACCCAAAGCGCGGCCCCAACCACTCTCTTAAAGAGACAATCATCTCTCTTGCTCTCTCTTTTTTATCACACTCTCAGAATTGTTACATGTTAGAGGTTGCTTTCCAAACGGCGTGAAGGAAGAGTAGCTGAGATTTTTCACTTGCCAGCAATTCTACTCCCACTTTGCTATGCTGGGGGAGATAGAGCAAAAGGTTGGTGTCTCTCTTATCATGCTGATCGGGACACATGGGTCATGCTGCATCATGTGTGTGTGTCAGTAAAGCAGGTGTCATCAGCGAGTGCATTCATGACCCCAAAGTGAAGGTCACATTCTGCAGAATTAGTATACTGTGTTTTCCACCTTTCGGTGTTGGGGCTTACCCTCCATGGTGATCAGATCTAACACTTTCCCCTTTATGGTACCTGGCAGGCATTGGTTAGTCTCTGTGTCAAAGTCTGTTTTCTGAGCATGGTCTACAATCCCAGTCTCTGCTGGTCTGTCTGATGAAGTCCTAATTATCCTTCATATTCAGCTGAGGAATAAAGCCCCTGCATCTCCCAGAGTGGCATGCTTTGTCCCTGACACCCCATGGGTCCTTGCCTGCTATTCTATTATCTGTATCTATAACACGGGGGCATATATCTTGTCTGTCTCTGTGAGGCAGACTGCCAATCTGCTCTGTTCTTCACCCCTGCTGGTGCCTGCATGCTTTGCAACTCCTCTAAGTTCTCCAGGTCACCTTCAGCCAATGAGACACAAGCAGAGGTTTGCAAAACACTGATTGGATTGCACTTTCCCTCTCTTGAGTCTCCACCATAGCCTGAGAGCTGGTCCAGGCTTGGCTTGCTCGCTGGAGAAGTACAGAACAAGGTGACCCTAGTTGTCTCAGCCAGCTTCAGACATGTCACGAAGCTTGCCAAGGTCATCCCAAGACACAGGAGCAACTAATAACCCTGGTATGTCCCTGAGATCTTAGGAAGCATACTAAATGAATACAATGTAAGCTCCCCATGAACCATCAGACTCTATGCCATATTTACATCCAATATTTAATAGGAAGCCAAAGAATATTTATTGAGTTGGAGACAATATGATTTTTAAATTTTGCACACTTGAATTACTTATAACTAACCTAGGCTTTATGTTATGCAGCATGAAACTTAACATTAGTTTCCTCTTAGGAGTCCAAGTTAGAGAGTTCCCATCCATCGATTGAGTCTTCAGTCAGGCCAAGTCAGAGGAGAAACCCACTCAGGACCACCTTGCCAAGCTCCATGCACAGCCCAGCTCTCCCACTAACCATGCTTATGTGGGACATATTAGTGAACAGCTCTGACATTTTCATGGCAAACATTATTGCCTGTGTTACTTATGGGACCCAGATACAGATAACTGTGCAAAAGGTAGAGATGACTGAAGCATTGCTTAACAGTCACCCCCAAAACCAGTGAATCAGGGTGTGCTGTGAAGAAGCCAATAGATATAATGACTGCAATTTTAAAATATCAAAACAAATCTAAAATCCTCTCTTGGAGTCAGCCATAGACTCTGCCTGTTTCAATTGCCCTCAGTAAAGGATTTCTGGTCCCAGTCTCACACTTACTGCAAAATGGTCCACACAAAGAAAGCACTGAAAAAAAAAACAGGAGGATGTGTGCTCTGTGTTGGTCTTTCATCAGAGATTATTTATCTATAGGTGCTCCTGTACACACGTGTGCAACACACGTACAACACATATGTGTTGGTTGGTGGGAGGTGTCAGTCACTTAAACATGTCAGCCCCTTTGACTTTCACAAAGTGGCAAAAAGTCAGCTGAGGTCTCAGCTCTGATGAATTTGCATCTCTTTGAATATGACGCTTGAGAAACCCTAGCGATAGATTAAATTTTGCCAAGGAGAAAATGAGAGAGAGGTTTCCATCTCTCAGGTCTGCTGGGAGGATCTTTATGGTTGATTTACTTTTTTAAAATAAATGTTTCTTTATGTGTTTCCCTCAGTTCCTGGCCAGGCTGCCACTATCATACAAGCTGTAACTTCTGCCAGTCCTATCAGCCCAGGAACAGTAAGTCAGCCTACTTCCAAGTACAAGGTGAAGGAATATTTCAATCTCGGCTGCGTAGACCTTCTGTGTTTTCTGATTAAAATTTGCAAGCAAACCTTGGAATAAACTGTACCTGACATGACTTCTAAAATAATTTATGCTCTTTGCAAACCTCGAATGTAGGGATTGATTTGAGTGCCTGTCATCATATTTCAGATGATCAAAAATGGATCAGGGCTCTTAAATGAATTTAATGACCAACAAAGATTTTTCAAAAAAAAAAAAGAAAGAAAGAAGGAAAGTCCTGGAGGTTAGGAAACAACATTCCTTGTCTAAAGCTGCAGAAGAGAGTGATTCTTTTCTTCAAAAAGTGGCATCTATCATCAAACACTTGAAAAATCCAGACATACAAAGGAGAAAAATTACTCATAATTAAGCAATCCAGAGAAATCCATTGTTAGCACAGAAGTATGTTTTCTTCTATCCCTAACTACATCTTTGTACTTTCAAAACATAGGTAGGAAATGAAAACCAGTCAGTTTTTGTTCTCTGGCTTAGATCATTTGCAGTAATTATTATAATGATGATGAGGGTGACATTTTTTTTTAGATGAAGGGAAAAAGGAAAGGCCAAGAAAATCCTGGGGAGAACACGTAAGAGGTATACTGGTCACAATCCATAACATGGAGGGAGAAGGGGTGGGGAAAGGGAGACAAGTGGAAAACCAGGCTTAGCAGCTGAAAAGATTCTGGGGGAGGAGAGGTCCCTGGAGAGACAAAAAGCAGAGACTCACAGTATCATGAGACTAGATTGGCCACCGAGGGTAGTCATCAAAGATGTGTAGAGGAAGGAACAAAAGTAGAAAGGAGAGAGAGAAGAGAGGGAGGGAGGGAGAAGGAAAGGAAGGAAAGAAGAGAGGGAGGGAAGAAATGTGGCAGAGAAGGAGGAAGAAGAAAAGAAGGGAAGAGGGAAGCAAGGAGGGAGGGAAAAAGAAGAAGGAAGAAAAGGAAAGGAAAATAAGGATTGAGAGGCAGACAGAAAGAAGACAGGAGAGAGAACAGGGAAGAAGGAAGGAAGAAAGGAAAGAAATAAAGGTGGGGAAGAGTCAAGGAGGGAAGCAGGAAGGAAATAAAGAAGGAAAGGACATAGGGAAAAGGAAAGAAAGGGAGAGAGGAAGGGAGAAAGAAAAGAAAGAAGACAGGGAAGGAAGAAGTGTGAAGTAGAAAGGGAAATGCAAGGAAGACAAACGCAGTGTATTTGCGCCTCTGTTCTCATCCCCACGTGTCAGCAGAGGTTTCCTCAAACATGAAGTTGATTACTACAAATCTGATTTCCTAGAACACTAATGATATTTTTTTCTCTTTTGGGGCACAGTTTAAAACACATGACCCAAAACCTGTCACAAAAAGAGCATTGTGGGTTGCACTCAGTAAAGCGGACACGGGTGTCTTTCGTTCCTGGGCTGGCTGGAGGGGAGAAGGTAGAGCAGAGGCCTTGTGGTGGATGGCCACACAGCAGCAGAAGGGAGGCTGGGACCCTGCTCTGCTGTCATCTTTCCTTCCTGTGAATCCTGTGAGGTCCAGGGACCTTTGGGAGGATGAAAAACATCGTCTTTAGAAGAGGGACATCCACACTTTTTATAACAAGGGTTCGAGGCCCTGGAGGGAAGACATTACATCTCTCTACTGTCTTCAGAGCTTTTGCACAAAGGTCTGCACACAGTGCATGAGAACCAACCCTGATTCTGCCTGATAAGGGATTGCTTTGCCCATGGGGCACTTGTCCCCACGGTGTTGGCATTGAGATTCAGAAGGTCGACGGAATCTCTGAGGATCCATTCTAGAGCAGGCCTGGGATTGGGCTCATATCCACTTCCTTGGGAAGAGGCGGCCCGTTCAATTTCCTGCTACCCAGCCAAGCAAGCTCCACCCCACCCATAGGTAAATGAGTCATTTGGAGAATCATTGTTTTTTTCCCCTTTCTTTTTTTCTTCCTTTACTTATGAACTCCCCCTTCAAATCTCAAGTGGCATAGATTCTCAGGAAAATAATTAATTTACTGTACGCATTATATTTAGAATTTAGATGAGTATCTCACAAGGAAATGGATTTATTTTTTTCCTCATTGATAAAGCCAAGCCAAGCAAAGCTTGGGTTTAAAAATAAACAGCTCATGCAAATGACAATTATATTGACAGGAAGACCGTAAACAAACCCAACTCCTGATCAGATGCCTCTCTGATGGCATCCCTACCTTTAATGTGTTGCTGTTATACTTTGTCTCTCTACTTAATTTAAATCATGTACCTAACAAGAGCCATGTTGTAAATGGAATTCAGTCTTGAACTTGGCTTTCCAGGCAGCTGTTGAGACAGCTGTGATTCAGTTTGTGTACTCTGCCAGTTTTTGTTATATTTTGTATTTCTATATCCAGGATTCATTTTTACCACCCCCTCATTTAAATTTCATTTTGGGAAAAAATTGCTTAACTCTGGTCTACATCTTGAAATATCATTCCCACCAGAAGTTCCCAGTGTGGGAAGATTGATTTTTTTTTCAGGTCCCCTGTTCTAGGTGCTCTAGTGTTTCTAGCCATGTGCAAACAGCTCTGTCATCATTTGCTTTGCTTGCTGAAAGTTCATTGAACACCATTTGCCTGGCATTCAAGGCTTTTCTTCAAAGACTCCTGTCCATGCCACAAAAGCTCCTTACGTGCATTGTGTACATGTAGTGAGGCATCCTGCTTACACACAGCATTTCCTTTCGCCACCACACACACACCAGGTAGCCAGTGTGCCCGCAGAGCCCACGAACCTGCTCCTACTCTGCACTGAGGCCATTCAATGTGCCGAGATAGACACAGTTCTTTTTGATGCCTTGGGGGAGTAGGGCACTGGACAAGACAGAGCCTCAGTGTGGACTGTGTCCAGATGTAGACTGTCGGGTTGGCCTAAGGACATTGAAGCCTGCTTAGAGACATGGCGGTGACATTTAGCTCAACATGGAAACAGGCACTGCTGAAGGACAGAGATAATAAGAGAAGAGTCCAGAAGCACGGACAAGCTCCTGAGAATGACCAGGGATCCAGCATTCTGGGGACACTGAGGAAGAGTAATTGGGGCGATAAACTGATGCGACAATTCTGGAGACAGAGTGTGAAGAAACCTCAGTATTTTCTCAGACATGCTTGGCCTTATCTATCTCAGGTTTCCCCTCAACTTCATTCCTCTGCAGGTATAAGAATCTTACGCTGGGCGCTGGTGGCTCACGCCTGTAATCCTAGCTACTTAGGAGGTTGAGTTCTGAGGATCACTGTTCAAAGCCAGCCTGGACAGGAAAGTCTATGAGACTCTTATCTCCAATAAGCCACCAGAAAACTGGAAGTAGCACTGTGGCTCAAGTAGTAGAGTGCTCGCTTTGAGCTGAAGAGCTGAGGGACAGCACCCAAGCCCAGAGTTCAAGCCCCACAACCCCCCCCCCCCAAAAAAAATAGAATCTTATACTTTTTCTTACTAACTTGTGTCTGGTTTTATATCTGGTGGACTTCGGTCTAGTAGTTTTATCTGCATCTGTTCCTTGAATGTGTGTGTGTGTGTGTGTGTGTGTGTGTGTGTGTGTGTTTTAGGACTTGTATCTTCTCTCAGTTAAAAGTTCTTCAGCCTTCCTAGTTTGTGTCCACCTGTCTCTTACTCGTCTGGGTTCACTCTATCATTATGACTAGTTGGATTACAGTCTCTGGCATTTTGGTAAGGTATATATTTTTTCTGTGAACAGTGGAAGTCACTGGTGCCACGTGCCATCTTGGGCTCATGACAAAACTTCTCAGAATAGCTCATGATTACTATTTGGCTTTTTTCCCTCGATCACATTTTTCTTTTTTAAAAGAGGGCAAAAAAGTCTTCTGCTAAGACAAAACAAAATATGAGTTTTCTCTCTTGAGGCCAGGAAGTGTCCAGAATCCCAGGTACACATGAAAAACCCACCATTTATTGATCCAGGTTGACTTCTCCTCTCCAGAAAATTCCATAGGAAATAACGACAAAATAGAACAATAATGACAAAGAAGAATACCGCTCCCATGTTTCCATTCATGGATGGGGCAGGACAGGTACAGAGTTCTCTCCCCCATGGCACCACCCAGGGGATGGGTCCTCACAAAGGACCCATGCCTATCATAATGCTTGTCGTGCTGAAAAATAGAAGCTGTGGATCAGTGGTGCAGTGTTCGCCTGGATCTATGGCCCAGACTTTGCACATGGAGCAAGAATGTGCTAACTGCACATGGGCAGAAGCTCTAAAATGATGAGCGTCCCCTGACCACATAGAGCACAGGATGAGAAGGCAGATGAGATGCTTATATTATGCAGAGGGATTCTAATGATTTTACACTGATAATGAGAGATGTCATTTCGAGTCATTGCCAGTCATGCTACCCTTGTGTCATTCTTGCCAATTCCATTACTGCATATATTCTCCCCCAACATCCATGATGAGTCCTCAAGGGCGTAGGTACACAAAAAGCGAAGATGACCCAGACAGGCTGTTAGCTATCTAAAGTCAGCGGGCTAATGTTAGAACTCTAAAATAACTGGACGAATGGACGAGCAGGTGGATGGGGGGCTTCTTGGGATCATAAATGGACTCAGTGTTCATAGTGTATTCTCCAGTTTCAAAATGTTAATCTTTCACTGTCTTTTTGGTTCCTGTCAATACTTTCCGAATAAGCAAGTGAGGTATACTTATTATCTAAGTCAGAGAAAGGGGTTTAACATTTACCTTGGCTTGTAATTTGTTCAACTGTGTTGGACAGATTGAAACTTGGCTTTTGATTGCACATAGATACCCTATCTCATTCTGGGGATTAGAAATCAATAGTATTCTCAGTTAGAATATTAGTGTTAGTGTCCATTTTCCCCCATGAATTATTATTCTTCCCCCCACCGAGTGGCAATTCACCCATCCTTAGTCTTTCTGTTTTCCACATGTGATAATGAATGTTTGACAAAACAAAGGTCAGCTGAGTAAGTGTTTGGTTCAAGCCTTCACCTTTAGTGGGTGCTCCTCCTAGATCTCACTATACGGAACCATCTGGAGCCAGCAGCCACGGTGGGTCCCAGGCAGAGTACGTTCCTCACTTCCCTTGCAGGCTGCCCCAGACCTCTGCGGCCCTTCTCATCAGGCTGGCTTCACTTCAGGTGTCACCTACAAGTCCTTTCCCTGTCACCTGGGCCTAAAGGGTGGTATAGCTCAATGTGTGGTTCCTTTCTCCTTACTCTGTGGTTTATTCCTATCAATGTATTCGTGGGTTCCAAAGTTCTGTCTAAGGTAAATATATCAGGTAACACCCATCCATTCATCCCTCCATCCCTCCATCCTGCCAGCTATCCATCCATCCTTCCCTTCATCCATCCATCTATCCATCATGTATCAGAGTGGAACCAGATTGTCCATCTGTGAAGCATGTGCTTTGGTTTGCCGTAGCTTAGTGAATGGTTGGCCACTGCCACCCCCCTTCTTGTTCTGGAAGAAGGTCTGGGAGTTGTCACAGACCTTTCATTTCTCTGACTTCCCAATGCCAGTCCTTCAACAAGTCCTGTCAGTCAGGCCTCTACAGTTCTCTCCCTCTCCTTCACTTCTTCCCATGTCTGCTGCAGCCATCGTTAATCCAGAAAGACCACCACCCTCTGAAGACCCAGCATTGCCTTTGACACTTGGTGTCCTGCCGGCCATTCCTCAGGTGATTGACACATCCTTAGACCGTGTTGTTCCCTTGGTTATGACTGTTGCACGTGGGAGGCAACTCTGCCCCCATTGCATGGCTACCTGTGAGTCTCTGCAGCGATCGAATCCAGACACACCTTGCCATGCTCATGACCACATTAGCTGTACGCTGGTCCTTGCGTATATGATCGCTCCCTCACACTCTCAAGGCTTCCTGTTTGTCAGGCCTGATGGGTGGAGCATGCTTCCTTTCTCGATTTGCTGCTTAGCTTCCTTCTCAGCCTTTTAAGCCAAGCTAATCGATCTCCCCCATGTTTCATTCTTTAAAGAACTTATCATGGTGGTAATTACTGTACCAATGTTTTTGGTTTGGAGATCTTTTGTTGTTGTTGTTGGTTGTGGGGCTTGAACTCTGGGCCTGGGTGCCGTCCTTCAGCTCTTCAGCTCAAGGCTAGCACTCTACCACTTGAGCCACAGCACCACTTCCAGGTTTCTGAGTGGTTTATTGAAAATATGAGTCTCATGGGCTTTCCTGCCTGGGCTGGTTTTGAACCACGATCCTTAGATCTCAACCTCCTGAGTAGCTAGGATTACAGGCATGAGCCACCAGTGCCCTGTTAGGACATCTTTTTTTTTTTTTAATCTTTTCCCCTATCAGAATATAAGCTCAGTGTGGGTAGATAATGTGATATCTCCTATTGTTTTATTTCCAGTGACGAATCTGTTGCTTAGTCCATGGAAAGATCACAAGAAATACTTGTTAACTAAATAGTGAATGAGCCTTTGCCATCTGAAAGGCCAAAAAGCTTTGGACTTTGGCCTATATTTAAAGCAAAGGATTGCCATACTCAGTGGCACTTTTTAAAACACTGATTACTTAATTCAGGTGGAACACAAAGTGATCTTTCTCTAAGGATTCAGTGGATCAATGGAGATGTCATCCCTGGCAATCACCTGAGCAAGTCTTGAGGCCATTCCTTGGTGTGGTTTCTGGGTTTTCATGGAAGGGCATAGATCATTTTCTCCTGAAAATTTGTATTTATTATAGCTACTGATACTTTCTGAGCCTTTCCTCCATACCAGACACTGTGGAGAAGGTGAGTCTTCATGGGGAGGAGAGGGGGGAGAATTGATGAGAATTGGGAAGATGATGGTAAAAATAAATGACAGCCCTGGGGGAAAAGATCAAGGTAAGAAGAAACTGCAAAGCGGCAGTGTCTTTTTTGGTCAGGTTTTGGGGATAAAGTATTATCAGAATGAGAAAAAGAGGAAAGGGCATCAAAAATAATTGGTGGTGGATCTTGTGCAAAGTCACAGGCATTCCTCATCTTACGATGCTACAATCCTGGGAGCTGGTGGAGACAGGGTTCCTAGGTTTGTGTCTCTTAAAGCTTAACGCTAAAGGTTGAAAAGGAATCAAGCAACAAACACTAAAGGAAAAAAAAAGATTAAAAAACCAGATGATTCAACATGTTTTTCCTCAGGCCCTTGACCCAGAACTGTCAGAGGTCTTGTTCCCAGGCTTGTGGATCTAGACTCATGAATTCTGCTGTGTTTAGACGCTCAAAGAAACAACTGGCTCTTCTTCCCTCTTCATCTTCCGCTGATGCCAGTAGAGAGAAACCCTACGCTGACTTCTTAGTAGAGAAAGTATCCTCCCTGAGTAATCCAAACCTACCCCATAATACGCGTCCCAAATTCTTAGGGGACGAAGTGTTAACTTTTCCTGCACTTTCAAGAGCAGAGACATGTCTGCAAGTCCTTCTCCTAGGCTCACTGCTGATACAGGATTGGGGCTGGAGGACCCTCTGTGGACGTGGGTTATTTCACAGAACCATGGGATCCTGCTTCTTTGCCTTCCAGAGCACCATGTGTCCTGTGAGAGTTCTCTGGAACCATTGAAGGGAGTTGAAGGCTCCCCTCTCCTAATGGGATGATCAACAGCACTTCCTAGTAGACAGCAGTCCAGTGAGATCTGGGTGTCAGGATGCCCCATGGATGCTCACCGCTGGCACTGAAGGGAGCCATCACTCAGATCTGGAATGATGCTTTGGTGCCTGTGTATTGCTTTGGCACTTGGAGGAAGTTTGCACTAAGGAAGACAGCTAAACAGCGATGTGGGTGCTGAGCAGGAAGGCGAGGCGGATGGTGCTGGAGGAGTTGTGCATTTCAAAAGCTCTCCAGGGTCCTTTCCTGCACCGTGCACTATCTGTCCTCTCTGTTGCTCCAGTCCTCCTTCCCGCCCACTAACCCCCTTACCTACTCAGCCCTAAGCTCGTGTGATTTCCACTGTCACGAATGCAACCAATCACTGAACAAAATTATCTGAGAAAAATGCATCTGTACTGAACATGTACCGACTTCTCATCTTCCCCTACACAATACAGTGTAACAACCATTCATAAAATATTTACATGGTATGAAGTATGATAAGTCAGCCAGAGACGAGCTAAGTACGTGGGCGCATATGGGCCTAGGTTGCATGCAATTATGACTGCATTTTGTATAAGGCTTGGATTGGTGTCCATGGTGTGGGGGGGGCTGACATGGAGGAACTGGGGGCCATTAGGCAAGGACCTGACACACACACGTAGTGTCTCACTGAATTTCTAGAAGGCAAGAGCAAAAGTGAAAGAGGGGAAGGGTGTAAAAAGACCGAGAATACAGATCTAACTCCCTAGAATTTGGAGATTCCAGCAAGGTGATTGAGGGTAAGCCAGATGGGAGAGATCGAGGATCAGATTTCTCTGCATAACAGCCCACCAGCCACCTTGAGGCTTCCCCTGACCCAAGGAGGAGCCTGTGTGTTGGGGTCTCAGGCTCCCAGAATGCCGGCCGGGGTATGAAACAACAGTGAGATTTGTGGGAAGGCCTGGGAAGGCCAGCGTCTGCAGCCTGCAAGGCAAAGGGCAAGGCTGTGAGCAGCCACATGCTCCTGCCTTCCCTGGCCTAGCCTGACGTACTCACTGCTCACTAATATGCTGTCCACCTTGGCCCAGGGATCGAGTCTGAAGCCCACAAGGGCCTGGGTGAGCACACTTCAGAGAATGTGGTTGAGGAGAGGCTGGGCAAGGAGCGAGGGACGCAGTCAGGAGGGAGAGCTGAGCCGCAGGTGAGCGGGAGAGGGCAGCAGGCCCGGTGCTGAAGAGAAACAAGAATGAGCATCCAAGGCCCTTGATTTAAAAAGACACATTAAAAGAAGAACGGGAGAAGGTTCCGAAGTTCCAGACCCTGAGATAGAGCCCCAGATGAGACTGCAGCCCGAGGAGGGAGACCGAGGCTGCTACTTGGACACAAGACTTTGTGGGCACAGCCTGACCCAGCTCAGAGGTGTCCAGATTTTACAAAGGCCTTGGGTCAGGCCCATGAGCACAGCTCACAGGATCTTCTGATCCCAGAAATCAAACGTTGGCTCCCATCCCAGTTCCTCTCCAGCCTCCCAGCACCCCAGTCTTCCAACTCCTTTTGTTTGCTGTGTGAGCTTCATCTCCTTGACCCTTTCTGACTGGATCTTTGTGGTCTCGAGCTCTGAATCCAGACAAGCAATAGAGCAGAAGATGAAGAAATCAGATGCCTTCCCGATAATGGCAAACAGAGGAAGAAATATCCAGAACGCAGTGTGAAGGGTTTCCATGAACCGAGGAAAATAAACCGAAGCTGACAAAAGGCAGAAAACCGTGCTTCACGATGCACGCATCATTCATTCATTTGTCCACCCATTCATTCATTCACTCATCCTAGTCCACTCACACAGCCTCATCCAGACACTGTGGGTCGGGGTGCACCGCAGTCCGGCCTCACATCTCAATGGCGCTGGCTTCCTCCTTCACCCCAAATCCACATTTCCCCCTTTCTCCTCTCATTTCCTTCCCAATGGCATTTTTTTTCATTTCAGAAGAAAACTTATGAAAATTGTTGAAACGCACACTACAAAGCAAAACCTTATTTTTTTTTTTTAGCATTCAGTGGAGTGTTCCTCACCCACTCCCCCCGCCCCCCCAAAAAGGCAGCCATGTCAAAGACACTGCGTCCCCCCTTTGACATTCCTGCCGTGCTCAGAGTCAGCTGGGGTCTCGGCTCTGACAAATTTGCATCTCTTTGAATGTGACGCTTGAAAAAAGCCAGAGCCGCTAGATTAAATTTTTTTTTTCCGTCGAGAAAATGAGAAAAGCCTCTATCTCTCAGCAGAGTCTACTGGGAAGATCTTTATTCTGATTCTTGTTAGAATTGTTTATCACCCTGACAGGCCAGACTCGGACGAGATAAAGGCTCGGCTGCATCACGGGGCCTGACAGTGGTAGGACATGCAGAAAAATGAAAGGAGCCGGAGAAAATATTATTAATAGATGCCGGCTTGCTTTGCCTGCCTGGCACATCAGGGAAGGGAAGAGGAGCCCGGGCTTGATTGCTGGCCTATGAAGTTCTGTCCAAAAAAGAAGCTATTTTTCATTAAGTGATAGAAGGGCCTTTTTCATGTTCTTTCCTGAGGAGCTGATAACTTATGCAGTTTATTCTAACCCTGCTGATTTCTGTCAGAGGAGGAAAACTCCTGAAAGATGGCTCCGACTTGTCCTTTGCAGGGAGACACGGCTGGTTTGACAGACATTCTAGCCAAGTCAGGAGGCCCAGCCTCGACTCAAGGTCCTGGGATTGGGACGGAGGGAGACTATTCCTTGTGAAGGTAGCATGGATAGGAGAGGAGAAGAAAGAGAAAATCGGAAGCTCTATCATCCCCCATGGCAGGGCGGTGGGGGGGTGCTGTCTGCCTTGTCAAGGTAGGTCTGTGTGTGCGGCCTCTTCCCTGATTAGGCCCGCTTGCTTCTCCTAGACCTAGAGAGCCCCTGGACCACACTGCTCTTAATGTGTATCAGCCCAGGCCCAGGCCGCTGTCACAAAACAGCACATGCTGGGCGTGTTCAGCCGCAAGATGCGTATGCTCACAGTTCTGAGATCGAGATGCCAGATCCAGAGGTATCTTCTCTCCTTCCTTGCCTTGCAGATGACCTGCTGTGTTGCTCCCTGGGCGGGGGAAGGGCATGGCTTGTTCCCTTCTGTGTCCTCTCTTCTTGTGCAGACACCTGGCCTGCCAAGTTAGGGCCCAGCCCCTTGAGCTCATTTCACCTTAATTATCTCCTTAAAGACCTCATCTCCAAATACAGTGGCCTTCCCAGGTGCTGTGGGGGAGCACTTCAACTCAGCCACCGTGGGAAGAAACAATCAAGTCATTGCCACCATGCCCTGAGTTCATTCTCTCATCTGAGCTTTTCTGGATCAGTGGTAGAGTCTAGAATGGAACACGGTACCTGCCAGGCCCATGGAGGCCTGTGGTGGCCTTGGGAAAAGGCTCACCCTCAAGAAAGTGCAGTCTTGAAGCAGACAGTCTAAAGAGCTCCAGGTGAAGAGTGTAAGAAAAATGGGTGTGAAAGGATAGTGTTCTCTTGATGGACAACTGGGTAGCTAAGCACTCCAAGGCAAGTTTTTTATTAATAAGTTGTTTTTATTGTGAAAATACCATACAGAGGGGTTACAATTGTATGAGCAAGGTAATAAGTACATTTCTTATCAAGCATTGTTGCCTCTTCCTTTGTTTTTCCCCTACCATCCCTGCCCTTCCATCTCTATGACTGTAATCCCCTCTCCCCCCCTGCCAAAGTTGTAAAGTTCATTTTTCAACATAGCATTTTGTACATCTCATTGTTGCAATGGGTCCATCTGTATCCCAAGGCAAGTTTTTGTGTCACATCCGTGCCTGGATGAGTGATGGTCCTTTTGCTTGCTTCCCACACTATATGTGGATGGAAGGTGGTGTGGGGTCTGTCACAGCTCCTCGTCTGGGTTGCTGGGTATGGAGACACAAGACAAGACTGGGTGCTGCTGAGGGGCGAAGAGGGTGTTTGAGATGGACTTTGGTCTGCAGGCAGCCTGTGAGTCTAGGGCTGTGGACTCAGCCACATACTGACCCAACACCAGAAGAGTCTGTCCCCCAAGGTTCTCAGAGTGCCCGTGGGAACCCAAGTTCTGACCTCAGTCTCTTCCTTCCTCCACCTGGAGGCCGGAAGCCAGACTCAGGCCCAAAAGTCTCAGCTGGGATTCACTCCAGTCCCCAGTTTGGGGAAGGAATGGAAAACAATGTGGCTGGAGGTGAATGAGGGGCTCAGACACCTCAGGCTCTGAGGGGGCCATGGAGCACCTGGGAGGCCGGGGAACTACCTCACGGGGAAGGCACGGACCTTGGTGTTGATGGAAGTCTGGGCCTGTGTCATTTACTACTTCAGGAAATAACTCTTTTGAACTCCAGTGCCCTTTTGTGCCAAGTGGAGAAGATACAAATGGAAGGAGTTGCTGTGAGCAGTAGGTGAAGTATGCACATGGCTTGGCACAGCTCCTCTCCTAGCATAACCACTCCATTAGCTGTTGCCATGGTGATGCTGTTCTTACCCACAGTGAGGGTGGTAGAAATGGCCATTTACTCAGTGACTGATGAATGCAACATACCTGGCCTGTGCTGGGCAGTGCCCTGAGGATGTCATTTTATGGAACGCTCACAATGACCTTCGTGTGTCTACGGCATTATCCAACACAGTACTAAAGATAAGAGCCTTGGAGCTCGAGGAAAGGGAGTGACTGACCACTTGAGGAACACCTGAGTAGAAGCTCTAGCATTGCTCTAGGCTCCAAGGAGTCTACAGTGCAATTGGAGAGACAGAGAGCACTGTATTGATTTCTTCTTGTTTCTTTGTTAAACATTCATTTTTCCACTCTGAGTGAAGTAGGGATGCTGGACCCAGCTGGCGCCATCTTGGCCATGTGGTGGATGATAGGGAAGTGGGTTTAACTGGCACCATCTTGTCTTCATGGTGGAGGCAAGGACGTCCCACCTCTCATGCCTGAATTCCTAGAGGCAGAGGTGAGGGCTTAGACAAGAAAGCTACTGGACCTTCCAGGCTTGGGCTGTGAGCTCTCACGCTCCCTGTGATCCTTCCCCCGACCTCTCCCTGTGTGGGCCCAGACCAGGTCAGGAGTGGGTATGTCATGCCATGTGTCCTATCTGCTTGTGTCCTGTTCCTTGGCTCTCCCCTGGTTAACATGGCATCCCACTTCATCTCATCATTGGAGCTGATCTGGTTTGTTGGTATTGTGTTTTAGCTCTTTCTTTCCTCTCCTGCTCTCCTGGCTCAGTTTTCTGAGAGTGTGAAGTGGAGTTGAGGGGCTGCAGGCCTTTGTGACAGGAGTCCAGCTGCATCTGCCAACTTCCTCACTTGGATGTCTCAAAATATGGCTTTTCTGGTTTCTCGCCGTATGACATTTTGGAGCCCCCATTCTGTTGCATGGTGAATTCAGTCGGTGAGCTACAGACACACCACATTCCCCAATTCCCCCAATTCTGCCACATGGTCAAGATGCTGATGTCCAGATACGGCATCCCTATTTCAGAAGCCCTGGTTTGTCAGTTGGGAGAAATAGCAGCATCCCTCTCACAGCATTGCTTTGGGAGGTCATGGATAAACTGGGGATAATTTATGTAGAATCTTGGCATGATGGTTGGTTGAATGAACACATACTATTCGTTGCCCCCTGCAGAATTCATTGGGAAGTAATGAATAGAGGAGGTATTTGTTGGGTGAGTGAATAGATAAACATTGATTGCTTTTGTTGGTATGATATTTATATTGTTAGAGACCAAGGACTGTCCTGGTCCCCAAGGTGACATTAATACTATGGTTTAGTGAGGGTTTATGATATACAAGCATGAAACACCAAAATCACCCGAAAAAGGGGTCAGAGGGCATATTCCTTCAGGGCTCTCTGAGATGGGGTTGTAAGAAGGATCACAAAGCCCGAGTGATTGGCATGGGGGAGACTAGGATGGAAGTGATTGTCACTGTGGACACAGCATAGTGACATCTCACAATATGTCTGGCACACCATTAGAACTGCTTGATAAATGCCAGGATGTGGAAACAGCCACAGGGGACACAAGAAAGTGGCAGGCATTATTTACCAGTGGTCACATCACAAATTAGGCCCAACCTTGCATGGGATGGTGGAGGAGGTGGGGAAGGGAGGAAAACAACAGAAAGATTTTGAGCTAGGCAGTAGCAAAGCTGGACTTAGATCTTAGAACACAACAGAATCTCCCTTATGTCTTCTTCATCCTGTGTCTAGCATCCTGGTTTGCATTTGTAGACAATGCCCTTTTCACATAAGGTCTTAGTCTGGTAAGTCTGTCAGTAAGGATGCCTCACCCTCTTCCATTTGAGATGTCGGTGTTAGAGCGAAGCCCATCAGGGGGCTATGTTCCCAGAGGCTGCAGCTAAAGTGAAATGATGACTGGACCATCATGGATCACTGGCCAGGAAATCATCAGAAGCGAAAGGCCGGGAGTTTAGAGAGAGCAAGAGCTTAGAGAGAGTCTGTGAGTTCCTGCTGTCCAGATCCACGGTGGGCCCTGATTCCTACACAGCTGCCGGAGCCCGCTGCTGTGCAGACCTGCTGGGCCCACGGGTCACGTGACTGAGATCTACTCAGCCTCACATTGGCAGAACACAACTTGAGAGTCTATCAGCCTCAGAGAAATGTGGACTTCAGGTCTAAGCCCCTTTGATTGAAAAAAATATGGAAAGACAAGAACAGGGCTGTATGCAGATATGTAAACATTTATCGCATCGCCTCCAATCTCTCTCCTCACAGAGGTATCCCAATGTGGAGTTCACAGGGGAGGGTCTGGAGCGGTCACCACCATCAAAGGTCAACTGAGACCCAAATCGATAAGGATCAGTGTTACATGGTTAAAGATAGCCAGGCGATCATCTCTGGAATATGAATTCTCGAAGTTCAAGAATGCTTTGTTTTCATTCATACTTGTGACCCGGATTGTTGAATGGGGAGGAAGTGGTGTGAAATGTGAGGGCCTCAGCTTTCCACGGCACCATCCAGCCACCTCAGCCGTAAGCTGAGACCAGGCTGTGGTGGCCTTCTTCCAGTTTATGTTGAGAAGATGGAAATGATGACGTGAAACTCCCACGTGAACTATCAGAGCGAGTGGAATGAAGAAAATGAGGTGGAGACAGTGACAAGTCATAGGCTGGATTCAGCACTTGGGACAGCGGGGCTGGGTCTTCTGCCTCAGCGGATCCCCCTGGGCCCGGACTGTCCTCACTGCAGGATTTCATCACCCACCGCCTCAGCTTTGCTCTTTGTGTGCAGACAAAGAATCAGCCCTGCCAAGGACACGGATTGTCAAACTCCCGTTTGGCACGTTGCAGCCCAGTGTGGGGCACGTCTAACTGTCCGTGGTCAGCCAACTCAAAGGACAAAGGCAGCAGAAGTCTCTTTGGACCTTGGGGAAAAGCATAGCTCTTTCAGGCAGAAGACATGAGCATTCCTATGGCAGTGTAATTAGGAGTCGTAAAGTAATTCCACCAGGTGCCCCTCCTGGGCTGGTGCCTGAATGGGCAGTCAAGAGAATTACAAAAGGAAGGCTCTGTGTGTGCATGCATGTGTGTGAAGTGTGTGTGTGCATATACATGTGCACACACACAGGAGCGGCAGGTATCCATGTATGTGTGTGCACACGTGCATCTGTGTTACATGTTCTGATGTGTATGCTCACATGTGTGCGCATACATGTGCACTTGGTGCTATCTCATGCTGCTCAAGTTTCCAACTTGAGTTTCTAACTTGCAGTGAGTGAGATAGGATATTACGTGCCATTAAGGAATAGGAACCAACAATGAGTTTTCCGCCGTGTCATTTTAGCAAGGGTGCAAGTTTCCAAGGCAGAGCTTCTTTCTCTGGAGCTACTGGGTAGACACAATAGCATGTGTGTGTGGCTCTGTCTGTGAGTAGAAGAGGTCAGGAAAAAAAAAGAAACACATTTTAAGAAAGTGCATGTACTAAAAGAGGAATAATACAATTTGATTAGAAAGCTGGGTGTGGTGGCTCACGTTTATAATCCCATCTAACTCAGGAAGTGAGGATCTGGAGGATTGTAGTGTGAGGGCTACTCTAGGCAAAATAATCAGCAAGACTCCATTTTAATGTAAAAAAAAAACCCAAAACACAACAAAACAGCATGGTGGCCCAAGCCTGTGACCTTATCTACAAGGAGGTACAGAAGGGTGGGTTACACTGCAAAGTCAGCCACAGGTTAAAACACAAGACCCCATCTCAGAAATAACTAAAACCAAAAAAAGACTACAGGTACACTCAAGCAGTACAGCCTTTGCCTAGCCAGCATGAGACTTGAGTTTAAACTCAGCACCACCAAAACATAAAGACAAAAATAAGGAAGGAAGGAATTGAAAAAGAAGAAAGAAATCGGCCACAGGTATTCCTGGGACCTATTTGTCTATAAATAAGAGATCCTTAAATATCTGATTAATTCTGTAACTCATCTTCCAGCCAATATGTCTTCAGTTCACTTTGAGTTAGGCACTGTAGCAATCCTGGACTGCCAAGATGCACATGGTTTTGCAGTGTGGTGGTACCGTGATCTCTGGGAAAAGGGGCCATGTTGCTACAGGGAGATGCCACCCATCCATTCCACAACTGACCAAGCTGCCAGTGCTCTATTATTACAACGTATGCAGAGCTCTACAATGTATGCAGAGCTCTTCTGATAGTAGCAGGTCCCGAGCAGCAAACTCAGTAAATAGGCAGAGCATGATGATTTGTGTGAGTATTTCTTATTATATCATGTTATATGATAAAGCAGGCAAATCTTAGAGGGGTAAAATCTAAGAAAATCGAGACCCCAGCTTAACCACTCACTAGCTGAATGCCTGGGGGCCTGTACCTTACCCCATTGCTCCTGTGGAACAATTATTATAATATCATTGTTAGTTAATAGTTCACCACCATGAAGTTCAGTGGCTTAAGCAGCAAGCGCTGATCACCGTTTCCATATTTTGGGTTTATCACGGCACCTCTGATCGAGGCATGATTCATCAGTAGTAGCTTTTATTCCCAAGAAGACTTCTGACAAAAATGAACCTCAACAGCTTTTGAGTCTGTAATTCTTTCTGAAATTTCTTTCCCATCTTTCCTACTCTTCTTTTTTGGCCGGTCCTGGGGCTTGAACTCAGGGCCTGGACGCTATCCCTGAGCCTCTCTGTGCTCAAGACTAGTGCTCTAGTCTTAAGTCACAACACTACTTCCAGCTTTTTCTAAGTGGTTTATTGGAGATCAGAGTCTCGTGGACTTTCCTGCCCGGGCTGGCTTTAAACCGAGATCCTCAGAGACCTGCTTCCTGAGTAGGTAAGATTACAGGCACTAGCTACCAGCGCCCAGCCTCATCTTTATCTCTTGACTGATGTTGATGGAGTAGGGCACAGAATCAAGGCATTAGCTCTATGGCCATCCAACAATAGTCTCTTGTTTATTTATCAGATAAGCAAAGGTGGGCTGTGTACTTTGGGGAATTCTCAGACAAAGAGGTGGGGTATGAATGGCTATGCAGTTCCAACATCTACTTCAGACTTCACATCTCTGTATCAATTGTTACTTTCTGTGGTAGGGTCAGATATGGCACTGTCACAAAAGGACACAAGGATGATGGATCCCAGAATGTGTTGAATTGGGCCTTGCCCACGCTCTAAGATTGGCCACCCCTAATGACAACTTTATCCTCTGACTGCTAGGGGAGCTGAGGTTATACTGTCTGAGCACAGGCCACCCTGAACTCCCATTGACTTTAATTAGTATAGCATGCTCCATATTAACTCACCTCTGCTTAACCAGAAGGCATTATTTTAGCTGGCTAGAAGAAAATGGGACAAGAAGTCATTTCCAACCACATGGCCCTTCTCTTTCTAGGAATATTCTAGTCATTCTGATCAGAAAATGTAACAAGAAACCAGTGAAGAAGAGAGACACCACTTAACTAGACTTTTAAGTGAGTAGAAGTGATAACTTGGATGGTATGGCATCAAGGATAGGCTGTGATGTAGCCCTGTAATCCTGACACTCGGGGGAAGAGGCAGAAGAGGCAAAAGCTCAAGGCCAGCCTGAGCTGTAGAGTGAGACCCACTTTCATAACAAATAGGAAGGGAGGAAAGAAGAAAGGAAAGAAGGAAGAAAAGGAGAAAGAGCAGGAGAGAGGGAGAGAAGTACCTATGATATACAGAAAATTCACAATACACACATGTATGTGTACATACATGTACATCAGAATACATGCATAACTTCAGAACTCCAGAATACACATGTACACACACACACACACACACACACACACACACACACACACACATACACACACCATGAACATAGGCACCTAGAAGCAAAAGCATACAAACAGGAAGAGATGGTATGGGCTTGAGATCTTGAGAAGGCTGATGAATTTTCAGCACCTCCAGGGCATTAATGAATGATCTAGAAACCACTTAGAAGAAAAATCAACTTAGATTTCTTCCCATGTGGCCCAGATGCCTAAGGCTTGGTGAATGCAGCCAAACTTCCGCAAACAGCAAAGGAGTGACATTTACCACACACATTTGGAGTGCTTTTCATGGTCACCGCCATCTGTTCACTGGCCTCCACCCCGAATTCCACCTCACCCAGCCCTTTGTGTCCATGCATGCTTCCCCTCAGGTAGGCGCATCTTCACATCTTCCCTACACCGCAGTTCTCGTTTCCGTCTTTGTAGATGGAGGCAATCATCTTCCCCAACTCAGTACCCTCACCATTCCTCCGGGGTTTCAACTGCTTTATCAGTGTCTCTGACAGCTGGAACAGGAGGTAGAAATGTTAGTCATAAGGAATTCTGAACGCGTGCACACATCTGCATAAAGTTTGTCTAACATGTAGAGGTTAAAGAAATATTCTCCTTCCCCATCCTCTCCAGAGCCCCGCGTGCACACTGGGTGTTGACACAGGAGAGTAGCTGAGAGGTGACTAGCATGGTAAGCAAGGTGTGATCACCGATGACTGAAACAGGAGCTTGTTTTAGTCTGACATCTGTATCCGGGAATCTATACCGAAAGATGCCGTCCCAGAGCATATTCAATTTGAAAAATAGGATTTAAGTACGTTTTCATGACTTCCTGGACTCTCAACGTGTGACTCAGTTCTAAACTTGAGCCTGACTTTTCTGTCTCTCCCCACTGTGTCCTTACTGGAATCCGTGGTGCTATCCTTTGCTCCTTGTGCATTCCTTGTGCTTGTGGCGAGCTTCATGATTGAGCCTCCATCATATCCTTCCTACTGTCTGATGATGCTCCACCAACACCAATTAGCAGGTGATAGGACAACTTCCAAACACCTATCTTTATTGTATTGCTTTATTTTTTAAGTAGGTGCACAAAGGGTTTTCAGTTCAATGTATCAATTTGTGAGTGCAGTGCATTCTGATCAATATCACCTCTCTATAATCCTGTCTTCATAAAATCCAGACAGGTTTAACAAGCCCTCCCTGTCCCTCCCATTCTTCTTTTTTCATGTTTTGGTTATAGAAACAACCACAGAGCACCCTATTTTTCTGTGCTACTCACCCCAAGCTACCCATCAGCTCACTACCAGCCTGACAGTCTAGAACCCATTGCCATGTTTTGAAAACAGAAGACCTCACCAACTTTTACCAGAGGAAAGAATGATGGAGGTCATGAGGCAACAAATGCTTGTGTCGGACAGCAATGAATGAAAGGAGTGAATCAATAAATGAATGGCATGACATCAGTGTTATGAGCGAAGTGAGCCAGAGGATGAATGGAATGAGTAACTATGGATGAATGAGAGCATTGGTACATAACAAGAAAAACATTGCAATGGAAAGGACAAGTAGAAAAGTAGATCAGCTGGTGAGAGGGAAGACAGGAATATTCTGGAAGGGTTGCAGAAGCCCCTTGATACTCCAAGGAAGAAGGTATTCCTTTTTCCATGAAAGGAAATAAGCCACAGCATCAGATCATCCTCATATAAATACCCAAATCAATTACTTGTTTGAGACAAACCAGAAGATGGAATCTCATATTGACTATGTTGACTGATTGAAGGAGTAAGTGATGCTTCACAATTAAAGTGGGCTCAATGACATCATTGCCTAGTTACATAAAGAATAAAAAATTGGTTGTTTCTACTGGAAGGATGGATATTAATTTTTCATTTTTTTTTGTTTGAAAAAGCAACTACCTTGGACTCACCAATTTTCTCCTAAGGAGAGAGAATGATCTAGCATCCAGGAGTTAAAAACATCTTGGAGGCACCTCACAGATTTGTATGATGGTGCCCCAAGGTTCACATGTGGTTTTGGAAAGGCTTCTGGATGGTGCTTGTAAAAATCAGAAGACTCCTAGATGAGTCTGACAAAGAAACCAGTGCTAACTTTCACATCTATAAGACCCTCCTGATGCTCATCTTTGCAAAAGTATCTTCACTGGCAAATATCATGACTTATCATTAATAGAGGACATAAGCGAAGTAATGCCAGGGACCTGTGGCTCATTCCTATAGTCTTAGTTACTCGAGAAGCTGAGATCTGAGGATCATGGTTTTGTCATGGATACAAAAACCCAAGAGACTTCTCCGATTAACTAGTCAAAACTCAAGTGATGAGTGCCTGCCAGGAGCAAGAAAGCCAAGCCCTGAGTGTAACCTCAGATATGGGCACACAAGAAAAATCCATCAGGCGGTCTTTAAAAACACCTAAACCTCTGCGTAGTTAACAGAGATCACTCAGGGGAAGAAAATGCCAGTTTTTGATAGGGAAGATTGGACAGTCTTTATGCTATAGTTGAGGCTTAGTACCAAAGTCAAGAGAATGCCCAAATCCCTAGAGATGTTTCTTTTCCCCAAGTCTATGTGGTAGTGATTCTGTCTCTCCACCTAGACTTTCCTCACGCTGGCGCCTTCACAGCTATGAAGCTACCATGTGACACCACCAGATACCTCTCAAGTATTTCCCCAAGTGGTGAGAATGCAAAGAAGACTCTTCATGCGGCACAGGCTAGGATACAATCTGGGGAAGCCATGGTGGACCGTGATTATGCATCTGGCCCCATCTGGTTAGGAACAACCAGAGGCAGATTTTTCCACTTCTCATCAGGTGGGAGTTTCCTTAAGCTGAGGGGCAGGGGCCATTCTCTCTGTCTTAGGTGCACATATACTTTCAAGTCCTTCTAGGATCAGATGCCAGAGCACGCGGGCTCTGCTGGTCTCTCATCTCATCTTACCAGTCACATGCTTCAGACCCAGAGATCCAGGTGAATTCAGATTGCTCAACACGGTTGTTCTATGCTGAGATTGCATTGTCATTACCCCATTGAAAGGAATAAAATCAGCTTTCGTGTGTAGGAAAGTTGAAGTCGTTCTTTTGTGTCCTAATGCTTCCTGTCATCTCCTGGCTATTGAATGACTCCTACAGTGTGCCAGACCCTGTAAAGGGGCCCTGAGTGTACAGGATGGAGAAGTGCTGTGCAGGCCTCTACCCTCACGGAGCTTGGTCTTCAGAGGGTGACTCTTGGGTGGGGTGCTGCCAGAAAACAGAACCAGCTTGCTCAAGATTTTATCCCTTCCTCAAATGCAGAGATAGAAGGAACTGGTCACTAAATATAAGAAAGAACAGGCTCTTTCTTGATACTACAGAACCACTGTTCCTATTCTATTTTGTTTCCTGTTGCTTTTGGCTGGTAGATCTTATCTTAGAGCTGTTTTAAAGTTTTAAATAAGACAAGAGGGTGCAGTGTTATATTTTTTTAAAAAAGCAACCAGCTTAAGTGGAGAAATAATGAGCTGGTAAATATTTAGAACTTTCCATATAGCCTCTCTCCCCCTTAAAGGTCACCTACCCACACCATTGCATTTTCTCCACAGCGAGGATCTAAATTTACTTCAGTTATGTGGGGTTGTTGTTGCCTTACTTGAGAGAGATTTATTTTGTAGATAGCTTGGAACAATGGTCTCCACAAAAGAATTTCGACAGAGTGGAAATAGGAACAGATGGGAGGCATGGAGGCCCAGTGAGGGCCATGGCGGAGACCACGGCTGGCCGGGCCAGGGGAAGCATCAGCACACATGGTCGGGCAGTGATTGACAGGACTCACCAGCCAATGGCATCTGGGAAGCTGTGAAGAAGGTGGTGTCTCCCAGGTGAGGCCACCACCATTCACCCCCCACCACCCTGTTACTACCCCAGCTGCTGCACAGCAAGAAGGACATTGGCACAGACAGGAAAGAGAGCTCTTCTCTCAATCCCACCAACTGCATTCAAGAATCTTCAGCTGCCAGACTGTCCCAAGTCAACCTGTGCTTTCTCCGTCTCCTCAGGGAAGCACCGGATGTTTCCTGAATACTGTGGTTGTCTCATAAACACTCTGAAAACCACTTAGTGATCGGGAATAGCACGGAATGGAAATGCCAAACTGGTTCCAAAAGCTGGAGAATGCTTGGTGGAGTGATGTGTGGAGAACACAGACTGTATTTCAACCTCGGGGGTACACAATTGGAGACATGCCTTCAACTAACGTTTTACAATTGTTTGGATAACTCAATATAAAAAAGTTTTATGGCATTCTGCAGAATAGTAATTATACTGGTAATACTTCTCCAATAACGTAATTAAATTAGTTGGGGTTTATTAGAAATTGTAAGTGTTTGGAAATGGGAGTGAGCTGGCTTCAGGCTTTAATGCTGCTTCACTCTAAGGGCGTAACCTCATGTTGGCTGCTTGAGCTTTCAACATTTTCGCTTGCTTACCTATAAAATTGGAATATAAGGGCAACTGGATATTCTAAACACTAAATGAGGCAGGTGTGAAAGTGCTTAGCCCAGGATCCACGTCTTAAAAAGTGATGTATCGGTGAGGGGCCAGAGAAGCGAGAGGTCAGTGCGTAGTTGCAGACGTGATCACATAATACCTCTGTGTGAGTTTCTTGGGGCTGAATAAAAATAAGAATGACAGTATTTTTTGTGTATATGAATTTGTGGACCTCACTGCAAAGCTTCATTTCTTCTCCTAGGCATTCCATCTGCCACATTTGAATTTTCTGACCTTAATATTTCTTGCTAACCTCAACCAGCAATTAAAAAAAAAGAATTAAGAAATTAGACTATTTGCATTTAGGTTGACTATGAGCATTTAAAGACTAGATCCTTTAATCACCTCTGGGTTCAACAGCCTGTAATGTGAAACTCAATTTTGATTCGGATTTTAAAATGTTTCTAATTATGTAGTCAATATTACATGCATATTCAATGATTGGTTTTCATTTCAACTGGAGATATATTTTCCATGTCCTCTCTTTATCTGCATATTTCCAGGAGTGCAAATGAAATTGGGTGCATAGATTTCCTCATATCAGAATAAAATCGCACTCATTTGTGTGTCTGTCCCTTAAACAGCTTTGTTTAAGCTTCGGATACAGAGGCAGCCCAAGTATCTTCACTCTCAGTACCTCTGCCTTGAACTCATCATTAAAAAGAGTGCTCATTTCAAAATGTAAAACCAACTTCCCCCTTGCATGTCACCTTGGAAGAATTGGAGTGAAGAGCATTTAATAATACATATAGTTGAAGGTGACTTAGTGATTTTGACGAGTGATTTCACTCAGGATCTACAGTTCTTCTTCTAAGACCTGTGTTGGTGATGTCTAAAGAATTAAACATTCAATCAATTGGTTTTAAATGATCTGGTGTTGGCGTTCATTGCCGCACAGCAAATTACCGTAAGTTTAACAATGTGAAACAGAAGTGTGATAAGCTTCCTGGATCTAACAGCAGTTTACAACAAGTGATCATATTTTTATGCACAAAGAACAGATTGATAATATAATTTAAATGGTTATGCTATTATTAATGACATCAAAAAAGAAAAAGAAAATAAGAACACACGTCACAGGTCTTCTAGGTGATCATAAAGGAGTTGGACAAAACAACACTAAAGGACTTTAAATATCTGAAGAAATGGAGGAAGAAAAATAGATTTGTGGATTGGAAGGTCAGGTTCACCACCACCAGTATCACAGCAATTCTCCCGCAATTGATCCACAGATCCATTGTAATTCTAACACCATCCCAATAGGTTTTCGTGGGCATGTGGGTGTGGGTGTGTGGAAACTGACAAGTGGGTTGTTTAATCTATGTGGAATTACAAATAGCAAGGAAAAGAAAAGTTTCTGAATGAGGAGAACAAGGTTGATGGATGACTTTGGCATGTATCAATAATCACTGTAGTGATGAAGACAGTGTGGTTGAACAAGACTACCAATAAAACAGAAGAAGAGAGAGTAGGAGAGAGAGAGAGGGAAAGGGAGAGAGAGAGGGAGAGAGAGGTGTTTATTCTCCATAAAAAGAGTTCTGCATCATGATATGTCTTTGAATGAATATGAAGCTAAAAATGATACAAGAAAAACAAAAATGAAAGAAAGTAATATGATTGAGATTTAAAAAAATATGACTGCTTATTTTAAACTCCTTCGGGTCTGGAACTTTTACCAAACTCCTGTTTCAGGTTGTTAAAATTATGGTAATTTGTTGTGCAAAAATGAATTACTCACAGTAGATTATAAAAAGTAATAAAAAGTCAAATATATTAATAAATTTTGCCTCCAAAAAGATTTCTTCAATAAGGCACAATCACCAAATTGTTATAGTAAAAGATTAATATGGTCAAAAGACAGTAAAACAAAGAAGATATATAAGCTTAAAAATAGAAAGGAAAGTTGGGCGCCGGTGGCTCATGCCTGTAATCCTAGCTACTCAGAAGGCTGAGATCTGAGGATCACAGTTCAAAACCCGCCCAGGCAGGAAAGTCCATGAGACTCTTATCTCCAATAAACCACAGAAGTGGTGCTGTGGCTCAAGTGGTAGAGCACTTGCCTTGAGCTGAAGAGCACAGGGACAGTACCCAGGCCCAGAGTTCAAGACCCATGACCGACAAAAAAAAAAAAAGGAAAGGATATTTATTATGTATACAGCAGGAAAACTGTTACTATACAGGATAAAGAACACCCACAAATCAATCAGAATAATACATGTGACCTAGTAGTAAAATAGGCAAAAGCAAAAGATTCAGAAAAGACATTGTTTGAAGCAAGGAATCCAAATGGCCCCTGACTGAGAAAGTGTGTGATCTCACTGATAAACGGGGAGATGCAAATTGAAAGCATGATGAGATACTGTTTCCTACCCACCATATGGGCAAAAATGATAATACCCGACAATAATAAGTTTTGGCAATGGTTGGGAGCAAGGGAGACTCTTCTAAACATTTCTCAAGAGGGTGCAAATTGGCGCAATCACTTTGCCATTATGTAGGAACATTGGAAGAACATCCACCCCTTGTGCCAGCACGTCCTCTCTCAGGTGTACACTCTGGAGAATCTGCTACATCTGGAGACGTGTAATCAGCCCAGAGTCTCTTGTCATCGCAGAATGCTGGAAACAACCCAAATGTACACCAAGAGTAGAATATGTAAGCACACTCGGGCAGAGGCACACAATAGATCACCATTCAGCTCGGAGAACAAATGAAGTTCAGGTACCTACCCTGGTGTCTATGAATCTAAGAAACCTAATATTGAGCCAAAAATCCAAAACAAACAAGCACCATCAACCACCACAAAACAACAACAACAAAAATGTGCTGCCAGGAGAATTCACTCAGTACAGCTCCATAAAGCTCAGACACGTTCAGTATTGAACACACTGTTTTAGGGCTAGACAAGAGTGAGGAGGCTCTACAGCCAGGGAGGGTGCTTTAAACAGAAAGTCAGAAGAGTTGCTCTTGTCAAAGGGCAGGGGAGGAATCAGGCAGGGGAGAGGCAAACAACGTTAACTGCTAAATTGGGTCATGGGACATTTTGAGGTACTTTCCTTCTTTAAAAAAATCTTTATGTCTTCAATGCATGTTAGAAAACATTGTGCATGGATTCAATAATTTATAAAAAGAATATTATACCTGTTCATGATTTGGCAAAGTGTGGACATACATAGAGCTGGCATCCACAGTCCCAGCAGGCTTGATGGCCATGAGGCCAGCAGGCCAGGTCAGCCGAAGACATGGCTAGCCTCTCAGGAGTTCTGGGAGACTTCCAGGAGGAAACGGGTTGAGCATAGATCAAGGCTATGCTATATCATAGTAAAGAAGAAATCCCAAATTGGGCAAGAGAGAAACAGAGGTGGAATTCTGAAGAAGAAGATGAAGATGAAGAAGAAGAAGAGGAGGAGGAGGAGGAAGAGGAGGAGGAGGAGGAGGAGGAGGAAGAGGAGGAGGAGGAAGAAGAAGAAGAAGAAGCGGAAGAAGAAGAAGAAGAGGAAGAAGAAGAAGGAGGAGGAGAAAGAGGAGGAGAAAGAGGAGGAGAGGGAGGGGAGGAGGAGGCAGGTGTACTTCGACACTGGTTTATACTTCACTATCAGTATTGCAGAGTGCCTAGAGCTTGGCTTCTCCAAGTAGGGATCTGATGAAACATGAGGTCATGTATTTGTCAGTGTGGAGTGATGGTAAGAGTAGACTTGTGTATAGTAATGTGTGCTTAGCCGAGCCATTTTACGAGCTCCGGTCTCTGCATCCCTTCCCTCTGGATGACAATAAGAAATGTGCATAGCTGCAGGTGTTGTTTAGTGGGTTCACTAGAGAAATGTGTGGTGATTGGTAGAGGACTAGGCATGTGGGCAGCGCTGGCCAGGACTGCATTTTGCTGCTAGGGCTGATGGGAAGGGAAAACACCGAGTAAAAGGGTATAAGGAATCAGGTGACACATAAGGAGACTGGACACTGAAACCTGTCCCTCGAGGGGGGTGATGGACAGAGGGCAGACAAGGAGATGCTCTGTGTGTCAACTTGAGCAGACTGAGCCTGTCAGGAGACCACAGAGACCCCTTCATTGAAGGTAGAATACAGAACTCTCACCATGTCTGTGACCTAAGCTAGGTGTCTTAGGGGCTGCCTCAGTCCCTGCAGGCATTTTGTGAGGAAGACCCCACTGGCTGTCTCTGTGTAAGGGGCACACCGGGAGACGGCCAGGGCAGCATTTGGAAAGCAGAGGACAGGGTGGGACTGAACAGGTAGGCTTCTGAGGAGCCACACAAAAGCTGAGTCTTTTTGACAGCATCTCTCAGAGTCTCGGTCTCAGAGCTGATTTTAAATGCAAAAAGGGAAATAGGGGCGCATGGTGAGAGGGGCGGTGGGAGGAGGCAGGGCTCAGATCTTATCTGGACTCTTGGCTGTCATCGGAGCTGCTCAGAGCAGGTGCTTCAAAGCCTTCTGCATTTCCCTGCATTTGGGCCATACGGGCTATACACACACACACACACACACACACACACACACACACACACACACACACACACACACACACACACACGAGTCAGAGTGGGCATGCATTATTCAGTGGGCATCGTGTGTTCTGTGCAGTTTGCTCGTCAAAGCCTGTGCGTCCTCGGTCCCTCCCCAAAAGCCCATTGTTAAGAATGAGAAACAAACAAGGTAGAAGCTTTCCAAGTCACTTTGCTGGAGCTGCCTGTGAAATCCTGCATTTGCTGCTGCTGCTGCTGCTGCAGCAAGATCGGCTTCTAAGCGTGCGGAATGAATGTCATTGACCTAAATTCCAACAGCCAGGCCTCTACCTGTAGAACTTTTCAGCTTAGAAGGGCCGGTGAAAGGCAGATGAAAAAGATCTGTAACTAATTTTTCTTCTGCGTTATGAAGATCCATTGCCCTGTATATCATGTGATCCTCAATTTGCACTTGCCTTCCTGAAGGTTGACTTCAGGGTGTGGGATGAAGTCACGCGAGGGGCTTTGAGGTTTTGGAAGCTCAGGGGGTGTGGGCTTGCTGGCAGTGGGCAGAGATCATCCTTAGAGGGATGGAGTGGGTCCCTTCTGGCCTCTACTGACCTCTTGTCTGCAGGGCTGATGACAGAACCCATAATCGTTTAGCTGAATGGTTACTGATCCTAAAGGACCTTGGTGAGGAAAACTAAGATCGTTTTCTACTTTATACACTAGCTGGTGTAGATGCTGTTGGCAAGAGCCTCATCTGTCATGGAGAGCTCAGGGACACAGTCTTCTTCTCCAGGCCATAGCCACTCCCTCACTGAGTGGGTATGGATAGAGTGGCTTGTCAGCCAGGTGCTAGGTGCCAGGCATGCAGAGCGGAGGGCAATGGATACCGGTCCATAAAACGCACGCAGCCCAATGAAGGAGATGAGTGAGCCACCCAAGGGCACATGGTGGGTTCCTAGAGCGAAGTCCTGTAGTCCAGGCAAGGGCACTCAGGGAAGGCAGGCTGGGAGAGGTGACAGGGGCACTGTTGCCTGAGAATGACCTGGATTGGGCAGTGGGAAAGGAGAGCAGGTTGTTCTCGTCAGAGGTCAGAGCATCTATAATGCCATTTGAGTCTGAAAAAGCATAGGCTCCAGTCCACTGGCCCATCAATCATTGTGTGAGGGAGATGGGTACCACACTGGATGTAGCAAAAACTTGGAAGGAGAATACATGTGTTCTGTGTGGTATTCAAGGTCTTCTTCCTTCCTTCCTTCCTTCCTTCCTTCCTTCCTTCCTTCCTTCCTTCCTTCCTTCCTTCCTTCCTTCCTTCCTCCCTTCCTCCCTTTCTCCCTTCCTTCCTTCCTTCCTTCCTCTCTCTCTTTCTCTCTCTCTCTTTCTTTCTTTCTCTGTCTCTTCCTTCCTTCCTTCCTTCCTTTCTTTCTCTCTCTCTGTCTCTTTCTTTCTTTCTTCCTTTTTGTTGTACTAGGGATTGAATTCAGGGGCACCTGCATGCTAAACAAGTATTCTACTACTTGATTAACACCCACAGTCCTTTTTGCTTTTAGTTTGTTTTTCAGATGGACTCATGTCCAAGGTAGTAGCAGACAGAGATCCCCCTAATTCTGTCTTCTCAGTAGCTGGACTTACAGGCATGCATGACTAGACCCAGACACCTACACAATTGTATAGTCACTAGGGAGCTCTTTTACAGTGTAGCCGGCAGAAGCTGCAGAGCTGCAGAAACTCACATCACAAAGCCAGCTGAGGGAGACATGAGCATTCCAACACAGGACCCCAAAGTCCTGGTTTAGCATCTACCCTACTAGCCACCGCTGCTCCTTCCGGCTTCATTTCAGAGAGGATTGACTGCATCACGCCAGATGCAGGAGCCAGCTTCCACTTCCTCTATGTTGTCATCCTCAGCCAGTGATCTAGGGTTGGTATCATTTTCCACCTGACAGCTCCAGGCCACTCCGGGGAGAGGAGGCCGGGGGGGGGGACGCTGGTCTTGGCATAGTGGGCATTGCCGGTGCGGGAAGGAACCGGAAGGGTTTGTAGCTGAGGCTGCTCTGCAGACAGAGTCCCTCACCCCTGCACTCCCTTAGTTTCTCCTCTGCGTGCCCGGGCCTTCCTCATCTTGGCTTTTCAGCCTCTGCCTCCCTCTGGCAACAAAGTGAGGAGGATGCATGCAGGGGGAGGGCCCGGGGGGCCCGCTCTGCTCACGCAGGGAGTCTGGGTGAACTGGCCCAGTTGGAGCAGGGTAGTTTCAGGAGAACAGGAGTGTGTGCTCATGGAGAGGAGCGGTACAGTCCACGCCTGGCCAAGGGCCCTCTGTGCCCAAGCAGCACATGGACTAGCGCTGGTCAGCCCAGCGGTTCTTGACATGGGGGTAGGGGGGTCACCATGCAGGTGACACAGCTCCCTCAATAGTTTCAATTCCTGGCCCCCTCTTGGCACTGTGTGAACTTGGGCCACGCCTCTTGTACGTGTGTCCCCTGGCACAGCAGGAAGAGGTGGGATCTAGAAATGGCGTCGAGGTGATCGAAGTTTCAATTTAAGTCCTATTGGGAAACCAACTGAGGGCCTCGGGTAAGTTATTTAATGTCTCTGTGCCTCAGTTTCCTCAATGGTAAAATGAGACTGTTGGGAGTCACCTATCTGCTTCAGAGAGCAGTGAGGGCCACCAGCACGGCGACGTGCGGATGGGAGCGGCTGACCGGCTCTGTCTGTTGTCTGGTTAGAGCACGTGTCCCCAGGCTCCTGTCTGAATGCTGTTCTCCCCAGGGAAAGCATCCCTGTCTATTGTTGTTATCTCCTTGTTGTCATGGTTGTATTTCAGTTGACATTTTATGGTGTTTTTCTACATGCACAGCTTATCCACGCCCATGGTCAGCTCAGGGTGGTTAACGTGGCAGAGTCTCCAGTGCGAGTCATGTCTTTGTGGTCACTCAGGATGAGTGTGGCTTTCAAGATGGCTCCCAGCAGCTTAACCCATGAAGTGGGATGGTGGTTCTCAGCAAGATGGGAGGGCGTGGTGGGTAGTGCGCGTGGGGGAAGCTAGTCAGGACGCGCAAGCGATGCTATTCTGGTCCACAGCAGGGTGGCTGTGTGCAGCAACAGTACATTTTATATGTCAAATGGGCTTCAAGGGCGGATTTTGAATGCGCCCTAACCGTTGCTTGGCCTTCCCATTCATTTTGGAATGACACTGTCTTTCTTCTCTGACTCCTTTTCTTCAGAGGAAATTCCCCTTGTCTTAGCTGTCATAGTAAGCGCTCATAATGGACAGGTGTACATTACCGTGAACATGATGAACCTGTGGCTTCCCGTTACCATCCTAAATCACGCCTGCATGAAACCCAGGAAATAAGAGGGTAGGATTCCAATTGCACAACAATAGCAACCAGTTTCCTGCAAGGCTGTTGCTGCCTTGTTGAGGACCAGACCACATATTGAACTTAAGACCTTGACTTGCTCAGCTTGTTTGCTCCATGTCAGTGCTCTACCACTTGCGCCATGCCCCCAGCACAACTTTTTGCTGTTTATTTTAGAGATGGGGTTCTTGCCTAATGTAATTCTGAACCATGATCCTCTGGGCCTCAGCCTCCTGAGTAACTAGGATTACAGAGTGTAAGTATGAGCCACTGGTACCTGGCAAGGATTTTTTTTTTAATTTTATAATTTTTTTATTTTCTTTCTGTAACTGACAGTCTCCTCGCCCAGGGTTTGCCAAGTCCCTGGTGAGTAGTTTCACCTTATCTGTCTCCCAGTGTTGTCCCACATGTCTATCGAAATAAAATATTGCACTCCCAACAAAATGATTGTGCTCTATGTATTGCACCAGTAATTAACCTTGCAAAGTTACTTTTCAAATCATTACTGAGTCTTCACTTTGAGTCCCACACCCGCCCCCCCCATTTGTGTCTGAACAGCCGTGTGTAACGGTGTCTGCTTTATAATTCTTCCTGTATATTTTGACTTTATTAATTGATTCCTTCTGATTACATTAATCAAGAGTAATTGAGATGTAAAATAGTATTCAGCTGAAGTTTTTTTTTTTTTTTTTTAAACAGCAACCTGTATAGTGAGAAAGAAAAGGACCAAATTGTAGTGGCCAAATGGTGTTAGAAAGATGGCTTACGTCCTGCACAATGTGTGTGCAATCAGAGCATGGTTTTATAGTGACTACTGGTTTAATATAATAAAACATATGGTTATTATAGTGTTGGGCTATCTTTTGATTTCTTTAAAATGGTATGGTATCCGGATAAAACAGTACAGAAAATTTTAACAAAGCAAACAACTTGTGTTTTACAAGTCAAGTTAGTACAAGTTAATGTTCATATCTTTATGTGTAAAGTGTTTAATTTTTTTGAGGAGAGTTATTTGAACTCAGGACATCATGTTTTCTAGGAAGGCTCTCTACCACTTGACCAAGTACCTAGCCCTTTTTTTGTTTGAGTTACTTTTCTGGTAAAAGTCTTTTCTGGTAAAGTCTTGCATTTCATGATTTTGCGAGAAGCCAGGTCTGCAAAGAGAGATCCTCCTTACCTCTGCCTCTAGAGTAGCTGGGATTACAAGCATGCTCCACCATACCTGGTCCTCTTACTTTCATTTTTGGAAACTTAAATGAGTTGTGGCTGTCAGGTTTATAAAAAGAGGTAGCCCAAGTAAGAACAGTACCACGCACGTGGTATTCAGGTAGGGGGTAGATTTATTCATTGTTCTGGCTGGCACCAGGCCATGTTGGCCCTCCACGTGTCTGGGAAAGGCCTGGGAAAGAGAGAGAGCTGGGAAAGAGAGCGTCTGGGCCTCCGCTAAGACTTATCTAGGGTATGGGCGGAGAAAGGTGTGGCCACATCAAGTTCAGATGTGACCTCAGCGGATGCAGATGTGACCTCTTCCAGGTGTGCCAGTTGCCTAGGTAACGCAGGTACTGGGTGGAGACTTTGCTGTGAGGAGGGTGGAGCCTGCTCGCCATCCAGGAGCAGACCTTACAGTGGCCAAATCACAGCAAACTGATATAGCATCATAAATAGAAAGTAAACATAGAAACAAAAGACTCTCCTCTTCAGCAAGAGGAGGGGGTAATCAAAGATTAAGCTCCTGCCTTTATAAGGTTTCATGTGTGTGTGTGTGTGTGTGTGTGTGTGTATCTGCATGTATCCCAGTCCCTCTGGTTGACAGCCAGATTTCTTGAATGAATTGCAAAGTCACACTCTACGGAAGGACGCCCTTCTTTCACCTCTGGTGACTTGGATTGGTTTTGTCACCTCAATGGCCAAAACCACAGCTTTGCTGAACTACAAATAAAGACATAAGCTGGAAAACCTAAGGCGCAGGGAGCAGACTGTTGAATGTGACCTTTCCTTTATCTGTACAACACATGCATAAGATAATGCCGCTGACATTTTTGTCAAGGAAATGAGATGTGGACCCTCAGTGTCGCTTCGGATGGAAGTGGAGGGGAGGAGGCACGCTGGCTGGGATGGGGAATCAGAGTACTCGCTGCTGAGCCGCCCACATGGACACGGCGTCTGCCCTTGGCACCAGTTAAACCAGGGCGCTCGGGTCCCTGCTTCAGCACGTGGAGGCGAGGGAATGTTCCACCGGGGCCCAGAAAGAACCCGGAGCTACCAATAAGTCACAGAATGTGTGGTGCCAACGGTTGGGAAATCACCTTGTGTGTAGAAGAGGAAGCAACCCGAGATCAAAGTGGCCCCCATCTGGAGTAAAGTAAGTAGGGTTCTGGTCAAATGCCATCTTGCCTTAGGCCGTGCTTCCCTTCTGTGAACTCACAGCATCTTTTGGTTCTATGCATAAACACACCTTACAGCAACTTCCACATCTGAGGCCCCAGTTGCTTTTGTTTTGACCCCCAAGCTCCTTGTTGAAGCAAATTCAAAGTCCTACACGGTTAGTTCTCTCATGTCCCAACTTGAGGGAACGAGGGAGGAAGCAGTGGTCTAGAGCTCCCCAGAGTCAAGTCTTAGCAGGAAATCAAAATACATCCACACCAGGGTTTCATCGTGGACCTCTACAATGGTAGAGATGAAATGAACTCCTCAAAGCAACTGAGAGGCTAGGTAGCTCAGTGCTAGAGCACTCGCTCAATCCCCAGCACTAACAAACAGCCAAAAGTAACCAATAAGCAAACACAAAATGTACACGTGGAAGGAAAAAGGGAGGGACGGAAAAACTAACACTGAGAAGAGTCATTAGCTGACCATATATATGGATCTAGAGCAAAGGGAATATTTATCATCAGGTTGAATCTGAACAGGCTTTGAAGCAATACTAAAATATGAGATGACAATATCATGAAAGATTATCTCGATAGTCTGTGTCATACACAAAGAAAGTAATTGTGTTAATTAGACTCCACTTAATCAGATACATCCTTTTGTGTATGCTAGTCTGGAGGCTCCAATTCAGGGCCTGGACACTGTCCCTGACTTTTTCTCTCAAGAATGGCACTCTACCACTTGAACTACAGCCCCACTTTTCGCTTTTTGGTGGTGAATTGGAGATAAGTGTCTCACAGACAATCCTGCTCCAAACTAGCTCACAATCTCCTGAGTAGCTAGGATTTCAGGCATGAGGTCCTGGTGTCTGGCTTTGAAATACATTTTTGAAAGGTTAAAAAAAAGAGACTGCATTCACATACGTATGCATGTGCACACACCCCAAAAAACACAAACAAAAAGAATAGAATCAATGAAATCAGAGGTAAAATATAAAGGGAAAATAACCAAAGAAAAACATGATACAATGAATGTAAATAAATAAAACTTGCTAATTATAAGAAAGCTATATGTATTGGAATAAAAACCAAATCACCTCTAGCCACAATCTATCTGTAAGAGATAGACATAAGAATGCTTTAGAATTTTAAAAGAGATTTATTTTTTATAAAAAGACAGAGTAAACAATGTAAGTAGAAAACCCCAAGGAACTGACAAAATATTCCCAGAAATAAGAGGTAAATTCAGCAAAGTTACAGAAGTAAGACAAACATGAGAAAATAAAGTATATTTCTACATATTTGTAGCAAAAATAAACCAAAATGTAAAAGTAAACTAACCATTTGAAAATATGTAAGAGTTAAGTGATAAGAACAGTTAAACACTGAAAATGAGAAAGAAGTAAATCTAAAGCAATAGAGAGATCAACTGTTTCCATGGATGGAGAATTTCAACACAGTAAATATGTCAGTTATCCATATAATGATTGAGAACGTCAATGGGATGTCAATAAAAATCTCAGTGAGATTCATTTTCTCGACAAAGATAAGCTTATTTAAAAAAGCACACAGAAATAGAGAGAGCAGAAAATATTCTTTTAGAAGAAGGAGATGGAAAGACTGCGCCTACTCATTTTCAAAATTTGTAATATGGTAACTGTAATCAGAACTCCTTGGTGTTGAAAGAGAAGCAACAGACCAAACATTTTACACCCATAGCCAGGCAACAGGAACCCTTCCCCAAACATACCTAATGATATTGGGAGGAGTGGGGAGGGAAAAGAGTACAAAAGCAATTTAATATAGGAGGAAAACTAGTATGTATACACACACACACACACACACACACACACACACACACTACTGGCTGACACTCTACCACTTGAGCCTTGCCTTCAACCCTAGTTATTTTGGAAATGTAATCTCAAGGAATTTTCTTCACAGTGTTCAGTCTTTTGAATCTCAGCCTCCTGAGTAGCTTATAAGATTATAGGCTTGAATCACCCATGTTCTCCTCTGTTTGTTACTACTGAGATAGGGTCTCAAGTTACTACCTTGTTGTACACCTCAGTAAGGTCCACCTGTGTCAGGCTTCCTGGTAGCTAAGATAACAAGAACACAGCACCATGTTATGCTCTTCATTGAGAAGAGGTGTTGCATGCCTGACTTAGCCTTAAACCATGATCCCAACAATCCGGCATGAGCCACCAGTGACTGGCCGGAGCTAACCACTGATTCACACAACATGGATGGCTCTTGAAAGAATTATGCCAAGTGAAGGGTCAACTTTAGAAGGTCACATGCAGTAGAGTCACATTTGTACAACGTTGTTGAAATGAGATGACCATACAGAGATAACCACAGGCTAAGGAGTGGTGAGGGCAGGAGGAGAGGGGGCAGGACTAGGAAAGCACACCAGAAGAGAACTGTGTTGTTGGAAGTGTGACTACACCCATGTTCATATCCTGGCTGGGACAGCAGCTTGCTTAATGAGAAGCTACTAACATTGGATGCAATTGGGTAAAGAGTATATGGGGTTTCTTCTTATGACGTCTTACAACTAAATGCAAATTTGCAGTTATTGTAAAATAAAGAGTTCTTTGAATAAGCAAGTAAATGGTTCCCATCTGTTCTCTATTCAGAAGGCACATGCACGCAGGTAACAACATAGAAATATGAATAAAAATATTTTTAAAGGGACTTGAAATTACAATCTAAAGGAAAGCTGGAACAGCAACATCAATGCTAGACAAAAGAAGCTTTAGAAAAAATGCATAAGGGAAAAAGAATTTCATTAGATATAGAGTTAAAGAATGACAACGATTCTCTAGGGAAACAAATACAACAATTCTAAACCTCTATGTACCTAACAACATACTCTCAATATAGAAAATGAAGAACAGGCAGACCCATAAAATAATTTTAAAACATTCAGTGACAGTGGGAGGCACTATCATCTCTCAGAAAGTAGTTGTGGTTCAGTGGTAGTTTGCTCAGCATTCATGAAGTCCTGGATTGGATCCCTAATACTACAATAACTAAGTAAATAAATGACTAAGTAAATAAATATGTAGATGCCTACATAACCAGTTGGACCCAGTACTGTGTATTTGATAAGAGGTGAGAGCTGACAGAAAATTAGGAATACAGTCTCATTTAGCAGTAAGGACAGCAGAGCCTCATAATCTACAGACAAGAAAATAGGAACAGCAGGCCAATCATACAGGCTTCTTGCCTGATCACTATTTTGTCTGTGACTCATGGAGCTCATTGGTGGCTGGGCTGCTGGTCTGTTTCACAGGGTTTCAAAGCTCTCTCTGATAGGTTTGAAGTGATATGCAATTGCTTTCATCATTCTGAAGCAAAATGGAAAAAAAAAAGCCCACCAGTGGGATACAGTATGATTGTCATCATCTTTGTTTCAGCTTACAAGGCCCTCTTTCTTCAAACACTGTCTGGAAAGCCTCCCTTCTCCAGAAGAAGGAGGTTGCTGACATTATATTGCTTAAGATCATTGCTGTTCTTTTGTAATCAAAAGATAGAGTGCCAAGGACTCTGCTTATGTGCTGTGTGATTCTCCTTAGTGTGCAGACCCGTGTCTGAGCTGTGGGCTCTGGACATGTGCATTGCCCCAACTCCTCATTCCAAGTGCTCTGTATGAACATGGGTCTTTGTAATTACCCCAAGGGAGGTGCTTTTAGATCCCCATTTACCAGAAGAGTTAACTGAGTCTCAAATCATTTTGTTAACAATTGATACCGAGGGGTTTCTGCCCTTCGCATTTGATTTCCACACTCCCCACACAGTGGGGGTCAGCTTCTTGTTAGTAAATGTATGTTCTCCTTTGTTTCCCTAGTCCTGTTTGACCTGAGCTTCTCTTATGAACTGATGCCTTCTAATTCTTGGGGCAGAGGCCCCAGCTGATCGTTGAAGGTACCTCCAGATTAGAACAAGTATTATTACTTATTTGGGGTTTGGGGGAAAAAAGCAAGTTTTGAGCTCTCTGAATTAAGACTCTGTCAATTTGCCCTCTCAAATTATATGTTTCTCAAGAGGAGAAAGCTGCTTTAATAAAAATAGATCCTACACGACATGTTATTCTTTATAATTGGACCAAAGATCACAAAGAGCGCACACTTACAAGATAATCTGAAAATGAACGGACAAATAATACAGCAATCACCAAATCCTTATTACTTGAAGCCTATCCTCTCCAGGAGGCCTTTTCTCTCTGGATGATCAGGCCTGACCCCTATTAATTTTAATAGGAGTTAAGTAGTCCCATCAAGGAAGCACATTCGCAGCCAGCCAGCCCCGGAGATTAAGACCTCCACTTTTGGCTTTCTACTGAAAATGTGACAGATCGCCTGATGCTTATCTGCTTTTAATTGTGTGTGTGTGTGTGTGTGTGTGTGTGTGTGTGTGTGTGCATGCGTGTTGTGTATGTTGTGTGTGTTTTCCTCCCTTCTTCTTTTTTTTCTTTTGCAGAGGAAGCAATTTGCAAATCATTGCTCTCTGCCTCCCTACAAGGGAGAGATAAATTATATGAGAGGCTGTGGCGTTTGGCCTGTTTGATATCCTTTGCTGATAATTGAAATGCACTTTCATAATTAATACCTAATCTTTCCCGATCGACTCCATTGCACTAAAGCTTGAGGATATCTGGCTGCCAGGGAAAAGAGATGGTTGCGATGCCCCTTGAATTTTCATCCTCTTTATCAGTCTCAGCAAAAAAAAAAAAAAAAAAAAAATCATGGAACAAATCTAGCTGAGGTTTGGTTGGACAGCGTCAGAAAGATCTCCAGGGTTTATTAAGTGACATCTTCAAAGACGAAGCAGAGACAAGCTTGCTTCTGTGAGCTTTTTAACATGTAAGTGACATTTCCCTGCGTTTAAATATGGCTTTGTTAGGCTGTGCTTTGCAATCAGAATGCAAAAAAAAAAAAAAAAAAAAAAAAAGAGCTCGCTGTTGGATCCTGAAACCAAAGAGAAATAGATCTTCCTTTAGTTTCACTCTTGAAATAGAAAATGGAGAGAAAGTCAGAATCAGAGGGACCAAATTAGATTTAAAATTCCTGTGCAAGAACAGAATAAACATTTCTTTCTGGACAAACAAACTAATAAACAAAGATGCCATTTAATAAAGATTTGGAAGCATGTAAGAGAAGCTACATTTGGATCTCACGATCTGTGAAAGGATTTAGAAAATTAGTTCACAAGTTTCCCCTTCCTCCTGATTCAGATCAGACAGGATATATTTCAGGTAAGGAAATTGAGACTCAGGAAATCAGTGTGCCTTCTCAGGTCAGAGCTGGGTTCAGAATGTGTCTTTGTTGTCGTTGTTGGTTATGGTGCCTGAACTCGGCCTGGACGCTGTCCCTCAGCTCTTCAGTTCAAGGCTAGTGCTCTACCACTTGAGCCACAGTGCCACTTCTGGCTTTTTCTGCTTATGTGGTGCTGAGGAATCGAACCTAGGGCCACATGCATGCAAGGAAAGCAATTTACCACTGAGCCACCCTCCCAGCCCAGAATGTGAGTCTTTTGATAGTTAGGGCTGGAGCTTGAATTCAGGGCCTCATGTTCTCACTTGTTATTTGTTGTTGTTGCTGCTGCTCAAGACTGTTACTTTACCATTTGAGCCATAGTCCACTTCCAGCGTTTTGCTGGTTAATTGGTGACGTCTCAGCTTTGTCTGCTTGGGCTGGCTTTTAACCTCATTCCTCAGATCTCAGCCTCCTGAGCACCTAGGATGACAGGTGTGAGCCACCATCACCAGCCTTGCTTCCTAAAATTTCTTAGTAATTCCAATAGACAGGTCCACATGCAAGTTAGACAAAGCAGAGACCTGGAAACTGGCGCTAGTCCATTGGTGATCCATTTCCAGTTGTCTGCTGTCCTTCCTTCCCAAGGCCAGACAGAGCCCTGGCTTATGGAGGAGCAGTTCCTGCACTTGTGTTGCTAATTTGGTTTCTGTTCTGTTCACTAGTTCTCACTTTCCCTCAGTAAGTGATGGTTTCCTGCTCACCCAAAGAAGCAAAAGAAAATCCTTAGGGCCTGGGCAAACAGCACATGGTGGACCCTGGCTTCAGGTGAGAGACACAGCCGTGACACACAGCTGCAGATTTGAAGATTTTGCAAAGCAGCTGAACTTCTGGAAGGACGAAAGAGAGAGAGAGAGAGAGAGAGAGAAACAGGCAGACAGACAGACAGACAGACGGACAGACGGACAGAAGGACAGACAGACAGACAGAGACAGAGACAGACAGAACAGACAGGGAGAAAGAGACAGACAGAGACAGACAGACAGAGACAGACAGACAGGCAGACAGAAACAGAGACAGAGACAGAGTCAGAGTCAGTGACAGACAGAGACAGACAGACAGACAGGCAAACAGACCGACAGACAGAGACAGACAGAGACAAACAGACCGACAGACAGAGACAGACAGAGATAGACAGAGACAGACAGAGATAGACAGAGACAGACAGAGATAGACAGAGACAGACAGACAGACAGACAGACAGAGACAGAGAGAGACAGACA
Organism: Dipodomys ordii; assembly: GCF_000151885.1. Taxonomy (NCBI): domain Eukaryota; kingdom Metazoa; phylum Chordata; class Mammalia; order Rodentia; family Heteromyidae; genus Dipodomys; species Dipodomys ordii. The sequence continues at coordinate 6,003,032 of NW_012267218.1, read as the reverse complement.
GACAGAGAGACAGAGAGAGAGACAGACAGATAGACAGGCAGACAGAAACAGAGACAGAGACAGAGACAGAGTCAGAGTCAGAGACAGAGACAGAGACAGAGACAGAGTCAGAGACAGCGAGACTGAGACTCAGCTAGACTCATAGCCAAAGACTCAAATCTATTCCTACTGGTCCTAAGTAATCATTTACAAGTTCCTGATTTGTAGTATTTTTATTGTGAGGAAATCAAACCAAACCCCAAACAAAAAAGAGCCATTTGTGAATTGAAGAAGACCTCTCTAGTCTCATGATTCCACATGAAACGATTCATCCAACTGTTTCCACCTCCAGCCTCGAGTACTAATTGAATAGCTACCTGAGGAAAAGGTCTTATCTGCCATGGAGCTCACATTCAGGGAACCCAGACAACAAGAAGAAATACATTTTAGACACATTTTTAGGTGTTGAAAGATGCTGTGGTGATTAGTAAACCAGGTAGATGTGTAAGCAGTGGAGGGTCTACTTTCAAAATTACAGTCAGTAAAGAATCTGTCCAGAAACAACTACAACAAAAGAGGGCTGGGAGACAAGGCTCCAATAGCAGTGCACCTGCCTGGCAAACATGTGGCCCTGAGCTCAAATTCCACTACTGTCAAGACAAACCAACAATAAAATACAAATATGGAGTAGTAGGAGAGTGGAGTTGAATGAAGAGGAGTGTGAGGGGAGGGGATTGATCGAGTTAGTGGTAATTATTTAAATATTCCCAAGAGGTCAGTCTATAAGTGGCCAGGATCTGATTCCCACTGATTCAGTGACAGTATCAGAAAGAGGTAAGTGTAAGAATAACTTAAGAAAGGAACCTTCAGAGAGGCTATGGGTATCTCAGAAGGGCCCAGTAGACATGGCTGATGTGTAAATCTCACATGCAGGAGTCAGTGCCAAGGTCCACATCAAATAGCACAGGGGGACACAACTGCCCCCGTGGCTCTGACGTGTCCTACAAGACAGATTGCACAGAAATTTGACAACTTTTGGAGATGATGACAAAAGGTATCTAACCTGAGATCGCTGTTTTCCTCTGTTGTCACTGTACCCTAAAGCTGGAGTGCAGCTCAGATGCCAATCCAGGAGCTAATGTGTGAAGGTAAAGAAGGAGGTGCTCATGTAAGAAGGGAGAGCCTGGTGGGTTTTGTTACACTGCTTAGAGAAATCCTTCGTGATCTCCGGCAGATGGGATGAGCAACCTAGAGCACAAAAATAGGAAGCCAAGCCTTCTAGAATTGCTAATGATCATGAGAACTGTTCTAGACAAGCGATTGTCAGCACAGAGCTTTCCCAGGTATGAAGTTATGGTAGCTGGATGTCAGGATGACCTTCTTGCTCCTTGCATTTCAAGGTTCTCATCACTAAGGAGCCTTTGAGCCTGGGTATTTGCTTTGATAGATCTATCTAAGGAGGCATTTCTTCAGTGGCTGGTCAATTTCTCATTGTCACAGAAGCAATGAACATCTTGGTATCTATATATCTGACTTTTTGAGCTGCTTGGTTAAGATGAACCCAGAAAATCACAAATTTGCTTGAGTTCCAGAGGTGTGAAGGGAAAATTCTGGTTTTGACCATTTGTTTGTATAAAGATTCTTTTTATTACCACATACTTTTCTTAGAGACAATCAAAGCTTTAGAAGTTCCTGACTGCCCTTGGAATGGGAAAGCTCTGTGAGTTCATTGAGAGACAGATCTGGGTTTTATATGTGTACTTTATATCTTTCACATAGGAAGTACTCAATACAGAATGGATGGATGGTTGGGTTGGGAGATGGGTGGATGAATGGGTGGGTAGATGGATGGATGGATGGATGGATGGATGGATGGATGGATGAATGGATGGATGGATAAATGCAAGTCTTTTAATCTTTAGCCTAGAAAGGTTTCAATTTTGATGCCTTATTTTTGTAAATGAAATACTTCCTTCAAATGTCTGCTCCAGCAAAATCAGTTTTGGTAGAAGCAAGAGTTTTCATAGATCTACCTTTATATTCAAACTACGGGGCCCTTTTTTAACGACAGTGCCAAGCTCTGTTACTGTGCTCAGATTGAGAAAGGGGAGTTCTGTGCTCACCGAATGAAATTCAAGAGCCAATCAAAGCTGATTCCACACATAAGGAATATATGGGCTGGGGTAGGGGTGTTGCAAGGCTTACAAAGTGGGAGGCATGTTTTCTCTGCTTCACAGAACTTAATGGGAGCCCTCATGAGGCCATGCACATCTACACCACTAAACGGCATAGAAACACAGTTGTAATCTCATTCAAAAGTACACCTGCAAGATCATACTATAGAGAGAGGTCCAGACTTTCTCTGAACTGTAGCTCTCCCTGGGGCCTCTTGTAGACTGCTAGCATCCCAGCTGAGGAAATGTCCGCTAGAGGCACGTGACTTATGCAATAGATGAGCAGTTTTGAATTTTAAAAACACACAAACATGAAGTTATTACTTCTTCAGTTGCAGCGTCTATGGATACATACTATTGAGAGCCTTTTAAAAACATTCACAGTAGAATTCACAGATATATGGTTTGGGCAGTCACTGGCTTTCTCCAAAGCCTTGGGCATAGACGTACCCAAGCCTTGTTGGAATCTGTGTAAAGGAACAGTCACTTCAGGGGTGTGACAATGTGGCAGCTGTTTCCTGGCCCCACAGCACAGCTGGCTCTGAACAGGGAGCGAGAAAGAGCTTCTCTTGGGAAAAACTAAAGGAAGGTTTTGGTGTGTCGAACACAGTTACCCCAGCTGGAAGGGCGCCAGGGTAGAATTGTGTATACCTGGCTGCTGCAAACGCACCACAGGGCTCTCTCCCACACTGGCTGTGTTCTCAATGGAAGACACAATGAGAATATAATTAGGCTCATCGTAATCACTGAAAGGTAATTTATGGATGATGTGAATAAGTAGAATAGTTTTTCAATAACAGGTAGCTTTTCAGGATTAAGAGTGGTAAGCGAGGACTTAATATCAGAAAACAATGGATTGATAAATTGTGGTTGGTCAGTTGTCATAACCTTTTAATAGAATTCTTCAAAGTAATTGACAGATGTGGATTGTGTCTTGGGAAATTTTTCTCCTGAGAACTGCTGGACCTCCCTGCCAGTGAAGAAGCAAGATTGATCTGTGCCAGGTATATTGCCACAGATGACATTATTATTATTATTTCTTGGATTTCTCTACCATGGTGGTTTTCAGCCACAAATCCCCAGGTTTCACCCTCCTGAGTAGCTAGGATAATAGGCATGAGCCACCAGAGCTCAGCAATGTTTGCTTTAGTTTGATAAATTCTATATATCTGCTTTTCCTGTTCATCCACAGGAAACTGAAAAGCAATAAAATGGTCAGATACTTGTATTTTTATTAGCTCCCAATTTACAGATCAGAAAACTGAGGTAGAGCAGGACCAACTGCATTGTTTGTAATCGTATATTGGTAAGTATCAATGTGCTTATATAGTCTGGAATTTGAGAATCTATCGTCCTTCCAGAGGAAACCTGAATAATGAACCTCATTCTTCCCCTCTAGAAATGCTAATTTATGTTTCTCAACACAGTTGTTTTTTTTTAGTGCTGGATTTAAAAATTATGTAAGACGTAGTTGTGAAGTTGGAGCCATCAAAAAGTTCAATCATGACTAGTTGACTGGAAAATATATTTGATAATAAAAATTCAGTTCAAAAAATGGATTACATAATCCATTTTTGCTAAACATAGCCGGCAAGAATCTAATGAGAGTCAACTCTGAAATCAATCACTTGAGAAACTGAATTGTTAAAGTTCTTGTGAAGTAGTTTTCTGATAAATGGCATCCTTTGACAGAGCGTCTGGGTAAATACGGTGCGCTCGTGATTGGTCCTCTAGAATCTTGAATTATTTTAAAAAGAATATTTCATTTTTACATTCACGTGTGGTTGCCATGAACGACACACATGGATTCAAATGCCAGTTCTGCCAGTAATACAGTGACCTTGGACAGGGCCCTTCATTCTAGAGTGAAGTGTCAGGAGGTAGAAGGAGGCTGACATGATATGCGGGGTTCAAACGATGACTTATGATATATGAAAATGTCCAGGAGGGTGTCTGCCACACGGTATAAGCTCCCAAGTTTTAAAAAAAACCACTCCTTCTTAGATTATTTACCTTGAATCAAGATAAAATACTCTAAGCATTTAGAAGACACACTTCCCAATAAATATATTAATAATAATTCCCTCCAGAGACCTAATTTGGTGGTGTGAATTGGAAGGCTCAATGACCTAAGAGACGTGTAAGGTTTGCAAATATAAAAACCATTTTTGAAAGTAGAAGTAGGAACAAGTGGAGAGCTATTTCCAATGACCAGCAGCCCAAAGCACTTGAGTATCATAACATCTCATCTCTATTTGATTATTTCTTGGCTTCATTCATGTATTTACCTAATATTTGTTAAATGCCTATTAAGTGACAAGCAATATGCTAGGTGATGAGCACATAAGAGAATTTTCGAGACATAAAAACCAAACATATACTCTCTGATCTCAAGAGAGTCACTGAATGGCTGTTAAGCAGATGTGGGGGACAAAATTATTTGTTCATAATAATTACATTTATGGGTAAGTGATGCTGACTTAAGATCAGATACACTGGAAAGTCCTTTTTAAGGTAGCTAGATGATTTTCAGTGTCTGGAAACATCACAAATCTTCAGTTATGAGTGACCAGCTGTGAGAGAATACAATGGTACACACATCTTGTTTTACCCAAATGTCATGGGATTTCTTTATTGGTCTGATCTGGGGCCCTTCAAGCATGGCTTGGAGGAACCCACATACAAACAGGCAATGCCATTTTCTTTATCTGAACACTGTAAAACCAGGTCTCACTTACCATAATGTCTGAAAATATGGGACATCCAGGCTGAAGTTGTAACTACCATGCAAGACCCAGAATAGTCAATGCAAATAAGCTTGTTCTGCTTATATAAGACCCAATTATTTTTATTTTATTGATTTCATGAATCCATGCCTATCCTTTGCAAGACAGACATTATTCTCTACTAAAATAGAAAATAACGTCCAACATCCTGACAGTTAGGTACATTACATCAGCAGTTTGTCTATAAAAGATATAAAAAAGTGAAAGGGAATATCAGAAGAGAGAGAGAGAGGGAGAGAGAAGAGAAGAAAGAAAAGAGAAAAGAAGAAAAAAGATAATAGAAGAGAAGAGAAAAGTACAAGCCTGGGGGGTTCCCTGCCATTGCCTGCCATCTTGGTCCATAATTGGCCACCTTGTCTTTGTCCGTTCCTGGGTCAGGCCTTCCTCCCAGTGAAGTGGGTCTCCATGTGTCAGGGATCTCCTATGGAAGCAAGTGTTTGCCTTTTCCCAAAGTTGGCAAAGCTGGTCTCTAAAGGTAGCATCCACATTTCTTCCTTCTCATTGTGCAACTTGTGACCTCGAGGAAGATTTCTAATATTCATTACTCATTCAATTCAAAACTGGAGTCTTCCGTTGCTCGTACAACATCTTTGAAAGCTGGAGACACAGTGTCTCAATTTGCAAAAAATGCATCGTAATGATGATATGTAATGGTAGGGCCAAGAGTCTGGTGCAGTGGAGGTGAGGTCGGAGTGGGGAGGTGGAGGGAGAGGTGGCTGGCAGGGTGTTGCAGTCTAGCACGCTGGCTATGTGGCCCTGGGGAAGTCCTTGAGCATTTTGAGCTTTCTTTCCCATAGATTAAGTAGATTGAATGCACGACTGTCTCCAATAGTTTCCTCATCAATAACTGACATAGAAAGACCCCAGTGGCTCCAGAAGGCATTATTGCTCCAGTATAATTTTCATACCATTTTTTAACTTCATTTCATGAGTTTCTTGGGCCACAAAATGATTGGCGTCTACTCTTCCCTCTCTATGTATGAGACTGCTGGAGAGCCTGCATCTGTCTTACGGCGTTCTGACATGATCATATATGAAGTTTGTCTTCTCGTACAAGAACCATTTGTAGACTTAACTGGAGTAAGGGAATGATGGCAGTGGTGGAGTTGTAGACATCTACCAGAGGTGTTTACCTACCTTTTCATCCCTGAAAAATCTTCAGTCAAGTGTTGAGTCATGTGACTACAGCCTCTCAATGAGGTTATGGTGAATTGGGGGAATTAAATAAGATTTGGGTATAGGGCTTCCGTGCTGTGCATAACTTACATATAATCTCCTCTAGGCTAGTGCAAGAGGTTGTATTTAGCTAAGCTGGGGTTTTAGAAAGACCATCTAACTTTGCTTTCTCTTTGCTAACCCTTTCTAGAAATTCGTTCCAGAACCCCCAAGAACAGAGAACACGGGGGCTGCCTTTCACATTAGGTGGTAAACCACACCCCTGAACCCTTGCACTCTTACCGTGAGAGTGCACCATATTTTTCATTTCTTCAAGTTGCGCTGGCAATCTGTTTTAGCATAATTTACGCATTTACACATTTTAGAGAGCAAGACACAGTCATGCAACTTAATTCCAAAAAACATAAGCCCCGAAGCCTGCGTCTCCATGTTAGCTCTGCAAAGCAGACGGGGGGCGGGGGACCATTGCAGAAAAAAACCAATAAAGGACACAGGCCCGCTTGGAATTAGCAGGGAGAGGCACCTGCTTCCTGTCACTTTCCAAACAAAGTCTCTGCGTGGGCCACTCATCCTCCCATCTGCTTGACCGGTAGCTATGGGCTCGGGGTCAGTCTGCGGGAGTGTGGGCCTGGCGGCTCTGTAGCACCCTGTGGCCACTGGGCACCCTGTGGACAGAGTGATCTGGGAGCAGCTGGGGAGTTGCCTTCTCCCAGATCTTCTGTGAAGTGTCACTGCTCAGAAACACCTCCCATCATGTCCTGCAGTTCAGGTGAAGCAAAGCTGGCCAATCCTTCAGGCAGAAGCATGGTTGCAAATTGTCCAGAGTTGGGGGCAAATTTCATCTTTCCCCTTCTTTATATTCTTGACTGGACCCCCTCTCAGGAACTCCATTTTAATCTCTACAGAGAAGGGAACACTGGCTTTGTGATAATAATTAGGAGGACCTATGTGGAAGAGTCTGGGCACTTGTCATACTCCATGAATACCAGAGTTCTTCTTCTCTTCTTTTGCCTCTGGGACATGGTGTAAAAAAAAAAGAACAAAACAAAAGGAAAAGGATGACTTGTCGGTGTAGAGTGGGTGGTGTCTCTTTCCAGAGGGAAGCTCCTCTGAAACCCAGCTTGTGACCCCTGACAGTTGCCTCCCTACACTGGGTAATTGAGCTCTTCGCCTTTTCAATCGGGTTGTTTCCTTAAAAACAGTGATTAACACAGATTTACTGGAGGGCAGGATGACATTTCTATGGACTAGAGGCATTTTCCTGTGCATTTTGTTTGGGGAGTAACCTTTCAGAAAGGGTAGATTTAATTTAGGGAACACTTCATTAAGCGGGAACTGATCACTGGAAGGAATATTCTTACAATGGAAAATGCCAGCCTTTCAGAAGGGTTTGTTCAGTTAAAAAAAATCTGACAGTTAAGGGAATTGAGGATTTGGGGAGCTGGAAGGCACGGCTTTGGGCTGTGCTTCTTGGATTTCTTTCCTTTTCTCTCTTGCTTTTCCCCCTTTTGGAATCTGAAAAAGAAGGAATGTCTACATACATATTGTTGCCAAATTCTGATACAGTCAGCACACTGGGGTCTACACACAGGCACGTTTGTGCCAGCTCCATGTTGAGTGATGATTTTCCCTCAAAGACCCGCCTCCAGTTATTCGACGTATTTTGAGGTCTTTTAGTATTTGTTGTAGACTGTATCTCTGAGGTAAACTAGGATATGTTGTGGAAAACTTCAAGGAATAGGTCTGACATCATTGAAAAACACTAGGGAGCTTGGGGGAATGCATGTGAAACAAAAGAAGTATTTATCGACTGTAGCTTTCCTTCCAGAACCTTCTATCAGCATGGGGTTGCTTTCCAATGACCTCTAGGCAATCTTCAGTAGGTTCTGTTGGCCTATTGGGTTGTTAGGTTTGGAGGAATTTTTGATATCTCTCTTTCTGCTACTTTTGTTTATTTCCATATTCCTATGTGGCCAAATCTCAAAGATCTTATTTTAGTTTTTAGCATTCTTTGTTTCCGTGATTATAAAGATGGGGGCTACATTCATATGAGTCAGGTAAAGAGTCACGCTTTCCCTTGCTCCCTCCCAGTTCTCCCATCCTCACGCACAGATTGTGTAGTTCATTTTCAACATAGTGTCTAGTCAGTACACTGCTGCATTCATTTATCCTTTGTCCTTGAAGAGATTGTTTTAAGGCAAGTTTTCCTCTTCTCTTCAAGACTCCTCTTTGAACGTGATGCATCTGGATGAAAACCAGGGTGCCAAGTGGCTTCCCCTTGGCATCATACCACGCTGAATGGTATGATGTCATCAAGACACACCTTTTATGGACATCCCATCCATCAAGCTCAGAATTTAGTCTGAACTGCCTTACATGGTATGCAATCAATTAGTTTTATTCCGGTTTAATTGTAGTATTTCTTGGGCTGGAAAAGTTTCTCTAGTGTATTTTTAAAATGTAATATGTTTTCTCACAAACTAATCTATGATGAATGAGAAAAACCTTATGGTTTTATAGTGCTTATAGGTCAGGAAACAACCTAGATATACACTTTATAGAATTAACATATTTTTAAATGAATGTATTGCTCAGATCATGTTTGAACAAATTATTGCAGGCAAAAGTTGCCATTTTTTCATCAGTTCAAATTTGCAAAGATTGAAAAAAAATGTTGGAGCACTGGAAACTCTGTGAAAGAAGAATTCTTATTTGCTTCTTGCAGGAGGGCAAATTGGTATAATTTTTATGGAGGGCAATTTGCCAGTGTACGTCGAGAACATTAAATATGTTGGTCCCCTTTGACCCAGTAATTCTGTTTCCAGGAATCCATTCTAAGTAAGCAATCCAACACAGATAGCTATTTTATATGAATTGCTTTATTTCAGCACTGTCTATAATCATTAGGAAAAGAAAGAATGATAAAATACTCTAAACAGGTGAATGACTAGGTAAGATTTTGTAACTACACATTATGTTAATAAAGGCATGTTAATACTATTAGGAAAATGCTTAATGATGATATTAAAGGTGAAGGAAAATCACAGGATACAAGTCTGTACGAATAGTGCATGAACTTGACTCTAAAATCTATATGCACAGATGATGCGGAGAAGTTGTGCCAAGATTTTTATGACTGATTACCTTCTGAATTTTCCTTTGTACTTTTTGTTTCCTTCTTCTTCATTCCATTATTCTATTCTGTTTGCTATGAGCACAGGGAAGAGTTAAACACATTCTAAATAGCAATCGTAACTTAGCCTAAATGGTGCATGTGCGAGTATGTGTAGACCAGGAATTTTCTTTAGAACAACAAAATATGTTTCTAAGAAAGAATATTTAGAGAAGAAATAGAAATAAATAAAAATAGGAAAGCATAAGAAGTACAATAAAAAGCATAAGAAAGAAAGACTTTCAAAGAAAGTATTAGGCTAAGTTCACAATTTTTTCAAACCAACTTGTGCTTCTAAAATAAAATTCTGTCTCTCCACACACTAGGTTCCTGGAAGCTGACCAAAATCTGCTCAGCAATATTAATTCCACTTATAAAAAAGGGAAGAGAACATATTGAACTGCATTTGCTCCTGGTCTGGGTACTTGGAAGAAATCAGTTGGTGAGTACGAAGAGATGCCTGCATGTTTCTATTTGCATTTTGAAAACTGACAGATAATTGAAAGGAATGGGCATAGGAAATTTCTAAGATGAAGCCAACGGAGAAGGCAGAGCAATACTTCCTATCTATGGGAGCATGCAATGCGTGGAGCCTGGCTGCAGAACATTCTAGAAGTGCATTCTTTTATAGTTAGGAGTGGCTTCTCCTCTGTTTGCTGTACTATATAGCTGGGGAGAGATTCACCCAGCTCGGCAGCTTATGCGTTCTCGGGGCCTCGTATTGAAAACAGACTCGTTTTCTCTACGTAACGTTTTTCTGCAGTCTGATGGATACCGCCCTCCGCACAGCAAATCATCAGAAACAGCAATTCATCCTATGCCTTGCAAAGGGTCCACAGAGAGACTTCAGAGAGCAGTCTTGGTCCTGGGTCGACACTCTTTCTTAATTAATTTATTAGTTTTTTTTTAATTAGACATGGAAGTATGGGCTTGACATTAAACAAATTCTTAATGTGTGTATTTTGAGAGAATGGTGAAGATAGAGAAGCATTGTAAAGGTTGCAAGCAGACACCAAATATGCATACTGATAGGTTTGAAAAAATAGAATCCATCAGAAATGCAAAAAAAAAGAAAAAGAAAAAAAAAGGATTTGTCCTGTGAAGGGAAAGGGGAAGATGGGGAGAAAAGCAGAAAGAAATGAAAGAAACCTTAGTGACAATACTCTGCACTTTTCCCCCCCATTTTGTAGCTATGGACATTTGAAAGTAAAATACTGATGGAAAAGTACAAACTTGAATTTACCCCTGTCCCCCACTCTTGGGCAAGGGTAAGGTCCCCGAAAGGCAAAAATTCTCTAGAAATATTAGTTCCATGTCTCGGCGTTGCTAGTGTTCCAACCTCCCACAAAATGTATTTATTTAACAAATGTCACCCAAAACAGCTTGGTAGCAGATGAGCTTTATTCAGTGGCAGTAAAACAGGTGAAACATGCCCTAGATTTTTCATTTCTATGTTTATGTTTCTACCAAAAAAAGAAGAAAAAAAAACAACCCTAGCGAATTACAGCTTCTGACATACTCGCCAGAGCTGTGGCATGCTTGGAGAAATAACACAAATTCTGCTTTGTAAACTGGCTTGGTAAATCCAAAATCTCTGTCTCTTCTCCACACAATTTGTCACTTTTCTTTCTGCCTACAGACCGGGGATCATCACATCATATTCAGACTCAACTTCACTTTATTATTATTATTATACATATATGTATACATGTATGTATTTTTTTCTAAAGTGCTTTCCCTTCACGATTTGCAGTTTTAATTTGGCATGGGCATTAAGTTCCTTAAAGTTTATATTCTCTTCTTATTTTAGCTTTACTAGGCATCAGAGTGCCCTCTCTGAGGGGGAAAAAAAATCTATCCATGTCTTCCCCAACCCTTTCATCTGTAGCCTTTCTCCCAGCACAAGCTAATTGAAAAAGAAAGAACACCACTAATCTTGGAATTTAAATGCATTTAACAAAACCAATCTCACTCTAAATTGTTCCCGTTTTCCCTAACAGATGTTGAGAAACTGCAATTCCTATTAAGAACACTTGACTGTTTACTTAGCTTGGGAACTTCAGCCCAGCCTGCACCATCTAAATGCATTTTGAGACGTCAGTCCCCCGGAAAGTGCAGACGCTTTGTCGGTTATTTTTAAATGTAATCTTCACATAAAAGAGTCACAAACGCTTTCCCTTTCCCTGTCATCCCTTCGTTTTTAACGATGGCATCCAACATAGGCATGGAAGGGAATTTTTATGACCCATTTCATTTAAGTTGCTTGCAATGCGAGCTAGCAGCTTTGTCACGGGGCTGGTAAAAATTATTAAGTTTACGAAGTTGGGAGGGAAGAAATGGTCTGTCCAATTGTCTCTAGCTCACAGGCCTGACCTGAGGAATGGAGTTCAGTTTCGGGCAGATAACCGTGGATTATCGCTTGCTGGTCGAGGCAGCCCTGCAGAGAGAGGGACGCAGGCAGAGAGGGTGCTGTTGGTGCTCAGCACCGGCTGCCAGGCAGGACCATGACAAACCCCTGTCCCCCGTCTTGAGTGTAGAAACCCGCACTTTCTCTTGGCTTGATCCTGAGAGTATCTTCTCGTAGTTGCCATTTGTTTAAAAGCATTTGTTTAGCATTTGGCACGTCTCGTGCATAGATTGCACACTCGCGCCGCGTGGTTTGGTAGGGCTGTGTTTGCACCAGGTTGGAGCAGCCCCTGTCATCATGCCAGGATCAAGCTGCACAATTTGGAAAATGTATTTTCAGAATCCCCAGCATTTTGACATGTTTTCCCTTTCCAGTTCTCTGTCCCTCACACTCAACTGATTAAGAATGAGAGGGGAGGAAAAAAAACAACAACAACCAAAACAAAACACCCCACAGATAGGGTGGGAGCATCAACTCGAAACTTGAACACAATAGGGGCACGAACTGGTGTGGGTGCCTGGAGTCCTGCCAGGCAGAGAGCACGTGTGATCACCTGCTGGAGGCCGTGGCTCACACTTGCCTGCTGGAGATCAGAAACAGCATCTCTGCAAGGCTGATCTGCCCCCTCACCCCCCCCCCAAAGCTGGTTTGTTCAAGAAACCAAGCTGGTACCAAAGCTCCTTTCCTCTGTGCCAAATCATGCAGGCTGCCTCTGCTCTGTCTCTCCATCTCTCTCGAAATGTTTAAATACACGAATAACTCTTTACTACTTGGTAAGCTTCTAGAGGGCAGAAGAACATCCTGGATTAATTTCCCAAGGTCTCCTGCATCTGTCAGTACACTTGGGGCTGAATGTTGAACTACAGAATTCATTACTCAGTGCACCCATTGCTCAAGTCATAATCATGTCTCCCTGTAATGAGACAGAAGGGGGGTGGTGCAGAGACATACAGAGACAGAGACAGAGAGCCAGAAAGAGAGAGATGGAAATGGAAACAGCAACCAAGAGACAGAGACCTTGAGGATTTGTGTACCGGTTCCCAAATCAAGTGGTGTGTCTGGTTCGGATTGAACATCCTTTCTCTCACACATTCTAATGGATTTTCATGCTTTTGAGCTCGGCCCAGGCTGGAAGGGTTCTAAAATCTGGGCCTGGATCTGGCATTTTCTCTCCTTCAGCAGTCCCTGGAAAATGTTCTTGCATGGAGACTATGCCTCCTCCCGAGGGCTGAAAGTAGACAGCAAGGAGAATGCGTAACTTGTCTTGTAAATGAATAAACTCCAACCAAATTTAGTAGAAATTATAAATTTGGGGGCTCAAGATAGCAAAGCACAGTGGCTTACACTGTGTTATTTACTGAGAGATTCCCTGTCTACCAGTGTATCCTTCCTGCTTCATTTGCTATTGCTCTTTGTCTTTCTGCCACTTCCCCACCTCTCCTTTCTTAGTGCCTATTTGCTTTTTATTTCCCCCACTCCTTTTCTCCCTCTCTTCTTCTCTTTCTACTTTACCCTGGTCTAACTTTCCATTTCCTCATTTGCAAACCCTGCTGCCAGGCTTTGTTCTTTCTTGGTGAGGAGTACTGAGGCACACAGCACCCCAGACAGAGGCTGGGAGAACCCCTCCTGGTCTTCAGGGAGGCCCAAGGCTGGGCTTGATCCAGGAGCATTTGTTCAAGGCTATTGTATCTTGGAATCACAATGCACTGCTGGATTCTGATTGCGTTTTCTGCACTCAGGCGTGCTTAGATGTTTAGAACCCCTCCCTCCCACTGCAGGGCAGGGCTCTGTCTGTCTGTAGAGCCCTAGAGAGGGATGCAAGCTTTGATGATCTCTCTGTGAAGTCTTCTTTCTTGGGGATATGTTCATGCCATGTCCTTTGAGCTTCCTGGTAGTTGATAGTGCAGAAGTAAGGAAGACATGACCATTAAAAATCCTAAGACAGTGTAGATCTTACTCTTTAGTTTATGCAGAAAGACACCAAGCCTCAAGAGAGTTCGTAAGACTTTCTCAGAGTCCCACAGAGAAGAAGGAAAAGAGGAAGAGGACGAGGAAGTAGAAGATGAGGAAGAGGAGGAGGAGAGGAAGAAGAAGGAGGAGGAGGAAGAAGAAAAAAAGAAGAAAAGCAGCCACCCAATGTCATATTTTTTCCCTTTTTTCTGCATTCCATCCCACTATCCCATAGGAAGGGCAAGAGGAAAGTTGGGACAGAAGATAAAAAGAAAGGAGGCCAGCACCAAGGCCCAAGTGGAGTGACCTTTCCCAGCAGTCCCTGGGCTGAACCACAGGCTGTGGGTTGGGAATCAAAAGACTATTAATGAGGGGTTGGGGTGTAGCTCAGGGCAGAGTGCTTACCCAGTGTGTACTAGGTCCTAGGAGCCTATCCTCGCACAAAACAGAAAAGGAAAGAGCACTATTAGTGGTGATGAAACTAAGCAGGGCCTTTTCCCACTGTAGACTCCTTTAAGTGCTCTGCTCTGTTCTCAGTGTCCCTCTGATCCCTCTGTTAGGATATGCACCAGCACCTGTGGGCACCTGCACCTGCCTTGGCTCTGTGTGTGTGAGTGTATGTGTGTATGCGTGTGTGCATCCGTGTGCACGCCAGTCTTGGGACCTGAACTCAGGGCCTGGGCGTTGTCCCTGATCTATTTTGCTTATGACTAGTGCTCTGTTGCCTGAGCCATGCTTCCACTTCCTGTTTATTGCTGATTTGGATATAAGGGTCTCATAGACTTTGCTGCCTGGGCTGGGTTGGAGCCTCTGTCTTCAGATCTCAGCCTCTGAGATCCGAGTCCCTAGGATTACAGGTGTGAGCCACTGGCACCCACTGCTCCTGCCATTTTTAAGCCACGGATGACTTAATTCATCCAGTGAACATGAGTGTGTCATCTTTTACAGCCTGTGTGTGTGTGTCATTGTTTGCACCCCATTTTAGAGATTATGAGGTGGAAGATAAGCACTGAGCCGAGAGGTAATAGCACTGACTTTAGAATCAGAGTCAATTTTGCTTAAATTCTTCTTTTTTTTTTCTATGTTCCTCAGCAGTGTGGGTTGACTTGGAACTGCAGCTTGTTTCTCTGTCTGTGGGAACTATGAAGCGGGCCTTGTGAAAGTAAAGCAATAGGAGCACGTGCAAGAAACTACCCAGCCTGGCACCAAGGCGCAGACTCTGCAGATAAAGAGAAGAAAAGGGAGGGAAGGAGCAGACAGGAGAAGAGAGGGGAGGAGAGATACAAGAGGAGAGGAGAGACAATAGGAGAGGAGAAGAGCAAGCAGAAGGAGAGAAGAGCAAGTGGAAGGAGAGAGGCGAGGATAGAGGGGAAACTGACCCCCGACAGGCACAGCACAGCTACCCTTCAGTGTGCAGTGGGGGGCTGAAGGTAAGCACGGCAAGCACACAAAGATGAAGATCTCTCCTACATGTGTGATTTTATTCTCTTCACGCTGGGCCTCACTAGGATTGGGTGTGGCTCCTCAGGTTTGAAATGATCAGATGCTTGAGAGAAAGAACAACCCAAAAACCTCTGAGTGCAGGCAGAGAAACAGCGAGCTCTCCCTGAGGCACACGCAGTTCCACAGGGGCTGGTGATGGATAAGTCCCTTGCAGAGGCCTAAGAGGCCCCAATGCTTGAGAGCAGAGGAAAGGAATGAGTCTGTGTGCACACCATCCACCCAGGAAACAGGAAGGAAGGGTTAACTCCAGTCAGTGAGATCCTCCACTCTGTCTTAGGTATCAATGCAGGAGATGATGCAGATGAAGCTTCAGTGCCTGGTCTGCCCCTGCTAGGCCTTTCCCGGGGTTTGTTATGATAAGTGCAGGCTGGGCCCCTAACCCTGGTTTATCACCTACATATTTGTCCAAGAGCTCTTGTGCAAAAGCCCAACTAGACTTTCCAGAGCTGCTGCAGGATTAAAAACAGTATGAGCCAACACACAGGCCATCTGCTCTTCCAGCCTTCCTGCCTCTTTTCCCACGTGGAAGTTTAACAGGAGGCCAGTCCTGCTGCTCCCTGTCCCGTGCTGTGCTGCTCTGTGCTCTGCCAGCCCCTGACCCTGTCAGTGCGGGGCGGTCTCCCCTAAGTCCAGGACCTGCAGGCCTTCCTCCTTTGCTGACCTCTTCTTGTATAGGGCTGCCTTATCTCCTCCAGGTCAGTCTTTACAACAGAGCTCTAAGGCACACTGACTCACTAGGATGTGTCTTCAATGCTCAGTTGAACGTATTCCCAGGCAGAGTTGTGTGCATTGATAGGTATGGGTATGGCTGTTGGTGAACCACAAAATGCACTACTGTAGCTTATCTGGTATACATGATGACCCCATCCATCCAGGTCTCTGGGATATGGGCTGGGTCTCTGGGATATATGCTGTGCATCTGGGCCTCAGAACCATACAACTTAGGTAACTCAGACTAGCATATTCTGTCTGTGCCATGTCCCAGATGTGGGCTCAGGCCAGAGAGTGAAATCCTCCGTACCTCATCGGCTCCCTCATCTGTCAATTGGAGAGATCTCCCCACAAGCAGGGAGATGAATGCCTTTCAGGTCCCAGGATGTGGCAAAGCCCAAGGAACTGACATAGAAAATGCTAGGGCCAAGGCCTACACAGGGTTTGTGTTCAGTGCAAGCGGGCTTTGAAATGCAGACAATATGATCTAGAAGGCCCGGGAAGACCCCAGGCAGGTGGAGGAATTTGTGTTCAGAGGGGAAAGAGATCGAACCCAGCCAGCTTGGTAATGGGGGCACAGACAACACTGCTCACACTTTGTGACATGGAATGTTATCATGATTGTGCATGGAACAGGCACAAACAGAGAGCGGGGGAGAGGGAAGAAGGAGAAAGAGGAGGAGGATGGGAGGATGGAAGGATGGAGAGAGATGAGGACGCCAGCCAGCCTGTTCCTAAATCTGAGCAGATTTCTCATTAGGATAACATTCATCTATTCTTATGGGCAGATAGAAGAAAGGACAAACTCACGCCTAGGCCTGCTTAGAAGTACACGGCAGCAGAAGGTAATCAAGCTGCCTTGAACCTCAGCGACGGCTTGGCGCGGAGTCGAGCACAAGCTATCTTTGTTTCCCTATCTTTTTCCTGGAGCCTTTAGCAATCGCTAACAATCCTATTTACTCTGTGTACCAGACAAACACAGTTACCGTTGCCATCTCACTATTTTTATCTAATATTGAAATTTCTCTCCCTAAGAGCAGCCCGGAATACATTACGATATCTGCTGAATAAATGATGTGCTTAATATACTGTGCCAAGATGGTATTTATGAACCTCGGGACTCACTGAAATGAAGGAATCATTCAGTTCTCCTTTCAAAGGAAATTCAATTGGATAAATTTTTTTTTTTGAGAAAGCAAAGACATGTTTTTTTGGGGAAAAAAATGAAATCCGTGCAAACTTTTGGATTCAAGGCTGCTTTCTTTCCCACCTCCCTCCACCCTTGGTGGGCCAGCTCACCCTGCCGTTTCTAGCACGTTTTCTCTGCAGAGATGGAGGGTGTCACCCTGTTCCCATGTGAGGCATGTCCTGTTCTATTAGTGGCATCATCACTGTCATTTTTTAAGCATAATGACATGTCAAACACACTCGGTAGTGTTTGAGCCACTACAAATTGTTCTCTACAAACTATA
This sequence comes from Dipodomys ordii, assembly GCF_000151885.1. Classification (NCBI taxonomy): domain Eukaryota; kingdom Metazoa; phylum Chordata; class Mammalia; order Rodentia; family Heteromyidae; genus Dipodomys; species Dipodomys ordii. Next base: position 5,985,702 of record NW_012267218.1, on the reverse strand, counting down.
CTCTGAGTCAGAGGGGTCCAGAACATTCCTGCTTTGCAAAGTGGAGGCTGGGTGCACAGGCCAGGTTAGGGAAGAAGACTTCTGCTTCTTTTTCAAGGGCTTACTTTCTAGCATGCACATTTGTGCTTCCTTCTTAGTTCCTTGTGGAGTAGCCAGTGATGGTGGTGGTGTGGCTACTAATGCGACAGTCTGTGCCTATGACAGCGGCTTATAAAGAGCCAGCTGAAGCCTCCTACGCTCCATGTCACTGGGGCCGGGGAGCCAGGATTGGAAGAGAGAATAAGGAACACCGATCTTATATGGAAGGCAAGTTTGGCGGTGGTCTTGGGGAGGTCTGCTGGGTTTGCATTTCCTCCAGGGAACTGCACCCTTGTGGCTCTTCATTCAGAAACAAAATCCGGCTAACTTGGTCTCCAATTCTATGGCAGGTCAGAAATCAGGTAGGCAGACATCCACGGCTCTGCTGGCCTTCCTTCCTGTCCATGTCTTCATCAAGGAATGAGTTTATCTCCATGGCCCGTCTCTTCCTGAAGACAGGAGGAGGGAAGGCTACCCTTGGAATAATCACAACACAACCACAAAACCCTGCAGGATTTTCTAAACAGATCTCTTTCTTGTCTCAGCATAAGAAGGAGACTGCAGATGAAGCTCAGAAAGGAAAAGCCAACTTTCCTGAATCACCAAGCTGATCCATGAAGAAAGGAAACCCAAGACTTGGGACTCTCTCCTCATTCTCAAAGTGGCCCTCCTATTCAGGCGCAGGGCCGCTAAGACAAAGGATGTAAAGTTCTTTTTTCGACATGAGGGGTGGGGGTTGGAGGGTAGGGGTGGGGGGTGTTGGGGGGTGGAGATGGGAAGGGATGGGAAGGGGAAACAAAGGAGGAGGCAACAATGCTTGATAAGAAATGTACTCATTATCTTTCCCAGGTAATTGTAACCCCTCTGTATGATATTTTCACAATAAAAAAAGAAAAAGAAAAAATTCACTCACCCCCCAAAAAAGACAAAGGATGTGACCATGGTTAGACTGCCTCACCTGCTCCCTCTAATGGCCTCTAGCTCTGTTCCTAGAACTAGCTATCAGGAAGAGGGCTAGAAAACAGGACAAAAAATGCTCTTTTCCAAGCCTGAGCCCTTTGGGGAAGCACAAGGGGATGAGTACAAAGGAAAGTCACATAACATCGTAAGCTTTTCTGATGCATTTTAAAGAGCGAATGTACATGCTAAATAGGTACAGAAATGACAAGAAGTGTTGCCCTATTTATTTGCATGTGAACACTGTATCTTTTTGGTGGCTCTGACATGAGGTAACATTGTTTGAATCTGTAGTTGGTGAAGTCCGCAGGACTTGTACTGCCAAGCCAACAGGCATGTTCACTGATGTCTTATCTGTGGGGCCTGCACACCAGCAAAACAACAGAGAGTCACAAGAGAGACAAGAGAACTCACCATGTCAAAGTGGGTCACTATCTAGTCCTTCAGAGAAAAGAGTTTGTAACTCATTAAGAGACTCAAATGGACTCCTCTTGCTTTCTTCTCTCTCTCTCTCTTTCTTTCTTGCTTGCATGCTTGCTTACTTTCAACAAAGAGCTTCAGTATTGATCACAAGTATTAAAAACCAGAAAGTCCCCCCTCTTCTTTTTTTTTTATTTTTTTTTGGGTCCGGTAGTGGGGCCTGAACTCTGGGCCTGGGCGCTGTCCCTCAGCTCTTCAGCTCAAGGCTAGCGCTCTACCACTTGAGCCACAGCGCCACCTCCGGCTTTTTTTCTTTTTTCTTTTGCTTATGTGGTGCTGAGGAATCGAACCCAGGGCCTCAGGCATGCAAGGCAAGCGCTCTACCACTGAGCCAACTTCCCAGCCCCAGTCCCCCCTCTTCTTGTGCTAGAAAGGACTCTGTCCAATGAGATGGTTGCTACCGACTTTTGCTAGAGTTGTATATTAGGGTACATCCAATTTTCCCAATCACAGATAAATTAACCAGGACTTGTATGCAAATATGATCTCCATGTGATCTTCAGGATGCCTGACATCATGGAGTTGGACGGTCCCAGAGCTGGTGATGGCTCTGCCCACTGGTGTCTGAAATCCTGGTGGAGGGAGGGGCCGGTTCCCACTTCAGGCTCCATCTGCATGGGAGTCCTCTGGGGAGTTTCTCAGGGGATGAGAAGAATTACCCAGCTTCCGCCTCTGTATTCCTCAACTTGTTACAGACACGCCGACTTTATGTCTTGCTATAGATTTAAATTTAGCCTTACATGTGTTAGTATTTTTTTCTTTTGTTGCAGATTAATTTCCAGCGAGCTGAATATTAAAAACGATATTGCAGAGAGAAACAACCCGCCCAGCTGATTGTTTCTTACCCAAATGGATGTGATGATGAACCAGCACTTCCATTTACATAAACAAACAGTGGAAGGCCCTCACTGAATGGGGCGTTCCCTACTAGCACCATCCCATCCTCTGCCACCCTCAATAACAATATTTTCCTTGCCGAGTAATAAACAGCATTACCAGGGCTCTTAGGGGTGAGTGGTCACTCAGGGAGGAGATGGAGAGGGTAGGTAAGTGCTAGCCATAGAACAATGGATGGGCAATCTATTTTTTTTTTTTTTTGTCGGTTGTGGGGCCTGAACTCTGGGCCTGGGTTCTGTCCCTCAGCTCTTCAGCTCAAGGCTAGCGCTCTACCACTTGAGCCACAGCGCCACTTCCGGCTTTTTTCTTTTTGCTTATGTGGTGCTGAGGAATCGAACCCAGGGCCTCAGGCATGCCAGCCAAGTGCTCTACCACTGAGCCACCTTCCCAGCTGGATGGGGAATCTTTAAGTTGTACTACCTGTGTCTTTTTCACCAGGGGCCTACTGGTGAACCTGATGAAGATTGTGGACTCACCGGCAACTACCCTATGCAAATGAAATGAAAGGATTCCGTCACCCACAAACCTGTGTTGGGGATGAAAGGCACCCAACTTGCCCTCAGCACTCATCTTACCAGATCGAAGTCTGGATAGTTGTGCCTAAGTCCACGTGACAAACATCAAATGGCCAGGTGTCAGGGCAGAGAAGACCAGTTTCCAGGCATCTCTTTCCACAAAAGATCCAGGTGGGCAGATTGCAGAGCATAAAGGATTGTTTTCTGTGTGCCTCTTTACATTTGGGCATTTTGACATCCTGTGATTCTGATTTTATTTTCTTTGTTCTGCCTTTGATAGCTTATACCTTAATTTCCTCTCTCTCTCTCTGTGTGTGTGTGTGTGTGAGAGAGAGAGAGAGAGAGAGAAAATCTAACAGTGCATGTGTGGTGTGTCTGTGTGTGTGTGTGGTGTGTGTGAAATCAGAGACTGGGCTCTTTCCCAGAACTTTTTGGCTGAAGACTAGTACTCTACCTCTTTAATGCTCTGATACTTGAGCTATAATCACCATTTCCAGTTTTTTGATGATGACAAGAGTCCTAGGGAGTTTTCTTAACTGAGCTGACTTTGAATTGTTGTCAACAGATCTCAGCCTCCTAAGTAGCTAAGATTATAGGCATGAGCCACTGATACCTAGCTTAATTTCCATTTTGTATGGCTTTAAATTCTTTTATCTACTCATGATGGACCTCCACAGAGCTCACTGATCCTCAGCGTACAGTTTGCGGAATTTTTAATCCATGTTACACTTAGGCTTCCACAATCAGATCGTGACAGAAGCTACTGTCAGCGCCCCAAAGATATAAACTCCACCACCCCAAAGACGGAGCCTTATTTTTCTTTTCTTTTTTTTGTTTTTGGTCCGGTCGTGGGGCCTAAACTCTGGGCCTGGGCGCTGTCCCTCAACTCTTCAGCTCAAGGCTAGCGCTCTACCACTTGAGCTACAGCGCCACTCCCGGCTTTTTTCTTTTGTGGTGCTGAGGAATCGAACCCAGGGCCTCATGCATGCAAGGCAAGCGCTCTACCAGTGAGCCACCTTCCCAGCCCCCGGAGCCTTATTTTTAAACATGGATCTCAAATAGGGAAATGTTTGAAGTCCTAGAGAAGATTATTTTCTAAATAGACATGAGAAAACAATGCCACAGAAGCCAAAGAACAATTGCACTCCTAAAAGATTACAGAAGAGCCATGAGACTCCAGGGGCTATAAAGACTGGCTTCAGCACAGGGAGTCATGGACTGGAAACCTGGTCCTGCCATTTCTAAGCTGTGTATTCATAAGAAATCCACCCCATCTCTCTGAGGCTTACGCTGGTAAGTCGGGAGGATGAGGGTTGTGAGGTTGACAGGTTTTGAATGGGACACCCAGGCAATGCCCATCGGGTGTGTCACCCAGGGTGTGGTTCACAGCAATAGCTCCTCTGTGTGTGCATCTGCAGGTTAACAGCTTGCGTAGTTCCTGTGCAATGGATTTATGGTCCGGAGAAAATAAATGCAAATATCAAAAGATGCATGCATGCCTGTGATAAATGCTCATGCCTTGGGGAGTTTATGGTAAATGCACTTGAAATGTAAGAAAAGTACCATTGTGATTATTGAGGAAATCTGGGGTTTGTCTGTCCTTTTATTTCTTGGTCCCTAGCCACTTCTGTGCCCAGTGTCACCTGTCTTTGTCATATTTTGGGAATCTCAACAGTCCAACAATGAGCACATGAGATTGCCATTTCTTTCCATGCAAAAATAAGCGGTGCACTTGGACTCCAAACTCTTTCGGACCCTTTGTCCCTTTGAATCCCAGAATGAGTAATCTCCAGATGATGTTCAATTTTGTGTGTCAACTTGGCTGGATTTCAAATGTTTTCTCAAAAATTACTCTAGATGTTTTTGCGAAGGTACCATGTGGCCTACGATTTAAATGGGTGGCCTTAGAGGAAAGCAAATACCTTCCATCATGGGGGTTGGCCTTTTCCAAACGGCGGGGACTTGAATAAAATGGAAAGCTGGCTTTCTTTGAGCAGGAAGGAGCTCATCAACACTTGGCCTCCAGACTTGAGTGGCTGTGTAGCTCTGCCCTGGGGCTCAAGCCTACACTTTTCTGTGGATTTTGGACTTTACCCGATAGCTCTTAAATACTGCCCAGATGTTGACTTCTTCTCCTTCTTTATTCTGAGAGCAGGCCAGTGGGAGCTCACCTGTGCTGGTCTTTTCTCCTTTCTGCACACATAAGAACATTCTCTCAGACCAAGCAGGACAAAAGAGGGAGAGTTGGTAGAAAGGATGGAAGCAGGCTCAGGTCCTGGTTCTGCCTTTAATTACATCATATCTTCATGGATGTGAGCATCAACAACTGATCAAACGTGTTATGGCTTGGAAAGCAATGATAGTTTGGAGAAAGGAAAGCAAATACAAAAACCAACATGAGTTCTTAGATCCCAGGCCCAAACTCCAGGAACTCAATAGGTGAGGTCTGGTCACTTGCCCCTATATGCTGAATAAAGAGATGTGGGAAAGGTCAGAGAAAGGAGACTTCTTGGATGGCAGCCATGAGAAGACGTGCTTCAGTGGGTGATGGTCAGTCACTCTGCAGGGAAAGCAGGCTGCATCTTCTCCTTCTTCATTCAGTTTTTTTCCTTCCCCCAGAAACAGCCAGAACCTGATTTTTCTACTGTAAAACAAAAGGACTGCTTTATGTAATGCTGATAATCCCCAGCACCCGAGGGCCTGAAGCATGTTCGATTATACATTTTCTGAATGAGATTGAACACACTCCCAGCTTGCTCAGAGAGGAGGACATTGTGTTGATTATCAGCTTTGTAGCCGGAGGACCGGAAGCTCATGGAGCGTGGCTGGTTGTCTCCAGGTCAAGGCTAAGACTGAGCTATTCTGCAAGAACATTCTTATGTACCAGGTAGACCCCTACCACAGCCCCCCACCCTGGGGGGCCTCACCTCCCACCCTCTTTCTTCATTTCCTCTCTTCTGGGCTCTCATCTTTGAATCCAAATCCAGGCACACACAGAGATGAATAGTGTATGACCCATTTCAACCACAGAACACACCTGTTGTTCCCCAGGGCCATCTTTAAGGAAGGAGAAAGGGCATCGGTGCTCTCAGAGGTGTGGGCTAACTGCACCATCTTGTCCTTCTCTCTGATCACAGTTTTCCCACCTGTAAGATGAAGGACCCATAGCCAACTAGCAGTCTGATTGTAATGATTAAAGGAGACAAGATTCCTACATGTAAGGGTATTAATCAGGTATATCGCAGGTGCTCCATAGATGCTAGCCTTCCTTCTCTCCTCTCTGGGATGAGTGAAGTCCACACTCATTCTGAAGGATGGTATGTGTTTTTTTCCCAGGTTGCAGAAGACCATGTGATGTTGGTCACTCCTCCTCTCCCTAGAGCTGGACAGGGATCAGATGACGCAGACTTTCCTGTAGTTGGGCACTGCTGCGCATCTTTCTTGCTTTAGCCTTTGTTCAGCCCTCTCTCATCGGATGAAGGAAAGTGCAGGGAAAAGTCCCGTGAAGCTGGAAGAAGCCATGTTCCCCACAGGAACACTCAGTTTGGGCCCTTCTCTGGGTTGTGCCATATTTCTTGCGGTGTTTAATATTTTTATTTACTTTTTTTGGGGGAAGAGGGTGATCGTGGGGCTTGAACTCTGGGCCTGGGCGCTGTCTTTCAGCTCTTCAGCTCAAGGCGAGAGCTCTACCCCCTGAGCCACAGCACCACTTCTGGTTTTCTGGTGGTTTATTGGAAATAAGAGCCTCACAGATGTTTCTGTCTGGGCTGGCTTTGAACCATGACCATCAGATGTCAGCCTCTCTGAGCAGCTAGGATTATAGGTGAGAGCCACTGGCACCTGGCTTTCTTTACTATTTTACTTGTGTAAAACTGTGCTACTGTCTCTATTAGGTTTTATGTGCTGATGACATTGTCTTAAAACATAACCTCCAGCCCAGTTTTCTTCCTGATCCCTGTGATATCAATGCATCCTTTTATACAAGTTCTTTTTTTGAGAACACATTGTTACATAATGAAAGAACAGACTGCAAAGCCTGTCTCTTACTTTACTCTGCTGATACGATGTGGCTCATTGTCATTAAGAAACATCTTCATGTTCTTAGCCTGATGCTGAAAAGTCCGTGGTTAAACAACCCACAGTCTCCCATCTCTGAGCATCTGCAGATCCTAGAGCTATAGCTCCATGTTAGGAGGGGGGATAAGCCAGCAATCAGAGACAAACATTGATAAATAATATGATTTCTGGCTTAGCTCCAATCACTAGAAATAAGAAAATGGAGTAAGGTCATGCTTGATGGGTCCTCTGTACTACAGACCATGCCATGACTTTGTATGGATATTAAATTAATTCATGCTCACCACAATCTACCAGAAGAGCCTCAGGCCCTCAGGAAGTAAGGGGACTGAGAGCGTTAGTGTTTCCCCACAGGTAAGACTGGGGTCCCAGGAACTCTGTCACTGACGCCTTTCCTATCCCACTCTCCACGATTGCCACTCTATAGCCTAACATCTATTGAATTGCAGTCTAAATGTGTTCTTGATCCTGGGTTTCTTTGTGTGGAGTCCCACATAGCAGGCAGCCATGGAAATTTTGGAACAACCAAATGAAAGGAGGTGGAATTGGGCCAGCCAGTGAGGACAAAGGAGGGAAACAAATATCTGGATTGATCACAATACCACTCACTGGCTTTCAGCTCAATAGAAGACAAAATCTTCATAATTCATGCTATCACCCTGTGGGACATTTGTGAAATTGTGTCACACATGGGAAAATTGGGTGATCAAGTTGGGTCTATGAAATGCAAGGGAGATTTCAAGCTTGCATCTCAGGTGGTACCTGAGACATTGTTCAGAGCCATAAATAGACATAGTGTGTGGTCATGGCCAGCTGGTACCAATAGGAAGACAAAAATCTAGAACTGCAGCCAGGAATGTAGTAAAGGCAGACAATTCGTCTCACTCCTATGGCTAGAGTTCATCACAACAGACAACCAGGTCATTCAGTTATCACTGGCCTTAGAATCCAGGTCCCGTGGTCTCCATGCCTGTTCCACCATCTCTGATCTTCTGTCAGACCTGTGGGTGGTGTCTCTGGGCTGGAGGGAGGGGGGGTGACCTTCCTGGGGTGGACAGGAGGCTACCAAGAAGAAGAATCTGTGTTATTTACTCTGCAGACAACAATAGTGATCTCGTGGTCTGGAATGCAGTGTCCCTTGGTGGTCCCACCAAGAACAACATCATTTATTTTTAGAGCAGCACATTTTATCCTAATCTTTTTGCTGGTGGAGAAAAGTGCATCATCTGATATGCTTGTGCTGGGAATCTCCTTGTGCTCTGCTTCTGTCTTGCCCCTATAAGAGCTGCGTTCAGGATGGTAATGAGACGGTAGACTCTTTCTCACATCAGAATTTCAATAAGGGTAGAATTTGCCTCCAGAGAAGGACAGTGATCCACAAACACTGTCCTTGGTCCCTGAGGCACACAAAATCCCAAATCCCTAAAACATTTCATCTGAAGATAAGATAATTTTGCTCTTGCCCAAGCCGGAAAAAAAGAAAGGAGTGAGAAAAGTCATCTATCAGATGTAGCCAAAAAAGTTCTGTTGCTTAGGGAAAAGGTAAATTAAAGGCTCCTATCTTATCTCTATTTCAATTAAAATCTTATTTTTGGTCCCCAGCAGTGCAACCTATTGAAGTCTTTCCAAGTTTTTTTTTTAAACTGCCATTTCAATAGGTGAACGTTAAAAAAGTCTTTAATGGGAAAGTTCTATAGGCAATGGTTCTACTCTGTGTGCGTGTGTGTGTGTGTGTGTGTGTGTGTGTGTGTGTGTGTGTGTGTAATGACATGAACCATTATTATAAAAGGCATGGAACTTAGAATTATTAAGTGCAGTGGCTGCATTTCCCTGGCAGAATCTTTTTTTTTCTCTTGCAGTTCTATTGAAAAATTTGTAAAACCATCCCTCAAACTTAGGAATTCACAGCTAAGTGTGGAGGACAGAGCCCAGACAAGGATTGAGAGCTCTCTGAAAACCTTCTTTGGGAATTCTAAGTTCAGGATTGGGTTCATTTCCACAGAGGTGGTGAAAGAGACATTCAAATTCACAGAATGTTTCCTGTGTGAGTGATTCTTATTGCCACAGCTTGATAGAACCCAATGGGTAACATCAGAGATCTATGTTAAATTGTGGACTCAGTCAGCAAGCAATAGATCGATCAATTAGCCATTCGGTCAAATCATTATATAGGAGGAGTAGAAGCCAGTTTGCGAAGGGAGAGCAAAACAACCATAAAACATGAGTTTCAAGTTTTAAGTGCCCAGGAGCTGCCAGTGGGTGTTGGGCACACAGGCAGCAAAGATGTCCCTGAGAGGAAGTTGAGTGGGCACAGCCGCATTTGTTTATGTTCAGTGCGTAAACAGCTCATGGAAGCTTAGGTGCATGATAAGGTGTGGCCTTTACAGTGATTGGTTGGTTCCATTTCCTCCCCTCCCACACAGTCTTTTGCTTTAAAAAGGGCTTGCTCTGTGTTAATAAATGAGTTCCTGCTTGACTTGAATCCCCTCTGTGTCTGATTGTCTCCGTGGCTAAGGGAAGCTGGGGAACCAGTGAGCAGCCTCACTTACCTTTCCTTGGACCCAGTCTGTCTTTCATGGGATGGATGAAGACCTGACAAGTGGGGTCTTTGTGTCACCAGGGTTGTGTTGTGGGATAAGTGGGGACATGGATACATTCTAGAAGAAAGGGAAGGAATATAGGTTGCAGTCTTGGATTTGCCACCGATGGCCAAGACCACATCACACATAGTCTCTGTGAAGGCCAGGCAGGGAGCACCTCCTGCTTTGTGGACTCTGTGGTCCCTGTTGCTGAAGTCTGCTCCTATAGAAGGAAAACAATTGTAGATAATACATAGAGAAATGGACATCGCTATAGACACGTTCAGTTTCACATGTGGACATTGAGATTTAGACTTCATGTATTTCTCATGTCTTTCTTAAAATACTCTTCTTGAGATTTTTTTCTGGTCATTCAAATATATCAAAAGCACAGTGAACTCACAGATGTACCATCACAGACAGTGGTCAGACCTTGGCCCGCTGATGGTACTTTGCCAATGGCTGACCAGGGAGGTCTCTCAGTACTGCCAGGAAATGTCAAGTTGATAGCCATGAAATGCTGTAGAGCATGGCTGGTCTGAGCAGTGAGAACTGAGTGGTCTTAGTTGTCTCTTAGAATTTCAAGAGATTGCCTCTAGTTCTTCTGAGACAATTAGGTTGCATAGGGGAGGTAGGAAGCTGGGATCTATTGGTTAGGACAGAAACCTTAATAAAGGGAGGGACAGGGCAATACCATGAGCAGCGGATTGTCCTCTGTGGCTAATGTGCACTGAGTTTTTACTATTAAGCCAGACACCGTTCCATGCATCTTTCCAACTCTTTTACTTCTGGATGCCATCATTTCTACCACTATCTTGCAAAGGGAGAAACTGAGGCCCCAGAGAGAGCACAGAGTTAGCGAACAGCAGGCCCAGTAGACCCAGGCATGCAGACTGGAGTGGAAATTTGGTGATGTGCTTTGTAGAAACACACACCTAGAACTCCGGAGTCAAGTAGGCTGAGCTCAGAGCCGAGCCTTCATCAACTGCCACTGACAATTGTCATTGCTTGGACCAAGCTTCCTAACCATTGTGAGCTTCAGTGTTCTCATCTGTGAATCAAAACAACCACTATGCTTATTTCATCAGAGGAGAGAGAGGAGCAAAATGCCTTTCTAGCCCATAACCCAATAAATATGAGCTAATTTCTTCCATTAGATAAAAATCGTCCTAAATCTTCTCAAGCCTGGTCAAGCATGAAGCTATACATAATCCTCTGCTTTAAAATTACCCCAGTTTGAATGATTTTCCCGGAGCTTTCTTCTCATCAGCCTATGCAAATGAGGTCATGCTCATTCCATCCATAAACATAAAGTTTACAATCTTGTAAACAGCCTTGAAACATCCCGAGGATTCTTGGAAAAGTCTCCCAAGAGTCGTCCTCTTGTGGCCCCAACCTCCGTTACTCTGCAAATATATGCGACATCCACCACCACTTACAGAACGCAGAGCCAATGGGCTTCAAGGGAGCTGAGGGGGACAGCATGCAAATCATCCCCACCAGCACTCTGGGTGTGTGGCCCATCCCATAGGTGGTTCTCATTGGATCCACAGTACCAGCTCAGCTAAACTCCATCCTGGTTTCTATGGACATTTCTACTTACTGGAAGCAAGGGAATTCTTCCACTTCGAAAGTTTTCCTTTCCTGATTTTTAAAAAGATCAGATCTTACATGCCAAGTGCTCCTGTTCCAAGAACTTCAGGATGTCCTGAGATCTGCAGAATAAAGTTCGTATTTGCTTTAGCTGACATTCAGGATCTTTTCACCTTTCATCTGCCTGTGTTTCCCACAGAGATCTGTCTGTTTTTCTTTTTTCTTTTTCTTTTTATCAGTCATGGGCTTGAACTCTGGGCCTGGGTGCTGTCCCAGAGCTCTTCAGCTCAAGGTGAGTGCTCTACCACTAGAGCCATAGTGCCACTTTATGGTTTTCTGGTGGTTTATTGGAGATAAGAGTCTTATGGATATTCCTGTCTGGGCTGGCTTTGAACCACAATCCTCAGATCTCAGTCCTTGGAATAGGTAGGATTATAGGCATGAGCCACTGGCACCTGGTGAGCTACCAATTTTTTATGTCCTTCTTTGAAGTTTATAGAAAGCCCACTTTAGCGTGTCTGAAACTGGACAGCACCTCAAAATCCATGGCATGCATGTTCCCAGGCCATAGTCCATTAGTTGGTGCCTGGGTGGCCAGGTGTGCACACCAAGGGTCATCTTGGAACAGGCAGAGCCACAGAAAAGCTGTCCCCTGTAAGAGGAGATGGCCTTGTGCCCTCTGCTACTTCTGGGATCTAGTTGGTGTGGAAAGTGTTAATCTTGCGGGCGTAGAAATGTTCCCAAATAGAAATCAAAAGCCTGTCAGCTCTGCATAATTTCAGTGCCAACTTTATTACCCAGCACCAATAACTTTCATTCTTTTGTGGGTTCTTTAAGAAATAATGTATCCCCTACACTTGAGATGCAGGAAATTCAACACTGAGTGGACCAAAAAGGCTATAACCAGAAAAGGTATTCAAGAAAGTGACAGTCTATGGTTAAGTTTTGTTTTTATATTTATGTGTTCTGTTTAGTTTATTACTTTTATTATTATTTTGTAATTTTTTATTGTTATTATAAAGCTGATGTATAAGGGATAACAGTTACATAAGTCAGATAAAGAGGACATTTCTTTTTGGACAACGTTACCCTTTCCCTTGCTCTCTCCCCAGTTTTTCCTTCCATCCCCACCCACAGTTGTGTAGTTCATTTTCAACACAGTATCTAGTGAGTACCACTACAGAATTTGTTCACCCTTTGTCCCTTCATTTCTGTACCCCTCTTACCCTCCCAAAGACCTATAAATGAACAAATAAGAAAAAAATAAAGAAAAGAAAACAAAAAAGCATTAAAGAAAAGAAAAAAATCTGTCTTGTTTCCATTTCCTGGAGTTCATTTCAATAAATTATATTTTGTATGATCAGATGCACATAGGCACAGTGCCTATATGCATTTTAAGATTACTGATGCCATATCATTATTTTCCATCAGAAGACTGAAATATGATGAAAATCTATCTATTATATCTAAAAGACTTCTCTGATTAATATAAAATGAATTTCCTAGGTAATCAGAAAACATGATACCATAGGGTTGCCTTTGGGTTTGCTGTTATTTTTTTCTCTTAGTAACACAGAAAGCATAAAAATCTTATAATAAATCACATCTTAGATTTAATAAACTATGATTGTATTCTAATCATGGAATTTTCTAGAAACAAGAAGAGATGGGCAGACCTACCCCCCTTTCTGAAGGACACATAGTCTATTGTAATAGGCCATCAAGGTCCAGGTCCCATAGGCACCATCTCCCTGGACTGGCGTCTTTTCTCTTGATATGGTCTGCCTTGTCCCTCAAGGCCTTAATCAAACATTTTCACAGAGAGAGAGAGAGAGAGAGAGAGAGAGAGAGAGAGAGAGAGAGAGAGAGGAGAGAGTTGCAAGGCAAGGCCTCCCTTCCTCTCTATGTTGCTTTTTTTTGGGTGGAGGAGTGTCATTGTCACTAGAGTCAGGACCTTAGTTGAAACCCTAGTGACTTCACTTGCTGCTGTGTTTGTGGCCTTGGGCAAGATGATGAAGAGCAGTAGACCTCAGTTCATCTGTGTTGTGATATATACCTCATGCCCTTCTTGATGGCTACTCGGAGGTGAAATGCAGAAATATGGGTAATGCCCATAGAAGAGTATCAGAGGCCACTGTCATCATCATCTCGCCACAGTATTGGCATGGATTCCCCTTGCAGTCTGGCTCATTGTGACACAGGTCTAGGCACATGTTCCAAGAGAGCTGGAATAACATCACCAGCCCTTCCATCCTCTCCCCCATGAGAACCATGCCAGGCGTGGACCATGCGTAGCACAGGAAGTCTACTGTTCCAATAATGGGGTTGTTAAAGAAAATGGTGATTTTTTGGGGGTTCACTACAGAACGGTGGGAACATCATGCCGAGTGATGAGGTGTAAAGAAGGCTGAGCTACATCCTTCAGCTCTGTTTCCTTTGGCTTCAACCTCTGGCTCAGCCCAAGGAATCACTCATTAATCCTTTCAAGGAGCATTTATTACACTCTGAATATGTATTACCCACTGTTTTCAGCATTGAGAAGAGAGAGACAGTTCTTTGTGAGTGAACCTTTGTGAGTGATCCTTATTTGCTTAACAGAAGAGCAGAGTGATACACAGAAGTTAGACCTAGCATCCAGGGTATGTGAACTCTGGGTGGGCTAAGTCACATCTCGCTTAGTTTTTATCATCTTTACTTGAACTGATGAACATTGAAGTTTCAGCTACCATATCTGGGAGCATGACCTTTTAGATTGCTGGTCTGATCGAGGTAGCTCCCCTAAGAGGCCATCTCTGACTCTTCAGCAACAGAACTCTTCTTACTGCAAAGACTTTGCACTAGGAGGAGTTCAGGTATTTTGATTCGAAATGCCCTGGTGGCCGCTCTTCACTTGCCTCTTCCTGTGATGCACAAGTTTCCAGGCCATCTCCCTTCTCCTTGCTCAGTACTTCCATGATGACTGGTGCTCAGGGTTTATTTGTTGTTGTTGTTGGTGGTGGTGGTGGTTCTGTTTTGGGTTCTCAACTTCAGCCCTTCCTCCTTGCAAACCACTGGTATTGTGTGTCCTCTTCAAAATGTGTGTGGTGATAGGAAAAGGTGAGATGTTTAAGAGGTGATCAGGTCAGGAGAGCAGAGTTTTTGTGAATGGGATTAGTTCCCTTTTAGAGGAAGGCCCAGGCATCTCTAGTGGGAGGGAGCTGTCTGTCCATGAGTCAGGAAGCCGGCCTCCAGGGAACATCCCAGTTGTGGACTTTCTGGACTCCAGAACTGTGAGGAAAAAAAAATCTGTGGGTTTGTAAGCCAAGTCGTATGTGATGCTCTGTTTAACATAAGCCTTAGAGGACTCATATGACTTTCTAAGTCACAGTGGGTTTGTCCCACCCAGCAAGGGAAGCTGCCTTCTCCTCCTCAATCCTCCTCATGCCCCATTCCTCCTTACCAACACATTTCCCGGGCGGTGACTTGTAACTGTGAGTTACTCTCCCAAGTTTTCTTGGTCTCTACCTTTGGACAGAGGGGAAAAAATATATTTCAGGAACTGTGATAGTTTTGACCAAGGCATTCTGATTTGAAGGCATACGAGTGATCTCCAGCTGCAGGATTTCTTTGCATGCCATCCATACCCTCTCCGCAGTTTCCTCTCTTCTTCTCCTTTAGCAACAAGCATGGTGAGGATGGCAGCTGAGTCTCGGAGTGAGGAGGTGAGGAGGAGAGCCCCGCTGAGCCTGGGGTTGACTTCAGCAGGACTAGACTCCGTGGGCTGTGAGCATTCCAACAGGGCTCCTTGTCACACAGCTTCGTAGGTGTGCTCATCCAGCCTGACAAGGGGCAAGTGCTACATGCTTGTATTTCTTCTTGGTTTATTATAGTCGCTCACCAATCATGCATCCAGTATGGATTAAACTCCTGGAAGATTCTGGCTAAGGCCCTGTCCACACAGTTCAAAGTCTGCATATCTGTTCCTCCGGGAAGATGGCTGGGTTGCCAAGTTGCATGCTGATAAAGTAATTTCATTCTGGCCTTTTTTATTTTTTTTTAACAATTGAAGGGAACAGAATGCTTTGTAATAGAACATCAACTGTTTACCACACAGGGCTGGAATTAAGTAACCATGGCAGGCCACATTATAAGCAATTGTGCTGGATAGAGGGCTGGCTTAGCTTCATTCATAGTGTGAGTCATTTCCGTAAGCCTCTCGCCACTCTGTGTGCCGTGATGGCGGCCAATATTTCTAAACATATTTCGGCTCCATGACACCTTAATGGTGTACGATAACACTCGGCCTCCCTCTTAGAAAAATGGATACTCTCATTTCTCTAAACATGGGGCCTTTACCTCTAACCATTTCTATTTAAATGCAAATTTCAATCATGTCCACCTTTCTGTGTGCCAACGTGAATGTACGGAAATGATAGCGGCTTACGTCCAAATTTCAAGAGGCCAGCAGCAGTGCCCTACTGGGTCCTAGGAAAGTGTAAATGGCTCTTTTTTTCCTTGGGCCCCCATGTTGCTGAGATCAGCTTCTAGGAGAACATTTTGCTTTCATTGGAGGAGTGTTAAATAAGAGGCATGAAGGATGGCTTTCCCACAGCAAGGGATTTAGTAATGCCTTCTTGGCCTGTGGGGTAGACTCCTCATCCTGAACTCCTAGAGACACAGCTCAAGGCCCAGGAGATCCTAAAGGGGCTCTCGTTTATGATGGCAGCCTGGTTTTCCTGTCTAAGGAAGGCCTTGTCTCTCAGCACACACCTCTGACATTGTTATCAAGTCTCAAGTCAACAGGTACACACGACTTGCCATGTTTGTTTGGCAGGACTCTGGATCCTGGGAGGAGAGGTTGGAGAATGGCCTTCAATAAGGAGGGGAGCCTCAGGACCTAGTGTAAGAGATGAGATCTTCTGATAGAGGCCACGGGAACATTAGGAGCTTCCGAAAATTTGTCTCTCAGTAGAAAGAAACCGTGTCCAATGTCCAGACTGCCTGGGTTTCATTCAGACAGTGATGTCACCTGGCTGGGAGATGGTTGGAAGCCTGTTTACTCGGGTCTCAGTGTTCCTAAACACAGGGACAGTAAGAACAGTTGTCCTACACAAAGTTGTGGTTCATGTCAGTGTGTTAACAGCTGTAGAATGGTTTGGGAGTAATGCTGAAGACACAACAAAGGGTAGAAGGGTAGGCAGAAGGGATGCTTTGTGTACCTTAGGTAATGGAGTCACATTTTACCCCAACTCCACAAACCCCTAACTCCAGGAGCACTGACTATTGGGTAGCAATCCGAGAGTCCTGTTTCCATGAGAAAGCCGGAGGCCATCTCCCCCATCTCCAGCTGAAATTGTCCCCAGAACAACCACACTGTTCCTTGTTCCTTGGAGGTGCTCACTACCTGGCAGGTAGTTCATTGATAAGGATGCCACGTTCAGATCTGCCCTCTTTGACCTTGAATCTTCCCGAGGTGAGGTGGAGGCCACCATTGCCACTTGGCTGCCCAAAAGACAGACTGTGGCATCCCTCAACACAGCCTTTCAAGCTCAAAGCCCTTCTGTTGTAAAGCCCAATTAGCTGGACAGCAGAGGAAATGCCTTACACACGAGTCACAGGAAGAAATCAGTGGTGGTGGGAAAGAAAATGGATGACTGAGATATTGTCATGGGAGCTTACAACTTAGGAGCTGTGTATGCCTGGAACGATTTTGCCCAACATTCCGGAAAGGTGGAGTGTTTCTGCCTCATCTTCACTGTGGCTATAATTTGCATGAGTAAGGGCCAAGGAGTTCTGGCCAAAGGTATTTGAGGTTTCCCACTGCTTGGTGATCTAGATCTCGAAGAAGAACCAAAATGAGGAGCATGTCTAGCATAAGGCGGGGTGGTTAGGACCATGTTATTGGAGCATTGCTGTCATGGAGGGGAGGGACAGAGACTTTGGAACAGCTCTTCTCTTGCTGGAAGACTCTGTTCATGGGATGCAGCCTGGAGTGGCAGAGCTGAACACCCCGGGAAGGCTCAAGGCCAGGGTGGGTAGCATCTCCTGAGATGTGAACTTGGCATCAAAGAGCTACCTCCCATGTGGGGAGCCTCTGGCCACTGAGGTGTAAAAGACTAGATTCCGCTGAACTCTGGGAGAAGTGTGGATGTCCCGAGGATGGGGGTGGTGGAGCTGGCCTTAGGCTTTCTCATGGGAACAGGTACCTCGATTGGCTGCTTCTGGTGTGAACTTGAAGGGAAATGGGATGTCCTTATGTGCTGGCACATAAGGGCCTTTCCTTCCAAAGCAGGCTCACGAGCCGCCTCTGTCTGATCAGGACACACCTGAGACCTGGGGTGGGTTTCCTCTCCGTGACACTCTGTGCAGCACCATCTCATTCAGCTCAAATGTCCATCAGCTGCCCCCAGGGGCCACTCCTATGCCTGAGACACCCCTTTCCCCGCACGACTTGCTGTCTCTCCACTACGCTCCCCAGCCCGTACTTCCCTCAGGAATTAGCTGAAGTGGGGTCTGCTGGACATTGCTGGGCTGTTTCTGCACCTTTCGCTGGAATATCAACTGCAGCACAGCAGGTGTTAAAACTAGCTGACTCCAGGCAGCACAGAAATTAGGAGAGGATATGATACATTGCAGGGGCTCAGGAACTATTTAAAGCCTTCTCAGGGACTGTCCACCTTCCTAGAACTACTATCTGCAGGGCACAGAGACCGTCTCGGGCCCTGGTTCTTAATAAACATCAAAACCATGTTGAGTTGTTTCTGAAGGCTAGATGTTGTCAACTCCACGTGGTAGATTAATTAGCCTGATGCCTACAAACACACGCATGTATGAACACAAGCACGCATACATACGCGCATATTTGTATTCTGGTCAGGAGGAGGGTTTTACAACTCTCAGGAAATCCTTAGAACTGTAATAGCTAAGGTCTGAGCTTTGTGGGATGGACTCAGGAATGGGGCAGCAGTGGGGACAAGGGTTGAAGACCATCTTCTCAGCTAGTGCCAAGAACATGTGCAACAGGACAGGGCTGGCTCCCACAGGAAGGAGAGCCCCCCGCAAGGCAGACACAAGCTAACCAGACTCAGATGTTGCCGTTCCAAGAGACGGGCCGGTCCCTATGCATTTGGGAGAACTTGAAAGAATTCTGGAAGAGCCATAAATCTTGAGCTGGAGCCTTTTATCAGCCTCTAATTTATCATGGTCTCTTAATGACTTTGACTGGAGAAGTCATAATCCATATGTATTAGAAATTTGGTCAGCATGGGCCTGTTCTTTTTTTTTAATAACAAGGAAAGTTCTTGACATGTAGATTTAACAGGGTGACTGTGTTCAGTGGTGTTGTGTGCCTTCGTGATTCAGACCTTTGATCTCAGACACTCCCAACCCACCTCCACAACGACATCTGTCACCTGCTCATGGAGGGATACTGGAGAAGGGTGTTATTCTCAATGAGCTGACACAGAATGGAAGAAATAGACAGTTGTTCCTGCAGGTGATAAATACCATATAGGCCAAGCATGGGGCTTGCCTGGCCACCGAGAAAGGAGATGCAAGTAATCAAGGCCCCCTGAGAAGGCTGGCTGAAGGCAAGGATGATTGTCCTGAGACGTAACAATCTCAGGAATGCAAGGATGGTGTCAAGGCTAGGGAGGAGGTGAGAACACGGAATGCTGGAGGACCCCAACTGCCCAGCTGTGCCTAAAACACAACAAGTTGACTTTGTAAGCCGATTCCGGGGATCTGGTACAGAGCAGGATCTTTTCTTTCAGTCCCAGACACAGGCAATGATTCTCTATTTGGTCAGCTCATAGGTCATCAGAGCTGGAGTCTTCCATGGCTGCTCTACTTCTCCCATGTCTCCACCCGATTCTTCCCCATTGTGGAACAAATGTTGAACCAGATTCCAGTCAAATTTACCTGTCTCCTGCATGTGCGCTTCCCCAGTCCCTCAACAAGTCCTCCTGATTTTATCTTCTAAACAGAGTCTGAACATTTTATCTCCTAAACAGTTCGATCCTTCTGTTCAGATGTTCACACTATCCCAACCACACTCCACATTCCAGGCCCTGTCTTCCCTTGTCACTCTTCTAGGTAGGATCCTGGCCTCTTCCCCAGCAGCCACAGTGTCCCAGCAGCCACAGTGTCCCAGGGATGGCCAGGCCCACAGACATGCCAACATGGACCAGAAGCTCCTGTCTACACAGACACCTTCTAGATTCTATTTCATCGTTATGAAAACTTCAATTTGCCTTTCTTTGATCTCCTGCAATATATATAGATAATGGAAGACTACAGAAATATTAGGCCATTTTCTGTTATATAAAACTACTCCACAGAGCAAAGGCACTCTGATTACAGTCAGCTACCACCAGACAACTGGGCCTGTTTCTACCTCACTGAATCTCTGCCTAGCGATGTCTCTCCTATTGCTGTAGGATTTCAGAAAACTGGAAAACGGGGGTTTACTCTTTGTAGAAATAATTTAAAAAAGGGTCTTTCAGATAGGATAACACCTCATGATATTTGGTCATGACAGGTCCAAAGCCATAATATGTTGGGAGTTTGTAGTCCTGTGTCTTTGTGGAACACTTATTCAAAGAATGCATGCAGAAAATATAGACAAAATAATCAATTGGCTGTCCCGTGTGAATGGAATCTCCCAGATTTGTTCATAACAAGTATCTCTTAGTTTTACCCTTACCATCACCCTGGGATGTAGACTTTCTGATGATACCCATTTGATGGGTTGGGAAATAGAGGTACTGAATAACTAAGCAGTGTGCCCAAGGCTCTGTAGATGCTTAGTGGCATAGCAGAGCTTAAGCAAACTGTCTGAAACCAATAAGAAGAATCCAAAATAAGTTTAATCATATTCACTGCTTTTAAGTTTTGTTTCTTTTCTTTCTTCCCTACCCCTAAATCCTTATTATCCCAGAGTGGGGCCACTACCATGGCGATGGGGCCTTCAGAGAGATGATCATATTAATAAGGCTGGGTGGGTGGGTTCTGATTCGTCCACCCATGATGTAAGGAGGGGCCACATGGAATCCAGCAGGCCTACCAGGGACACACGGGGGAATGACTGTGTGTGTGGAAACCCAGGACAATGGCTACCCACAGGCCCCAGAGAAAGGACTCAGGAGAAACTAAACCCCTTAGCCTCTTAATTTGGACTTCTAGCCAGGAGAACTGTGAGAAAATAGGGATCTGTGCTGAAACCAGTCAGCCTGTGGTGTGTTGCTTTAGGAGCCTTGACATACAAATGCATTCACCAAATATACTCACCAGCATAAGACAACAAAGCTGCACAGCCATTGGGTAACTCAACAGATACATACTGAACTCATTGTGCAGGCCATGCTCTGGGTAGACAAAAGTAGACTGTTCAAGGGCTTCATCTAGGAATTTGTTGTCCATATGCGTACACAGCTCTGTCCTAATACAAGTGTCATAAAATGTTACAAGACAATGGGTTATGATGATTTCACTCATTTATGCCTCTTAAAAATCTAGAGACCAGGGAGGTGGTGAGCAATGACATGTTTGTGATGTCTAGACTTCAGGGAAATACATGTAGGTAATGGTTAGAACTCCTACCACTGGATCCAGACTTTCAGGGGTTCAAGTCTCAGCTCTGTCACCTCTTTTGCTTTGTGACTATGGCCAGGATTCTTGATTCTTCTTTACCTCTATTTGTTTTATTTTATTTTTGTTGGTCGTGGGGCTTGAACTCTGGGCCTGGGCACTGTCCCTGAGCTCTTCAGCTCAAGATTAGCACTCTACCACTTGAGCCACAGTGCCACTTCTGGATTTTTCTGCTTATGTGGTGCTGTGGAATTGAACCCAGGGCCTCATGCATGGGAGCAAGCACTCTACCACTGAGCTTCCTTCCCAGTTCCTTTACCTCTGTTTATTTTTAACTGTCAAATGGTATCTAGGAATCTCTATCACAAAAGTTTACTGTAAGGATATTGTAGGATTGTGCATATAAATTACTCCAGCTAGCGGATATTTTATTGTACGTGCACAAAATTTATGAGTTATTTACGATGAAGGACATAGGATTAAGGGCTAGTTGCCCAAGCCTGTAATTCCAGCTATCTGATAGGCTGGAAACAGGAAGTTCATGGTCCAAGGTAAGCTCAGGCAGAAAAGTTCACGAGACAGTGGCATATTCTATCATCCCAAGCTACATGGATGGTCGAGGTTGGGAGGACCTTGGTGCTGGGACCTTCTGGTCAGAAGAGTCCATGAGATTCCATCTCCACAGAAGGATGCTGGACACAGGGGAGCATGCCTCTACTATCAGCAGTGATAAGGAGCCTAAAAGTAGTCAGATTGTGGCTCAGGCACAGGAGGAGGGAGGAGGGGAGAAGAAAGATCCTATCCTCAAAATAACCAACGAAAAATCAGAGCTCAGAGATGTTGTAGCAACCCAGAAAGCACAAGGCCCTGAATTACAACGCTCATCACACACACACACACACACACACACACACACACACGGCTGGAGGTGTGTACTGTATACAATTCCCTGGAACAATCCCAGCATTGTCATTACCAAACAATAAACAAAAAATCCAATGTGTCTCCAATGTGGTGTCCTGAGACAGCATTTGGCATGTTCTTTCTCACCAAAGCCATTTGCAGTCACACGGGCATGTGCTCTCGGGTGAGGAGAATGATTCTAGGAGAGGAGTCAGTCTTCGGAAGTCCAGTGGCCCAGGTTACAATTGCGTTGAGATTCTGTGTTCTGGACCTTGTGCTTGTCCCTTATGTTTAGATGAATTTGGGCACAAATTATCCTTATGTTAGCCCTTTGTACCTGCAAGTTATATTAAATAGGGACGTTTCATTAGCGAAGCCATGGTATTCGGGCAAGAAGAGAAATTTATTTACGGTACTGCTGCCCCTGCTGTGCTTCGTGGAGAGGCCTGGCTGAAAGGGACGGCCCACCCCAGGGACCAGGACTTATCTAGGACAGGGACAGGAAGAAGTGTGGCCAGGTGGGGGAAGTGTGGCCACACTGGATCCAGATGTGACCTCAGGGCCTGAGACCCTCCTATGGTCAGATGGGAGGTGTGACCAGGGGTGGCCCAGGATGTGACCTAGCAGAAGGGGAGGTGACTCTTTCCAGGCAAGCCAGTTACCTAGGTAACACAGATACCGGTGGAAACTTAGCCAAGAGGTAGGGAGGTGTCTGCATAGAGTGTGCATGGCCCAGGGCAGACCTTATATTACTTAAGGAACTTGAGGCAAGAGGAAATTATCAAGCATGCCATGGTCCTCTAGCTAGTAAATGCCAGAGTCCACCCTCCCCATTGCTTATGGCAGAAACAAGGACCTGTAGTTCTGTCATAGGTTGGGGAAGAGGCAGGGGGCAAGGGCTTCAGAGGATGTCAGACAGGAGTGTATGTCCCTGTGCAAAGGAGGTGTGTGCTTACTCACCCACAGGGCATGAGCCTGGGAGAGCCTCAGAACATGGCTCCTGCGAGCCCTCCCCTCCCCCCTGCCCTGGGGACACCTGGCCCCACCCTTCTTCCTAGGTATCACTGTAATGTGGATGCTCTAGCATCATCTGTGCACTGATGGCAGGGTCACCGAAGGCTCTAAATCCCACCCATGTGGCTGCAAAGGATGCTGGGATGGAGGTATCTGTTAGGGGATATGTTTTATTAGTCCTAGCAGAGCATCTCGCAACAATTCACACACATCTCCCGATTAGCATTCATCTGTGCTCACTAGCCAGTCAGTAATAGCGTCCTCATTGCGTCTCCAAGCTGGGCAGGGGATGAGGTGACAGGGGTGATGGCTCCTGGGAGAAGCTCAAAGCAGCCTCCCCACTTCTGTCTGGATTTTTAGGAGAATCTGCTCATGTGGGGCATTGATGCGTGTATTCTTCAATATCATTAAGATAGCTTCTGATTACGTCCTCCTGTTGGTCAAGGTCCCCTGAGGACCCAAAATGCTGATTCTGACTTTGTATTGATATGGAGGGAAGCTATTGAGATCTGTGGAACTCATTGGGGGAATCTGCAACTTTGTTCGAAATCTGTCCATTTGTCCAGTACTTCCATTTGGCCTGTACTTCTGCCTCCAGCCCCAAGACAATGCCTTCTCTCTCAACCTCTTCTGCTGGGCTGTTGACCTTTCTTCCTGACATTGCTGTTTCTTTAGAAACTGAAGATGTCCTTACCATTCCTATCAAACTTGACTGTCCTCTGCAGTTAACTAAAGGAGCAATGTCCCTCAAATACTCATGCCCAAAGAAGCCAGGAACATAGTATTATTTGGGAACCATCTTTGATATATGATCAGCAGATTAGGTCACACTGGTAGAGAGTGGCCAGAGCCTTAATCTTGTGCCTGGTGTCCTCCAGAGCAGAGGGACACGTGGATTGCAGAGGCAGGCGTGGAGAGAAGATGATATGAAGGCCAGTGGGGAGAATGACAGGTGGCGATGGAAGCCCAGACTAGGGTGACACTGATGAGCTTGCAAGATAGATGGACAGAGGGTGGGGCTGCTTTTCTCCATCTCCCCTACAAGGAAGCTGCCTCACCTGCGACTTGACTGCTAAGCTTCCCAGGTGTAAGACAATACATCTGCAATGCTACCATTTTTAAGCCTCATAATGTGTGGGTTTCTTTCTTTTTCATTCCTTCCTTCCTCCCCCTCCCCCTCCCTCCCTTCCTTCCTTCCTCCTTCCCTTCCTTCCTTCCTTCCTTTTTTTTCTTCCTTGTTACCTTAGAACCAACCAAGACTTCCCTATTCTTGTAAGACTGTTTTGCCTCTGCATGTCATTCTCGCTCTTCTCTAGGCTTTTCCAGGTCAGGAGCCTTTTTCATGTCTTACTGCCTGCCATAAGCCACGTCCATTCTCAGGAGGTCGTCCCCTGGAAATGACTGCTGAAGTGATCTCCCGAAGTAATGCGACAACTCTCCCTCCCCTCCTTACATCAGTCTTGACAACTTGTCCCCGCTGGCCTCTCTCCCTGAGTCCCTCCCCATCCTCCCTTTCTGACTTCTGAACATATTACTGTAATCTCTTGGGGCCAGGCACAGAGGAGGTAAAACTGGCATCCAGGAACTTGTGCTGTGGTACAGGCCCCACTTCACACCACAGAGGGGACTTGAGGACACTCTCTCTCTATGTCTGAGGCAGAATTCTAAAATCAAAAGTCTAATGATCACACATTAGAAATTGGCCAGGTTTCACCAGACTGTGTGTGTGAGGCATTTGCCAAATCTTATGAAGATTCTCCAGCACTGTGTGTGTGAAAAAGGTGGAATATAGAAGCAGCATTTTGTTGCCTTATAGAAGTTGGGGTACCCATGTCTCCCCCTGACCCCATGGAGGAAGAGTCTGGGTAGAGTAAATGCTGTAGCGGGCTTTCCACCAGACTTCAGGCCTCACAGAGAGATCTCGTGATTGACTTAGGATACGAGGTGATGCGTTTTCCTCATGGCTATCCATCAGAATGGGAGCTAGGAAGGCTATCAAGTGGCAGGCAGGGGAGGGCCTGAGGTTGGGGTGGTGTTCAGAGTCAGAGCCAATTAGAGACCAGGCCAGGTCTTCTGACCAGTGTCAGCTATGTGTGCTGAAGGAGGTGGAACAAGGTATTGGCAGGGTTGTCCAGGTCTCAGGGGTGGGGTCTTGAATAGGACTTGGTTGTCAGGGAGATCCAGATGATGAGCTGGTTGTGAGTAAAGATGAGGGATAGAATGTGGGGCAGGAGGCACACAGGGAGCAGGTGTAGAGACCCTCAGGTGAAGCAGCTCTTCCTTTAGTCATCTGAAGCCCGTGTCATTGCTAAG
This sequence comes from Dipodomys ordii, assembly GCF_000151885.1. Taxonomy (NCBI): domain Eukaryota; kingdom Metazoa; phylum Chordata; class Mammalia; order Rodentia; family Heteromyidae; genus Dipodomys; species Dipodomys ordii. The sequence goes on along the minus strand of NW_012267218.1, from coordinate 5,960,729 downwards.
AGTCATCAGGACTAGTGAAAGGCCCAGGGTTCTTGTGTAGGTTTGGAAAAAGGATGACAGCTTAGGAAGATGCAAAAAGAAGCCTCTAGAAGTGCGTGGGGAAGTCAGTGTCTTGGTCAGCCTTAGATGGGGTCTGCACAGACAAGATTAGCAGAAGGCTCAGTGGGGCAGAGCTTACGTGTTCATCTGAAAGTCCAGTCCCGCTTCTACCATTCCTTCCTGAGAACCTGTCTCTACCTAAGGAGCAGATAGGAGAATGAGAACGTGGCTTCCCCACTACATGTAGTGACTACTGATGAGAGACATCCCCAGGGCTTTCCTCAATTTGAAACGGCAAACATACGGTGTCATGAGCTGCGTGGTATAGCAGCAGAGGAAGACCAAACATAAATAGGAAGAAGTAGAGGAAATAAGTCACAGTAACTCTTTCCACTTCCAAGGTGAAAAGTCTATTAAATATAGTTATGTATATGTTTACATGCATGCACACACATGTACACATGCAGAGTTAAAGACTGGCTCCAAGAGGGAGGCCACACAGGATATTAAAAGTTTAATGAGGTGCAATTCCAGAGGTGTTAACATTTGACAACCAGAAACAGCAGTTGTCAAACATTTTAAGCTGAAACAGGCCATAAATGATGGACATAAAGGTTGTTTGCTTAGGGCAAGGCTCCAGGCTACGAGAATGTCCACAAAACGGAGAGATCAGACTTTGATTCTAGACAGGTACTTGAGCGGATAAAACATGTGGCCTAGGCTTCTCCACCTGAAGATGTGGCTTTCTTTGTGGCCAGACAGAGGTAATGGGTAGAAACCGCTGGCACAGTGCACGAACTGTGGCTGAACTGGTAGTGGGAGCTTTCTGTGGACATTAGCACAAGCTTTCTGGCATTAAGGAGGATTTTAAATTGGGAAGGCTCAGAGCAGCTCTGGCCTGTGTTGTACAGTCACAACGAGATCCATGAAGCTTTCTATTAATCATCAGATTCCACCAAATGCCAACATAACTCACAGTTTCCTGACTCAGGCTGTCCTGATGAAAACAGCCACTGAGGAAAGGGCTTTCAGTGGTCTTTCTGGTCATATACAGGTGGCCAGTGTCTAAAGGAAAAAGGAGAGAGAGAGAGAGAGAGAGAGAGAGAGAGAGAGAGAGAGAGAGAGAGAGAGAGAGAGCACGCGCGTGCGAGAGTTAGTTCATGGAGCTTACCTAAATGGCTAACATTCTGGGTTATTCCCTGCTTCATGTTAATTTCTCTGTGCGGCTGAATGTCATCTCCCTCTGGCCGTTCTTATATTGTTTAGTTTGGACATTTGCTTAAGGGAGATTTTGATGTCTTAGGCTGGGCTTTCATTCACTTTCTTCTTTCCTCCCTTCCTTCCCTTCTTTCTTCCCCTTCTTCCTCCCTTCCCTCCCTCCTTCCCTCCTTCCCTCCTTCCTTCTTCCCTTCCTTCTTGCTTTCTTCCTTTTCTCTCTTCCTCCCTTCCTCCCTTCCTCTCTTACTTTCTTCCTGCTTGCCTACCTGCCTTCTTTCCTTTTCTTCCTCTTTTTCTCTCTTTTCTTTCCTTCTTTCTTTTTTCTTTCCTTCTTTCTCTCTCTCTACTTTTTGTTATTTCTTTCTTACCCTTCTTTCTCCTTCCTTTCTTTCATCATTGCTTGCTTGCTCACTTTCATTAAATCATTATAATATTAGAAGCCGAGAATATCATGTGATACAATGCCTGGCCTAAGCTGGAATTCTGTCTCCACTGCTCCCATTGTGTCTTAGGGTTCTTGTGTGCCTTCTGTATACCTGTTTCCCTCTCAGTAGAATAAGGCTTATGAGAGTTCCTGGTTCAAATAGTTTTATGAGAATCAAATAAGTTAATAACATAATATATGATACATAGTGAGTAGTAACAAACACTAGCTATCATGCTATAATTGTGGCCTTTATCATCAGGGACCATGCAGTGGGTCTTATATAGTATTCAACATGAAACACAGAGAAGCTGGATTTGTCCCTCTAAGGGCTCAAGTTCTAGAGAAAGAAACTGATTCACACAGAGTTCATAGTCCCTTATGTGTTGTGTCATTACACCTTGTCGGTGAGTTACTGGCATGTATTGAACATGTTTCCATTATCAGATACATTTTTTATATGAGTTACATATAGATGTCATATATTTTATGTACATCAATTCACCTAATCTAACAAACCAACTGAGGGCAATTCTTTATCTAATGGCAGGCAATCAGGGAATCATCTTTCACATCGATTTGGTTTGCTGGACTCCACGACAGTAATGCTTTGCAAAGGCCTTGACAGTTTTTAGCTTTTCCCTGTCCTTATACATCTGAACACTCTGTGGCATAGGGATGTTTGTCATTTTTAGCTAACCTTTACAGATGAAGACACTGAAATATAAAGGTCCATGTAGCCAGTCTAAGGCTAGTTCAAGGTCACTGAGGGCTACCTGTGTTTCTGGAACTTTCCACAGCCATAACCATCACCCCAATTTTAATGAGGGTTTGCTTCGCTGCAAAGGCAAAGAGTTCCTGATGTGGGCACTTGATTTTGTACACAGCCCAGGCATTATTTTGTTAACTATTTCCAGTTCATGCAAACCATTCCACTGCACCTATGTTGACTCTGTTCCTATCTTCATTGCTTTCCTTCCTGAGATCACATGTTGTATTCTCTGGTTGTTTCTGATCGTTTTGTTCCCAGATAGATTCATTTGCATTTTTCCAAGCTGCATCTCATTGCTAGCCCATAATTCCATCTCTGATGAGTTCCTGCACTGTGGGTTCCACTTTGATCATGCGCCCAAGACATTATGATTTAGGATAGCCTTGGCAAACTTCATTAACCTGCCTTGGACTCATTAATTGTGTCGCAGAACCAGATATTTCCTTCCCCATGACTCTAGGAATAAACCTCTGTACAATTAACCATCATCAATTTCACTACATGTAGGCTGTTTCTCAACATGCATTATTGTCAAGCAATTGTGCTCATCTGCATTACTTTGGTGAGTGCCAATTTCAAGAGATGGAAGTTCCTGTGCTCTGCTTCCTTCATCTGGTTTTATAAGCCTATCAAAAGGGAATGATGTTTTCCCTGATAGCACATGTTATTATTTATAGGTCCAGACACACTATTATTTTATGTTAGGATTCTGGATCTTTCAAATGTTTCCTGTATTCTTTGTTCTGTTGTTTCTCTTATTGGAAACCGTCCTTTGATTTATTGCCTGGGATTGCTCTTTCTTTTCCTTGAACATTTACTAGCTGTCAGGCATCTGGTGCAAAGACCTGTGTCTTTCAAGGAAAAGACAAGAGCAAGACCCATCAGGAAACATTTCCCTTACAAAAATCATGGACCAAGCAACCTTTCCCATCTCACCATGTGGCTTCACTGGTACTTACCAACGCTCAACACTGAAGTGGCGTCTCTCTATAGAGATTTGAATTTTGCTCACAGATCATCAGGTGAGATCCAACGATCCTCTTCATTTAACCTAAAAGAGCTCAAGTGACTTGCTCAAAGAAAAACTAAAGCCAGGATTTGCACCTAAGTCTAGTTCTGATGCACACTCTTTGCTCTCAGATGGCTGTGATAGTTCTCTAACCTTATCATATACAAGGAAACCTAGAGTTGTCTCTGTTCCTGCTCCATCTCCTCTGTACAGGGGGACAAGCAGCCCCACAGCATGCAGCATCTCTCCTGGGTTGAACCCCAGCCAGGTAGAGATTCCAACAGCAAGGCTCCTTGGCATTTTACAGGCCCAGCCATCCACTGGCCTGGTGACAGCCACCCAGAAATATGGTAGATTTCATAGTCAAACATTTTGGGAAGAGAAAATGAATTGAAACTGAACTTGGAGATATTGAACTTGAGCTATCGATCTCTGGTGGAGTTCAGTATGTGTGAACTCAGAGTAGCTGCCCCAATTTGGGGGTTCTCAGATGAGGCTAAATAATATTTATAACCCTGGCTATGCTAGTGGGAGGAGGAATGTCCACAAACTAATGGCTGCAAGTGTGTGTTGTGAACTTGCATGTGTGGGGGAAGATACCAGCTCCTCCCCCCCCCCCGCCCCATGCAGTGTTGAAATACAACCAGGCTTCACGCTTCTTTCTTAATGACTGGTGGCATTCTTTCCCAGTGTGCTTTAATACTAGATATCCACCTTGGTAAGTAAAACCCCAGGTAGGACACTCCCACATGGATGTGGCTATGAGACTTGAACTCCACAAATCCAGGAGGAGTCCCGGCCTCCCCTCTTCTTCACTGTTCTAGAACTGTTTTTTTTTTTTTTTACCAATCAGCACAAAGCCCTCCTCTTGCTCCCACAGCAGTGCTCGGCTGCGGCTGCGATCTGTTGCCTTCCTTTCTAGACTCCCTCTCTCCGGCCAGCCTTCATTCTCTTGGGAAAAGGCTTTGCTATTTTTTTTAACCTGGTCTTCTGGTTTCTCTTCCACCGGAGTGAACTTTCTAAACTTCAGTTATTGCCTTCCTTCCTTCAGAATCCATCCCTGTGCACGCTGTGCCCTTCAGAATGTCTAGGTGTTCTTGAACACGGGCGCTGTTTCTCCTGGTCCAGGCTAGGTCTAACCCTCATGCTTGTCTCAGGCAGGTCCACAAACGCAACGCTCCTTCTTGTTCCCCCAAGCCACAGAACTGACCCTGCTCGCTCAGAGGCTGCCGTTGCTTTTCTTCTGTGGGATATACCCCGTGACCCATGAGGCGTTTCAACTCCCGTGTGATCAAGAAGACTTCCTCAAGTTGCTCAGGAGGCCTATTCCACTGAGATTTTATCTGGGGGTTTATTTTGTCCCATTACTCATGCATTTTCCATCCACCTATCCTTCCATATCCATCCGCTCACATGCACATTTATGCTTTAATAATCACAGATTGAAATAGACCTGTGGAAAATGCTGGATTTGGAGGTGGAAAGCCTTTGGTTCTAGGGTCTCAGAGAGTGAACAGGGAAGGGAGGACACAAACCAGGATAACTCTGTGTGAGAGGAATACACCCCACTTTCTCATTTCTTAGGTCTCCTCAGGACAGCCCAGTGATCTGATAAATCCTCTGAAATGAGTGTGATATGATATTTATGGTCTGTAAACAACTCTGAGGAATCACGGCATAGTGTAGATAGGAAAGATGGTAGATTCTAGAACCAGCTGGTTGGGTGGGAGAGAGGGAGCAGAGGGAATGTTGGAGTTTCTGAGTGGAACGTTCCTTGAAGAACTTTTGGTGGTCACTGACCATCAAGACTGTGGGACTTGCTAGGTATGCGTCAGACCCTGGTTCAGTGGTTGATGCTATTGTCACTAAGTAGGGATTCCTGGTCTGGGGTATAATTAGATTTTGTCTGACACAGGGTCCAGTGGTGTCTTTTCTTCTTTCACTGTAATTATTCTAATTCTCTCAAATTGGTTGCCTATAGGCTCAGGGAACCTGTGAGCAAACATTTGGTCTTGGCTGGATGGGATTCAGTTCCTGAATTCTTTTTGACAGTGCTTTTGAAATAGTAATGCCTTCCAGTGCAAAGATACTTTCCTTATAGCTTTGTTTTTCATTTTGGAGTTAGAAGAGTAAGTTATTTTTAGGTCCTTACTGTCTGTTTGTATTCAAGTTCCTCAGACTTCTCAGCTCAGGAGTGGAGGCTGGCCCTTCACTGTGGTGGCCTGCTGACTTTCTCATCTGAAGTCTGCCCTTCTTCCCCACTTTACTTTCCCACCCAGAATGAATGGAAGTTCTCCTGCAGCTAGCTGCTTCCTGCTATTAGTAAAGGACCGAAGGCAACTTCACCCCTAGATTTTGGAGAGTAGGACATGCACCCCTTTCCTCCAGAATGCATCTCTAATATCCTGCATGGTGGTGATCACCCAATTAAAACTCAATATATAATTGGTGCAAGGGCAGATTCCTGACTACTGCTCAGTCCCCAGCCACTGCAATGACAGTGGATATTAAGCATTTGCTTCTTACAAATGTCTGATTGCTTCAACAGGAGACTTCTCATGGCTTTTATTCCCAGTGTTGAGCATTTACTATAATAGATAATGGCTCATTTTTTTTCTTTGTAACCACAAATCTATGTGTTATCATTAGCTGAAACTTGGAATGAGAAGACTGGCTCTTAGAGAAGTTTCTCAGTCTTTGTCTGAGCACCTTGGACAGAGGGTGTGTCCACCCTTTACCACTTACTCCTCTGATGGCCTTGGCAAACTTGCTATTTGGTTTGGGCACCTGCCAGTCTCAAAATAGGGCTTCAGATTGACGAGTTGAATTGAAACCCCTGTGTATCACTCTATAAGAGCAATACAAATTACATTTAATTAAAACAAAACTGAAACAATCTGGTGTTCCAGGGTTTCCAATGGCTTTCTGTATTACTGAGGAATTCGGTTGGCTTGTCCAGTTACCCAGCCTGCACTGTAAGGAGTGACTAATTTCTTAGGGCTGGTAGAAGTGAGCGACACAACACATTTCCTCTCACATCCCATTGGCCAAGACTTAATTCAATGACCAGACCTGTGTGCAGAAAATGCTAGCAAATACTGTAGTCTTTTCACTTATTGATCATCCCTTTCTCCTCAGGAAAAAGAGGAGAATGCTGACGACCCTCTGCCCGCGGTTCTTCCCAGGTCCCACTGGCCTTTCCAGGTGCTTTACAAGTGCTATGGCCACCAGTGAGCCACCTGACTCTCTCTTCAGAACTGCTTCTCTTGACCCCTTACCCCTCCATGGGTAGCAGAACGGCTGCGGGGAATGCGACTCTGATCTTCAGTCCACCTGATTTATAGTCCCAAGACAATGTCACGGAAGTGAACTAGGAAGTTCATGAGACAATACTACGTGTCATTTGGGAATGAGCACTTTCTGAAATCTCAAATGGGTCCTTTTGATTTGTGTGAACTACTTGCTTTCTCTTTCCTAATAATGGGAATGCTGAACTTGGCCACTTCTTTCCCTCAGTATGGAGCATTCTGCTGTCCCGGAATTGCCTGTCTGGTAGCACCACCCCCACCTGCCCGGACTCCAGTCCTTCCAGCTGGTGTGAATCATCTTTCACTTCTGCTCAAAGCAGTCAGTCTTGCCAAATCTAACCACGCTCCCCTCCCCTGACACCCTATACCTAACCTCTGGGGCACCAATCACTTCTAGCAAGTGGGAAAGATCCTGGGGGCTCAAGCTTGGAATATGATTTCCATAAAAATCTTGCTAAAATGAGATTTGTGATCAGGGTGTTCTTTATAGAAGCTGAATCATACTTGTGGCCACTGAAATATCTGCAGCCTGATAGCTGGGGACTCAAAAGATTCTAAGTCTCATGGAAAGAGAAAAAAACCCTGATATTATTTCATTTCACTGCCAAGATGTGGAACTCACCAGGAGGAGACCGGGAGCCAAGGAGTGCTGGCATTCAGGACTTGACATGTGTCAGGAATGCTGCTTACTTTGTTACAAAACCTTTAAGGGGGGGGGTCTTTGCCAAGCCTCTTTGTACCTATGAGGAAATTGAACTCAATGACCACAGTCACATCATCAGCATCTACAGTATTATTTCTGTGCAGGGATAGGGGCTCCAATTCAGGTCCCAGTCTAAATTCTCCCATTCCTCCCCTCCCACCCCCTCACTAAACCACATGTCTCTCTTTACATACTTGCCTGTGCTTTTGATTACTTTGGGATATATTCTAGCAGTATTGGGCAGAGTCATGAGGATGGAGTTAAGGGTCAAGAAGAAGTTCACTGGCCACAGGCATCATTTTTCCGTAGGCTGTGACTAGGTTTTGCAAGCAAATACCCAAGTGAAAGAGAACACTTTTCTTGGAAAAATGCTAGTAATTTGATGCCTGTCAACAAATGCTTTTCTAAAGAGCCCTTGTCATTCTTGGGACTGTGGACAAATTCTATCAAGCAAAAAAAACCCAAAAAACAAAAAACCCAGTTCTAATTGAGAGTGATCCAAAGAGAGAGCGCCTTATTGAAAAGAGCTGATGTTTGTTGACCACTGACCCATGTCAGGCATTGCATGAGGTACTTACATGTTTGATTTGCTCTTTATTACAACCCTTTAGGTGTTAGCATCCTCCTACTGAATAGACCAGGAAACTGAGGCAGTTCTTAAATAGCTATAAAGTAGAGCAGACAGTCTGATGTCAGGAGCTCGAGCCAAACCACTAAGCTCTCTTCTTTCTTCTCTCTCTCTCTCTTCTCTCTCTCTCTCTTCTCTCTCTCTCTCTCTCTCTCTCTCTCTCTCTCTGCTCTTTAGGAAAGAAGACTTATACTGCCTTCGACCTCCAGCAGCAGGTGATGCAATCTAACCCCTTTGAGTCCTTCCCAGTTTGCAGGTTGGTAAAGACCTGTGCCTGCTTGTCAGAGATGTCTCCAAACTGGTTTTAAAGACCGGAAATGTTTTGCTTGACAGTGGTGGAGGCCAGGGATCTGGGACCAGATCTGGCAGGACTGCATTCTCCCTTTGGTGGCTGTGGGAGATGGTCTGACCCTAGCTTCCTTCCTAGTTTCTGGCCCCAGGCTCTTCAGCTTGCAGCTGCTGCTTCTTCATCCTGTGTGGCTCCCCATCCTGTGTGGTCACAACCTTCTTCCTCTGCGTGTGTGTCTTTGTGTCCAAGCATCCCCACTTCTTAAAAAGACATGGGTCATCCTGAAGTTTGCGGTGGGCAGTTTCCTTAGTTATTGTGCATATTTCCAGAGGGCAGCCTGTCCGCCATCATACTTGCATGATTCTCCAGCTGTGATCCACTCTTCTGAGATGTCTGTTATACATGATCTTGGTGAGTAATTACCTAATAGGTAACTTACCTTGTCATCTTAAAAAGAAATCATTTGGGGATAGTTTGTATTTCTCTCTCTCTCTCTCTCTCTCTCTCTCTCTCTCTCTCTCTCTCTCACACACACACACACACACGCGCACACACATCGTTGTGGGACTTGAACTCTGGGTCTGGGCGCTGTCCCTCAGCTCTTCAGCTCAAGACTAGCACTCTACCACTTGAGCCACAGCGCCACTTCCGGTTTTCTGGTGGTTAATTGGAGATAAGAGTCTCAAAGTTTTTCCTGCCTGTGCTGGTTTTGAACTTTGATCCTCAGATCTCAGCCTCCTGAGTAGCTAAGATTACAGGTATGAGCCACTGGCACTGGATTGTGTTTCTCTTAATGGCTTGTAATACTTATATCTGGAATCTCTCACTAAAGAAAATGAATATGATCACTGAGATTTTCTCCTAAAACCAGAAGAATTCCTATCTCTGCACACAATGTGAGGTAAGAATCTATCTTTTCCCCAAGTTGATAACCAATTCTTCTAGCTTTGACTTCTTAAGGAGTAATGGTAAGATTTTAAAAACCCTTTCAATTCTATGGTATATTAAGAGTTTTTTTTAATTCAATTATACCTTATAAGCTTTTCCATCTTATTCTTGACACATCATGAATTTTTATAAAACTGGAGACAACCTTCCCCGGAACCATTTAGGGGCTCATCAGATACGAATAAAAGTCCAAGGGCATGGAGCCCCTAAACGTTTTTCAATATGTTCACCATACTTACAGAAAATGTAGGGAATTCTAATATGGTTAGAAATCTATGTGCCTCTGTTTACATTTAAATTTAACTACTACCAGAAGGAGAGGATTCTTTGAGTGAAGTCAGATGACACAGAGAGAAGAGCAGATGGCCATAATGGAAGAGGATCTCCTGAGCCTCCCAGAGCAAGATTCAGGGGCCAGACACTGAGTCTGTTTTAGCAGAACCTTAGGATAAATGGTAAGGAAAACCCTTCAAATGAGAGTCATTGCCATCATCCCTGGAGACACCAAGAAAGAAGCGGGGAAGAAATCTGAAGCTCTATTTTTCAGATATCATTGGGAATGAAGAAAGCCCAGAGAACCTGAGTAGCAAAGGGGGCATGGAGAAACAAGGGAGTTGGATCCTCAAGCCAGTAAGGATGCCAGGTAAAAGCAGAAATCTTGGGGCCAAGTAGAGAGGACAATAATGACAGTCAGATGAAACTGCTACTTATATCAAAGAGCACCTAGTTCTAGGCCATGTGCTGGAGATAGAAACATCTTATTTTTCTCAGATCTTTTAAACTCCTGGGACACAGAGGAGGGAGCAGGAGGAACTGTGGTTTGCCAAGGTCCAATGTCCTTGTTACATATGTCAGTCAGACCTAGAGTTCTGGGTGGGGATATTTAACACCATGGTATGTTGGGAAGGTATGTAGTGTGTTCATAGCACATAGCAGGTCTAAGCTCAGCCTCCGTTGAAGGTTACCAGAAGATGAGGGCAGTCAAATAAAAAGCAACATCTGGTGGGGATGGAGGGAGCATTTGAGACCCTGAGAAAAGTCCATGTGGAAAGAGAGCCCATGCCTCCTCATGACCTACTATCGTGGCTGTCTATAGGTCTCAAGACCACAGCAAATTGATTTTGTTTATGGCTGAATGGATGGGGTCCAGGGTCCCCAGCCAGACACACCTGGCTAGCATCCCAGAGACACAGCCCCCAAGGCCTCCCTGAGGGGCTGCCCGAGGACTAATGCCGGCGTGTGTGGTATACCGGGCGTCCAGCCGGCACCCCATGCCATGTGGTACTTATTCCTATTTGCAGCGGGCCTGTCTGGTGTGCTAGTGTCACTTTCTCATGCCTGGGAGCTGATGGGGAAGATGACGCGAGGCCGCACTTTCCCACATAGATCAAATGACCACTTTGGCTGATTATAGGTTGTGTGGGTTATGTGTGTTTTAAACAACCTCTCAGCACTTGCCCTCTTGGCTGTGAGAGAAATGAGTCAGAGGGGAGCGAAGGAAAGGTGGAGAGGAATTAGGCGGGCCAGGCATCCCCGGGGACCCAGCGCCACCTGGACGTGTCTCTCCAGCCTGGTTCCCACGGAGGTGGGTTCCCCTGGACGGGGGGAGGGGGTGGCCAGCGGAGGGCGCGCTTCACCGTCAGGTCCTGTCCTTAAATGACAGGGAGGGCTGGACGGGTGTCGTAGCTTAGTAGACTCATGGATCGGAGGCGCACTCTTAGAAAAGCTTTGTCAACACTAAAGCCTAGGTACTGGCACTTGTATGGGACAAATAAAAAGATGTAAGGGACGCCCGAGGGCCGCAGTGAACCCCCGAGGATATCATCTCTGACACCCGAACGCCTCTCCTCTTCTCTTCTCACAGGGCCACACTGCCGGCCAGAACCGTTCCCTTCCCCCACTCTTCAGTCACGGCCGGAGAAGCCTCAGGTTCATTTTGAGCCCTCCCATGAATGAGAGTCTAGACCAGGGGTCCACGACAGCATCCCTTCAAGTGCTACTTACTCACAACACCCACTGTGTTTACTGAGCACATAAGATGTGTCCAGCAGGAGGATCAAAGCAGCGTGAGGTGTCGACTTCATTTCCATTTAACTGTTTGTTCAGAGACTGTATCTTATATATGTTCATTCTAGAGCCTCTATTTTAGAGGTGAGAGATGAGAGGCTTAATGATTCATCATCTTCCTCCCTCCCCCACTCCCTCCCTTCCTCTGTCACCTACTTTCTTTCTTTCTTTCCTTTCTTTCTTTCTTATTTCTTTCTTTCTTTTTCATTTTACTTGTGTATGTGCCCATAATGAGGCTTGAACTCAAGGCCTGACACTCCCTGTCAGCTTTTTTGCATAAGACTAGTGCTCTACCATTTAAGCCACAACTCTACTTCCTAGTTTTTACTAATTAAAGTAAGAATCTCACAAACTTTTCTGTCTGGGTTGGTTGTGAACTGTGATCCTCAGATCTCAACCTTCTGAGAAGCAAAGATTCTAGGCATGAGCCACCAATGCCTGGTGTAATGATTTCTTATAGTCACAAGTTAGAAAGTTTGAATACAAACCTGACCTGAAATGCTTGACCCCCAACCTCATGAACATCACAAGATCCACAGCTGCAGTGCAGGTTACTTTTACTTTCCAAGAGAAGGGAGTTTCACAGAGGCTAAAGAACAAGGGACAAGGCAAAGTAAAGCCACCAGGAGCAAGTGCTTATAGGTTGGAAGCACCCCAATGTCAATCCAGATGGATGACTTTGCTGAAACTCTGGATTACTGGCCAGGGCCCTGATCTTATTGCAGAAGGATGGGAAGAAATCATTGGTGATGTCTTGGTGACGTCATGCTGGCCTGGCACATAGTAAGCCAGGGCAGAGAATGGCACTGGTTTCTGATATCCAGTCTCTGAGGCCTTGTCACTATAAAGCAATGGCCTGCACTCTTTACTTTGGATTCAAAAGTTGAACTTCCTGAGACTTGCATTGCCAGTGCTGTCCCGAACTCTGCTCACAGAGGGGTCCTTGAGACATGGCCAAGACAGTATGGACAGAGGCACACATACTCCTGCTCCAGTTGTGTTGCTTGCTTCAGGCAACACAACTCTGTCTCTCTCCTGGCCAGTCTGGTTCCTTGGCACAGTCTTAGATGACAGCTCTTGGGAGAGTTCTCTGAATCTGTGCGTGGGTTGGGTGGGGTCCAGGTCTGGGTTTGTACTTGGATTAAGTTTATTTTTGTGCTCAGAGGACTTCCTTTTTTTCCTTACTGCTTGGTGTCTTGCAACTTTACAGCCTCTTCCCAGAATTATTTGGCTACTGGTTTGAAGTACCCCAGTTGTCACTTTCTGAGCAAGGGGACTGAGGTGTTGAATCACCATCATCCCTACTGGCTTTCCCAGAATCACAGAGTGATCTTTCTAGCTCTAAGACCCATACCAGAGAGAACACCCATCTCTCATTAAAAAAAAGAAAACAAACCAGAAAAACAAATTATATTTTCCTAACAAACCCAAACGACTGCCTTTCTGGTCTCTGAACCAACTTGCATTTCCTAACAGTTCCTGGATTCCAAAGTTATTTGAGCATTTTTAGCCTTTGCAGCTAAACTTCCACCTTGGGCTCACAGAATCATTTCTTGGAAAAGTGATTAGCACAGGAATGCTCTATAAAAATTGGCACCCAAGGATGGTCGTCTCATTATGCAAAGTGTCCATCGACTCGACTCAAAATACCTCGTGCTTTTACAGGGGCTGTTATTCCCCAGCTACATCGCTTCTTTAGAGCTTATTACTTACGTAAAAAATGTTAATTGTTTCTGAGAAGTGTGCAGTGAGGAATAAGGGTTGCCTGCCTTCTCAGAGGAGATGGGTCTCCAAACTCCCAGGGCTGCTACTCACTTTCTTGCCAAATGCTGGATGCTCTCCATTGGCCAACCATCAATTTGTGCAGATGAAGCCACAATTTACATCAAGTACCATTTTCATACGGGGTGTTATTTATTGAGCCCAATTCCACAGCGAGGAGAGCAAGCTCCTGAGTAATTAGAATCCTGTCCTCGCTGGGGAATGAACAATGCCTTCTTGCTATCTCCGCCTACTAATGGGTTTGCGATGGCTCTATCTCTGCTTCCATAAATAATGTGTTCCATGAAAATAAAGAGTCATTAGAAATGGGGCAGTACCCACACATCATTTTATAAGCTGGAGGGATGGATTCAGGAGGAAGCTCATCCAATAAATAAGTTGGGCTTAGCCTTGGGTTGCTGAAGTTGCTCTGTCATGGGCTCATGGTGCCATTTGCAACTTGGATTATTCTATTCCTTCTTGCTGGGCACTAACTGATATGGGAAGATAATAGCACGGTTGTCAGCATGGTCTCTTGAGGCATATGGCACACAGACCTGGGGAAAGAGCTCTAGCTCTGATCTATAGCAGCTGTGACACTATGGGCAAGTCACCTGGCCTCTCTGAGTTGAGGCTTCTTCTTCCTGACCATGGAGGTAGCAAAGTCTACCTGATATGTGCACCAGAATTTGTGAATGAGCTGTGGAATTAGTAAGTCAGGTTAGTGCAGTCAGGAAGTTAATATTTTCCTCTCAGATGTTTCCCTGTCTCCATGATCCAGCAGGTCTGTCTTCTCCATCCCTGTCTTTGACTTGTTGAAATAGCAACTGATTTAGGGACATTTCTCATTCTGGTTAAAGCAGCTTCCATCTTCAGCTTGGGCCAGATGGCCTCAATTGCCAGCAATCTAGACAGAGTGTGAGATCTGTTCCTTCTAGCACCCTCCTCAGCTCCTTTTCCTCCCTCTCCTGGAGATGTTACTAACCATTTGATCACGTACATCTGGGATTTGGTGCTGGGATTTTGGATATGATTTTGAGTATTCCTTCATGGTTTCATGGGTTGAAATTTAATCCTAGTTGTGAGACATTAAGGTAGAAATAGAATTCCAGTGTGTATATATACCACATTTTCTTGATCCATTCATCTATTTGATTCCTTATCTTAGCTATGGCAAATAAGCTGCAATGAACATGGTTGTGCTGGTAGCTTTAGTGTGGCTTGTTTGTGGTCATTTAGGTAAATGCCCAGGAATGGGATTTCTGGGTCACAGGGGAGCTCTATATTTAGTCTTTTGAAGAACCTCCATACTGCTTTCCAGAGGGGTTGAACCAATGTAGTAGCGTTCTCTTTTGGTCATATCTCTGTCAACATCTGTTATTATTTGTTTTCTTGATAATGACTATTCTAACTGGGATGAGGTGGAATCTTACTGTTGTTTTGATTTGCATTTCTTATATGGCCAGAGATATTGAACATTTCTTCATGTGACTATTGGACATTCTAATTTATTCTTTGGAGAAATCTCTTTTTAAGTCTTTAGGCCACTTAATGGGGCTGTTATTTCTTTGAAGATTTGTTTTTTGGGAGTTTAATTTTTTGAGTTCTAAGTATATTTTAGATATGAAGCCCTTGTTTCCATCAGAAAGAATGGCATAGCCCCATTTGTAAGGAAATAGAAAGACTTGGACAAAGTTGTATTAAGCAAAGTAAACCAGACACAAAGAAACATAGGCTACATGTTTTTTTCATCCTAGAATATGTCTAGGATATTCTTAGCAGAGGATCACAATAGCTCAATAGCTGTGTGAATATGACCATATAAACTGATGCTTATTGAAATGAACTACAAGACATGGAAAACTAGAGCTTTTTTAGTGTACTGTTCACAGTTATTTCTTTTTACTTTCTTTTTTACCCCTTGGTTTATTCCCTGTTGTCACTCTTTCTGATTTTTGTACCCTTTCTCTTGTATATATGTTTATCTGGTTTGGAAAAGAGAAGGGGAATCACAGAAATGGTGGGACAAATGATGAATCAATGCAACAATGATACTCACTAGACACTAAGGTGGAAATGAACTTTACAACTTGTGGGGAGGGGAGTTGTTGCTGGGAGGAGTGGGAAAAAATGAGGGAAGGGATGACACTGTTCAAAAAGAAATGAACTCATTACCTGACTCATGTAACTATAATTTCTCAGTATATTACCTTTACAGTATTTTTTAAAGTTAGAAATAATCCAACTATAGTGTTAAGAGATGGGACCTTAGGAAAGTGATTATGGTACATATCCTGGGTGAATCCTGGTGGATTTGTAAGAAAAGGGATGGAAATCAGATCACCTACATATCCATTTTCCTGATTCTTGTTTTGTGATATCCCAGGTCCCCTCAGAATACTCTCACAAAGAAGATCATCACCAGAAGCAGCTGTTTGACCTTGAATTCCCAAACCCAGGAAATAAATCCTCTTTCCTCATAAAGTACACTGCATCTACTATTTTTTTATAGGATGGAAAGCTAGCACAGTTAATATTCATGTTAAAATGGATTCTACTTGAGATGCTTCTGTGGGTGCTTCAGAGATCCCCTTGAAGTGCTCATTATTAGGGGTGTCTCAGCCTCTTCATTCTGGCACCCTCTTGTTTTGGGGTGTTCCCTGTGAAACTTATGGCCAGAATCATTCTATTGGTTGCTCTGTTACCAAAGTCCAGAAGAGTTGACTTTGATGCTTTGTTGTACCACCCTGCAACCAATCTCCCATCTTCAGATAACAGGTAGCTCAGAACAAATTCCCCATGTTATCCAAAACTAGAGAACGCAACTCAGTTTCTCTAAACCCCATCCCTGCTTTGTTAAGTCTCTAAAGGCAACAGAAAGGCAGCCTACCAGCTACTCTTCCCAAAGAGACTTTTGTTCTCCAACTCCTTTCCCTACAAGCTTAGCCTTCTTCAGGAGGCTGGTGAGCTGTGATGGCAGGAGAGGGCTTTGGATGTGCTAGAATTGAGGGCACACTTCAGGTTTTGCTTTCCTTTTGGATTGGGCAGTCGGATGGCAAAAATACAACAGAAGATGTTCTGTCATCCATTGACAATGCAAGAGTACATATTGTATGTGTTTGGTGATGTGTTGCCCTCAGATACTGCTGAAGATCAGCTTTCCTTATGTTTCAAGTGTGAACAAACAACATAGACATATCATACTCCAGACATGCAAGTACTATTCTAAATGCTTCCCACTCTCCAGCATCCTAGAAGAGCCTCCATGGTACAAATGAGGACTGAAAGTTTTAGCCCCCTAAGTGGTGAGTAGGCTCAGAAATGTGGATCTAGAAGGGCTTTCATTCAACTCTGATGGGCTTTAAGGTAAGAGTAGGGTCAGATGCTGTCCTCTGAAGAGGTGTTCATTTGAACAAGATTTATGCCTGGGCTGTACTCTGGACCCCATGTGACCTGAGTGCTGAGTGAGGTCTCCTTGCTCACTCCTGTTTCTTTGGTAGCCATCTGTCCCTGTAATGGTGCTTTGTTAATTCCAATCCTCTTCCCATTGAGCCTCAGTCTCAAACTCCTTTAATTCTTGAACATGGACATCCCAGTATCAAACTTAACTCAATCTACTTGGGGTATCTCAGCTTAGATCTTCATTGTACATCTGGTCTACCAGCTCATCCCACTTTGATATGATCCCTGCCACTTGATTGATTTTCTTGTTGGGCTCCACCTACCAGTATACACACCACTAGTGCAATGTTCAGATTTTTCTCATCTAGTCATGAGACTCAGAAATCGTCCCATTCCCCCTTTCTCCTCCCCAGGTATGACTCTACATTTCTGTACCCTTCCATATACTGCAGGTGACCTCAGACAGTCTTATTGCCCTCTTTTTATTTATAACCTTGGTTTCCTCATGAGACAAACTTGACCTTGTCTCTCTCTCTGATGTTTTCCCCATCTCTAGACAATTCACATGTATAACATGATGATGTGAATGAACTTAGCCTACAATATAAACCTGCCCTCAGTCACCCCACAGTCTATCTGAGGACAAGAAGGACACATCTACATGTGTGCAGCGTGAACTGTCCCAGTCATTGCCCTCTTCCCAGCTTCACATTTTCCACCTCTCCACCAGAGGCTGGACCACTTGATTAAAGGGGCCATTCCCACTTTAAAGACCCATGGCTCTGGGATTGCGGCTTCCCTTCATGTTTCTGGAAGAGCAGACAAGAGCAATTTGAGATACTCGGGTCTGATTGATGCGGGAACAGTTCCCATTGGGTGAGGGCATCCCCCAGCCCCTACTTCTCCTTCCCTTCCAAGCAGCTTTTATGTTTCTGGGCTTTTATCCCATTATCCTAGCCTCTCTTTATTAGAACCACCTGGAGAGGAGCCTACTCCCCACCAGACACTGGAGGAAACTCAGAGTATCAGCTAGCCGCTTTCTGTGAGCCCTCTCATTCTGTTTACATGCTGCTGGATCATGCTGCTCCTTCTTTCTGCTTATCCTGGAGAAAAATCCCAGCCACTGGGTTGGTGTGAGGGAATACAGGGCTGGCTAGAGCCACAACAAAGCTCAGTCTATTTTCTGGGTTCCTAGCTCAATGGAAGCAGAAGAGGTTTTCTAAATGACAAATGTCAAGAAAACAGCGTACTGAAGGACAGAGGTGGTTCAGCTCACTTCTTGCAGGTGGCTAGGTCCAGAACTGGCACCCCCTAGGGACACTTGGCTTGCACTTGTTCTCCATGTCATCACATGGGTCCAGTTCCTTCTCATCCTAACCCCTAACTTTTCCCAATTCATGTACCATTTCTAGCTTTTCTTCAGAAGCCACACTCTTTTGGGCATTTGTCATTACCTCTGAGACTTCCACAGCCTGTGATGCCACAGCACCAGGCTAGACTTCAGGCCTACAATCAGGTCTGCAAGCCCAATGGCTCTCAGCCAGTTCCATTGTCTGTGTAGGAGAGGAAAGATGTAAAACACAGGGTACCAGGGCAAAGCTGCAGGAAGCCCAGGGAGCTTCAGGAACACAGGGCAAGGGTGACTCCCTCAGGTATAGAAGAAAAAAAACTTCCAGGATAAATAGGAAGAGAAAGGGCGGGGGATGGCCTTCTATAAAAGGGAGTGGCACATGCAACGATGGAAGGCAAGAGGGAACATTGCTGAAGAGCTTCACTCACCAACGTTTCCTCTTAATTTTGATGATTCTTCCTTCACCCAGATGTGTTTGTATGCTGGATATTTAATTATTTCCTTTATTTCAGACTTTTCAAAACAGAGGATGAGAGTTTATCAGTATAGGGCTTATTAGGACTTGAGAGTTCATGTGACATAGTTTCAAAGTGCTTGCCTGTGTGTTGTTTTCTCATGGTTAACTCTCATGCCAGCCATTGAATTCTCAGTTTAGAAAAATCAAATGACTTGGACAACATAGAGCAGCTGGAATACCAGCCTGGGTGGCACTGCCAGTATGGACATTTGTACAATGCATTGCCAAGATAGGACCATGAAGTTTGCAGACAGAAATCACGTTGCTCTCTCAGAAGGGAAAGTACACTTTCTAGAGGTCTACTCCAGAGAAAAAAGCAGCTGATGTTATCTAGCTCTGAAACCAGAGCTAGAGTGGGTGGTTCTGGTGACTAGTCTTGGTCAGGCTCAGTCAGTGGTATGCCCCTGCCACTGGGCTCTGACATCATTTCTCTCTTATACTATGGATGCGGTGACTGGATCTTTTGGGTCTTCTCTTATGGAATAGGTTTCTTCTGTCTGCTTGTAAGACACGAATAAAGAGCACAGAAAACAAAGTGCACAACATATCCAGGGGTCTCCCTGCTGCAGGAACAGCTGTGCAATCTTCTTTACTCTCCTTGCTCTTGTCTAAACGGTTTGTACATTCATATAGTCCTAGAGGCAAGATACCCACATCCTGTCCAGAGGGTCTATTGCTTTCTCCTCTCAAGAAGCCACTGACCTGCCTTGGCTTATGGCCTCCTTGGCTAACGGCGTCCCCTTTATCTGACAAGTGTTTCACTCTGCCCTCTCTGTCCCATGTCCCATCTCTCCATCTCCAAGATCCCTCTCTCTTATAACCATCCTTGTCATGTTGGATCCTCCGAGACAACCAGAATCATCTCCTATCTCAAGATTCTTAATTTCAGAGCATTTGGGAAAGTTCACTTTCAGTATATAAACTACTAGTTTTACCATTTGGAGCTCATTATTTAGCCTAGCTCAATGAGAGAGGAAAGTCAAGACATTGATACTTTAAAATCCTATCCTGGAAGTTGTGGCTAAGAAAATAACAGCAGCATTTGCTGTAACAGTGTGAGCCACAGCTCAGACAGGTATGGAGCCATGCAGCACTGGAGCAGCCTCCTGTGTCTCCAGATAGGGTCTTAAACTAGCACACGGTCATGTCTTTCCTTTGAGCATTAACCATAAGAACATCTTCGAAAACTCCTCCAGCTCTGGTTTTCTATACCTGCCCAACCTCTCAGGTAATGACTCTCTCCCCGCCCCCCATGCCCACCCCAGGGTTCATTTCATGTCTTTTATCCTCTGCTACACCAGAGGGGCTCTGTTTTCTAAACAGTCATAAGACAGTGTCCTCTCTGAGGGACAGAGGAGTAGGGGTGTCAATCAGAACCATGAGTGACAGGCAGTACCCTCCTTCTGTTGCTATCTGCAGTTTGATGTTGAGAAATTACTCTTTACAAAGCCTTTGAATTATACATGCCATAGGAACCACATCACTTCTCTATTAGATCTGACCTTCATTTTTTTTAGAAAGGAATTTTAACTTTCAGAGAGGATTGGAGAAGTGAATTCCAACTTTCTCAGCCTAAACTCATCGCTAAACCATGCATTTTCCCAAAAACTCAGAACAAACAAATTTACAGAAAGACAAACAGATGGATTGGTAAAGGGGATGCAGACATACAGACAGAGCAAACCAGATATATAGATACAGGGACAGAAGTCAAAGTTTATATTAATTATAGTTAGCTAGTTAGCTGATGGATGGACTGAAACAGAAGTTATACAAAGTAATATTTACTTCTAATGTGGATGTCATCATCAGATATTTTATTTTATTCTAACTTATTAAAACAAGGATAACGGTCTCAGGTTGATTTCATGACTGCCAGTTTGTCACAGCTATAATGTGAAGAGGCAGGTGTTGAACTCTTGACAAGAGAGATTAGTCAGGAGCAACAGGCCAGGGGCCTCTCTCACAAACAAAGCCCACCTGTATGCTTGAATGTCCCATCCATGGTTGTGGCCTGGGGAGATATCTATTAGGGTGCTCTGAGCCTGGGCCACGGAGTTCCTGAGACCTTAAATGGGGAAGGAGGAGTGTGTGGTGTGCAGAGGATGTTTGTTCCACATGAGGCTACATTGGAAGTTCACTTAATTACATTGATGTAAGGTCAAGATCCACCAAAACTTGGGCATGGGAGGAGACATTATTTCTGGAAAAATCCAGGATAGGTGAAACTATCCAAGTGCTGGCACTTCTCACGAGGACACGCAAATTATACTGCACCAAGAGGCACCAAGAGGCACCAAGAGGCTTGACGAAGGCCGGGCACCAAGGGACAGCTTCTGTTTCAGAGGGCCTGACCTCATGCGGCAACCATGATAGGCTGAGAATAAAGGAAGAGATTGCTTGTGAGAACAAGAGTGCAAGGCATTGTTACACGAACACACAGTGTTTGAGGCTCTATCTCCTGAGGTGCCAAACTCATGCTGTTCTTCCTTCTCTTTCAGTGAGATCTTCAACCATGAGAAAACATAAGGTATGGACAAGAGCCATGTGTATATGCACGCGTGCGTGTGTGTGTGTGTGTGTGCGTGTGTGTGTGTGTGCATGCGTGTGTGTGTGTGCGTGTGTGTGCATGTGTGTGTGTGCATGCGTGTGTGTGTGTGCGTGTGTGTGTGTGTGTGTGTGTGTGCGCGCATGGGCGCGTGTGCTCTGTGTAGTGAAGGAGATGGGAAGTGGCGAAAGCACATGGGAGACAGAGAAGAAGCATAGCGAAGGGGAGACATGAAGTAAAGGTCTGATTGGAGCAGGGAGTGAGAGTTGACAGAAGGCTCTATTCCTACAGATTATGCAGTGTAGACCTTCAGGTTATTATCATGGGGACATTGAAGGGAGCTTGTCTAGGGACAAGGAGGAAAGTGCATGGAAAACTCCACACATCGGATACCTGAGAATGACTATGCTGTAGGCACTCTACCCATGGTCATTCGTTCACATCCCCAGATGAGCTGCAGGCTAGGTGTTCCTGTTGTGGTTAGTTTACAGCAAACAAAGACTCAGTGAATAGAAGAAGGCAGAAATGAGCCAAGATGGCTGGCCCAACAGCCTCTCGTGGCAACTGTATACCATGGCTCATACCTTTCTCCATGTTTCTTCCCCCACTGAACTCCATGGCGGATTACAAAGACTAATGGTGGCTGTCAAGGTGACCAGCCTATGAAAACAATGAACCTCTTCTTTGTTGCTTGGCTGAAAGGCATGTTGGGACTGTAGGTTAGGAGGGGGCAGTGCTGGGAACCCAGACACACTATTAATAGAAGGCTGGATCTCATCCTTTACTATCCTTCTCTGACCCCACTGCTGTGTGAACCCAAACCAAGGGCAAGCATGTGCTGCATGACTGCCTGCACCTGGAATACAAGATCAAGTGCTGTGGAGAAGGAGGTAAGTCGTGGCTCTTTATTAAAACAAACACCATTAAGCATATGTTCAAGAAAACAGAGTGCTTTGACCCCAGCAGACATTTGCACCACAATGAAAATTCATTTTCTTTTCTAAGGGAAGAAAAGGCAGGGAATATTTTTTTCAAAATAGAAGGCTTTTATGCATATGTACTCCTCAATAATAAAGTCTCCTTCAATAAGTAGATATGTATGGTCAGGCACAGTCGTTCATGCCTGAAATCCTAGAGATTGGGAAGATTTTAGCTCAAGGCCAGCCTGGGCAAAAGTTAGCAAGACCTGATCTTGAAAACAAAGGATGAGGATGCTGGTGTATACCTATCATCTCAGTTGTGTAAGGAGGAAGATGGTGGTGCAGGCTATCCCAAACAATAGACACACCACATACCCTATCAATAGAACAAAGAATAAACACCTCAAGGCCATTTTCACAAATGCAGAAAAGGCATTTGATAAATTTGCACCATTTCCTGAAAAGAATTCACTGAACCTTGTTCTGTAGGAGGGAAAAGAGGAAGATATGATTCAACCCAAGTGTCCATCAACAGGTAAGTGGATAAAGAAAATTGAATTAAATACTATTCAGCCATGGAAAGGGTGAGGAGCTACCATTTTGGATACTCTGGATGGAACTGGAGATGATTACGTTAAGTGGAATAAGCCAGCTAGAAAAGGACAAATCCTGCAGGATCGACCCACATGTGAGACTGAGGAAAGATAGCCTCATAGAAACTCAAGAAAAGCAACTATGGCCAGAGGCTGGAGAGAGAAGAGGATAGAAAGCCATGAGGAGGGTTGATGGATGGGAACCCAGTTCCTGTGGGAGCTGCCATGTGAGTTTACACAACCATGGATAATGATCATGCACTATTATAATTCATAAAAGCAATGTTTTCATCACAAAGCTATGCAGAATGAAGTTATGTTGAATACTACATAACATATACATGTACCCCCCACAGTGGACCCCTACAACATGACCACTTTTTAAGGTGTCAATGAAGGTCAATCAATCTTCTGAGAAGCCAGAGAGCAAAGAAATGGATGTGACTGTTTGGCTCAGTGTTTCCTGAGTTTATTTGAACAAAAAACAGTTGGGCTTGTAAATATAAATACCAAATTATGAAAATTAGAGATAAGGTGATCTTCATATAACACACATTTCCTTATTGGTCATACCAGGGGGAGGTTTGTTGATTGTTTTTCTGGGACAGTTTCACACCAATAAAGCAATCTGTTTCCTTGCCTTAAAAGACATAAGTACCTCAGTTCTATAGTCAGATAGAGGTAGGTTCAGAACCCCCTGATTGCTAGGCAGGAGCTTGGCAGAAGCCTGACCTCCTTGTCATTCATTGTCTCATCTAACAATGTGAACTCCTTCATCAGGTGGCCCCATGGAGAAAATCCTATTTGTGTGATATCTACACATCTGTAAGCATGATATTCATTGTGACAGTCAGGTATGTTATCTGTGACTACAAACCCCATCTCTTCTGTATACAGAAAGCTTGAAGCAGACAGGAACAATGTCTTCTTTATACATTCAGTGCCTAACACATCCATAGCCATGAACTGGTACATGGGTGGGACAGTTTTGAACAAATGAATGAGGATCCTTCAGCATAAGCACTTGGTAATAATTTCATCTTCTAAGAAAACTGTATGATCTCTGTTTTCTATGCCCAACACAATTAGGCATGAGAACAAACTGGAATAATTTCCACGAGAATGTAATTGTGTTTATGGAAATTGTAATGTATCTCCAGTAAAACAATCCTCAGCTTCTTTGTACTTGGTAGAAAGAACGCAGAAAGCAACAGAATTTCCTAGTGGAATGAACCCTCTTGTACTGCTGAAGACTCACAAAGTGGGGGTAGGGAAGGGTAATACGCCCTACTAAGAATCTTTACATGAAGGCGGTCAGTGATGTTTACCTAAAACAGATTTGTGGCTGAAATAAGGGCAGATCCTTATTTCCTCAAAGGTGAAGCTTCCTGATGGTCATTACAGAAATGATGATAGGGAGGGGGAAAATGTAACTTTAATTTTTTTCCCTGTGCTCTACAAACAAGGGCCAGGAAAGATTACAGACTTTCCTGAGACTCAGCTCTGTAGCAGAAGAGATGATCATCTATTAAAATTGCAGATACAGAAGTGTTGGAATTACTTCCTAGCCGTGGGAAGCAGATTCTGCTGTATGGCTCTGTCCTCTGCCAGTAATGTTCATTAAGAGGTCCCTGCCATGGGATGGCAATCTCTGGCTGCTTTCCCTAACCTAGACCTGTGGAAAGGACAGTCCACAGTGGTTCTGAGTCTCCAGGTAAAAATCAACATGGCTGCCTCTTTTCCTGCTGAGCTTAGCAGTGGCAAGGATTAGAAATCTTCAGAGACCATTCTTATCCTCATCACATCCTTCACGTCATGGTGAGCCACACTCAAAGCATCTGGGCTCCAACCTGGGCTCCCATTAGCACCTGTTGGAGGAGCCCCGGGATTCCAAGAAGGGTCTTGGGGGAGGCATGCGGGTGGCAGGCAGAGAGCTGAGGAGGCCGCAGCTGGCCCTGGGCTCGTCCTCACGGAGATCCTCAGCTACAAACATGAATCAGAGGAGCCCTTCTCCCCTCTATGCTGAAGGGACCCGGGTGAGTGGGGTGGATCATGAGGGCACCTTTCTAAGAGTAAGAGTCTACACTGAAACTTTTCAACTCACGGAATTAGCAGGTGGTGCTGGCAAAGGCTGAGGGTATGAGCAAGCAAAACACAACGTGTTATTTTTTTTTTTGGATCATCGTCAAAAAGCCTGTTTCTAACTAGGAGGCCTCAGGCTGAGGGCCTTGAATCCAGTCTTACTCTGGCTTCATTACATTTCAGAGCTCAGATCTCTTCACCTGTGTAAAGGATTCAGTAACCTTTGTCTTTTCACTGATGTTTCACGTAAGTGGCCAGCTCAATACCACAGCATAGCAGGTGCATTGGCCACAGAAAGGTAAGAGTGAATCTGAACCTTTTCTCTCTCTACAGCATGAGGTTCTGGAGGTCAGATGGCTACCTGGACATGCCTTTTCAGGGACGGAGGATGATTCTTTTTAAGGAGGTGCTGGGTGCTTTCTACACATGGACTTACTTAGTATTCCTAACTATCCAGCAAGGGAGAACTTCACTCTGCTACTAATGAGAAAACAAAATTGGAGGACTAACAAAGTTTGACCAAAGCCACAGAACCGACCAAAGCCACCTCCAGGTGGAGACCCAGTGGCAGGGAGATGGAGGGTGAGTCAGACCCCTGGGTGAGAGTCCAGCATCACCTTTACTCAATCTGTGACTCAAGTCTTATCATCTAGAAGGTTGGGATAATATCACCATGATGCCGCACTGCCTATCAATTATTATAAGTGAACATATGCATTTATTGACTCATTGAATCCTCACCCAAGCCCTTGGAGGTAAGTAATGCTATTGTTCCCACTCTACCCCTAAGGAAGCTGAGTCACGGGACAGGTTGAAAAGTAGGCTGCCTTATAGACACAGGTTAGTATGTGTGGCTGGGCCTGTATCGGAACACTAGTTGTGGGGACTGGAGTTTGAACTTAGGTGTTCTCATGTTTCCAGGATCCTTGTCTGGCTATGGTGAGAGGACACTTGAACCTCCTTGGTATAATATCTTTTCCTTGGAGTCATTCAACAAATGGCAGCAAGTCTATTGTATTAGCAGCTAACTCCCATACTCAGTTCTGTATCTGCCAAGCTCGGAGAGAAAATAATTTGGAAAAAATACTCACATCTGCACTAAACAAGCACATTGTCGTGATTCCCTGAATAATGTAGTCTAACAAACGTTGACATGGCTTTTACATCCAACTGAATTTTATAAGGCGTCTAGAGGTAGTTGAAAGTAAGTAGGAAAATGTGTGTAGGTGTGGTATGCAAACACTGCATAGCCATTTTATGTGAGGGACTTGAGCATTCTCAAGGTTTGGCATCTGAGGGGTCTTGGGCCCAGTGCCCCACAGGGACCAGGGCATGATCGGCCCTGACTGTATCTACACAGCAGTGAACGCCTCATGAAGCGCTCTGTAACTCTGGGCATGCCAGCGTGAGTCAGGTGCCCACACGAGGTGGGGTCTATTCACCCCATTAGAAGTGGAATAAATAATCCTCATAAGTGAAGGCTGTTTCCAGGGTAAGATTTTTGAAAAAAATACTTTTAAAATACAACCACTCAAACAATTCCGGGGAAAAAATATATGTACAGTTTGATTCTCGGACCTTAATAACAAATGAACGAGTGGAGGGAGAAACTACAGTTATGAACAATAGACAATCACAGAGCAGGTTAACCAAAAGTAAAATGGATCATGTTAAAGAAAGAAGAAAGACTTACTGCAGGTCTGTAATGGGCTTTCATATTTATGATAGGTTTTCCCTGCTTTAGGTAGAATTAGTCGTTACAGCTCCTCAAACAAGTCAGGGAAAACAAGAGCCGATGATTTTTCTGCTTATATTATCAAATTGTTAAGACAGTATTCTAATTGCACGTGTCACTTCGCACACATCCACTGAATTCATTATGTAAGTTGAGAAAACTTACATTACTTCCCATCAAAGATTTAAAAGTTAGAAAATTCAGCTTAGTCTCTCTATTATTTATCAGAGTCACTCATAAAAATACACTTTGTAGACTGAGGACTTGGAAGAGTGGCTTCCTGACCAGTGTAAATCCCTGAGTTCAAACTCTAAAACCACTAATCAGTAAGTAAACAAATATGGTTAGATTTTGTATTTTGTAAGCAGCTTTAGGTTCACAGATTTCCCCACTACCTATGGCTCCGGCCAGAGCTGCAAATGATATTTCATTGTCATAGTGTACGGTAGGGCTCCTTAGTGTGGTAAGTCTATGAGTTCTGGCAAAGGCATGGCAATATATATCCACCCATACACTGTCTAGTAGAACAGTTTTGCTGGCCTCAAAATTCTCTGCTCTGCTTTTCCCCTTCATCCCCCTATCCATCTCTCCTCTTTCTAGACTCTGACCTCCCCTGACTTGTTTTGTGATAATTATAGTTTTGCCTTTTCCAGAATGGTCAAAACCATGCCATGTATACTCTTTTCAAATTTCCACCTTTCTCTCAACGTAGCATATTTATTGTTCTTTGATATCTTTTCATGCTTTGATGGTACATTTCCTTTTAGTTCTGAAGAATTTTTCCATTGCCAGGGTGTTTCACAGCTTATAAAACCATGCACCCACTGAAGGATATCTTAGTTGCTTGTAAGTTTTGGTAATTATGCACAAACCGTCTGTAAATGTTGATGTGTAGGGTTTTGTGTGGACAGAGTTTGCATCGTAGTTGAATAAATACCAAGGATTGCAATGAAGGGATCATGTAAGAAGAGTATGTTTAATTTTGTAAGAAACAGCCATGCTGCCTTGCAGAGTGGTTACACCATTTTGCCTTCTCACCAGCAATGGTAGAGAATTCCTATTGGTCCACATGCTCCCCAGCCTTTAGCATTTCAACCTTCTGGATTTTGGCCTTTGAAAGACATGTGCAGTGGATCTCACTGTCATTTCTATTTGAATTTCCCAATGATTTGCTGTGGAGCCACTTTTCCCTTGCTCCCTTTGCCATCTGTGTGTCTTTTCTAATGTGGTATCTGTGTAGATGTTTTGCCTCCTTTTCAGTAAGGTCATTCATGGCCTTATTGCTCAGTTCTCAGTGCATTTATTATGTATGACATATTAAGGATGACATCTTCTATCAGGAGTGACTTTAGAAATACTTTCTCCCATCCTGTGGCTTGTCTCGGGTTGACAGTGCATGCAGAACTGATGATCCTGATTCAATGAAGTTGCACTTAGCGATGATTTCTTTCACGGATCACACCTTTGGTGTTGTGTCTGAAAAGCCACCACTAAATCCAAGTTCACTGAGATTTTCTCCTCCAGGAGTTTCACAGCTTCGTGTTTTACATTTATACCTATGCTGTTTTGAGTTAATTTTTTGTAAGATGTCAACTCTGTATCTATTTTCTTTCTTTCTTTTTATTTATTTATTTATTTATTTCTGTCATGGGGCTTGAACTCTGGGCCTGGGCTCTGTCCCTCAGCAATTCAGCTCAAGGCTAGCACTCTACCACTTGAGCCATAGCGCCAGTTCTGGTTTTCTGGTGGTTTATTGGTGATAAGCCTGGGCTGGCTTTGAACCGTGATCCTCAGATCTCAGCCTCCTGAGTAGCTAGGATTACAGGCGTGAGTCATTGGCACCTGGCTAGGTTGTATCTATTTTCTTGCATGTAGATGACCAATTGTTCTAGAGTCCATTTGTTAAATGATGACCTTTGCCCCCACTGAACTGTGGTTCCTCCTTATCAGAGGATGGGTTGGGCATGCTTACACAAGTGACTTAAACTCTACCTCCTGTTATACCAGTCTATTACTCAGTTCTTCCACTAACTCCACGCCATGTATCTGTCTGGCATATCCTGGAATTGGGAACTAACAGTTCTGTCACCTTGTTCTTCTCCTTCTAGAAAGTACTAGACATTTGGGAACTTAGGCCTCTCCATATAAATTTGAGAGTCCGTTTTTCAACACCTATAATGTCATGTGCTGGGATTTGAATTTATACATCATGTTGAAAAAAGCTGACATCACATAATATAATATCTACCAGGAATATGAAATAGCTATGATTTTTAAAAAATTTCTTTCATCAGATTTTATAGATTTTTTCATAGATCTTGTACATATTGTTTTAGATGTACACCTAAGCATTTGATTTGGGGACGCTAATGTGAATAATAATATGTTTTTGATTTCAGTTTCCAGTTGCTCATTGCTGGCATATGGAACAGCAAATGAGTTCTTTTTGCTTTTATATTAACCTTGCAATTACAACTTTGGTATAATTGTTTATTAATTTTGGGAGTACCTTATTATTTAATTACTTATTAATCTCTCCACTTTCTTCACTCTTGCCTATTCTGTGTTGACAGTTGTATCATTGTTTTGGTGTTGCTGTTGTATGTTTTTATCCAAGTAGGTCACACTGGAAATTTTTATCTGTGTGTGTGTGTGTATATATGTGTGTGTGTGTGTGTGTGTGTGTGTTGGTACTGGGACTCAAACTTAGGGCTCAGGCACTGTCTTTTAGCTTTTTTTGATTAAGGTTTGCCCTCCACCACTTGAGTTACACCTATTCTTCCGGCTTTTTGCTGGGTAACTGGAGAAAGAATGTACTGATGTTTTTGCCCTATCTGGCTTCAAATTGTGATCCTCTGTTCTCAGTAGCTAGGTTTACGGGTGTGAGCCACCAGTGTCTGCTGTGGCTCTGTGTTGTTATCTGACTTATGCCATTTTTGTTTTCTCTTTGCACTTATACATGGCTAACCTATGCATAGTCCTGCATTATTGCAAAACAACTTTTTCCATCTTGATGCTTTCTGATTTTTTCATGTACTTAGATGGACCATAGAATTTCTTTTAATGAGACTTTGGGTTGACATTTTTCTCTTCTATATTATTCCCTCCTCCCCTCCTTTAAAAATATTCCATTTGTTTGGTTAGAATATGTCTTCCAGAAACTGTCAGATGGGAGATTTGGAAAGCTAGATTTTGAGTCTTTGAAAAATTAAGAACAAAAATGAAAATAAAAGAAATTTGTACCTCAACACTTGAATAATTTTGTGGGTAGTTGTGAAATTCTGGGTATATAGCTATTTCTTCACAACACATAAAAGATTTTGTTCTCTGGACCTTTATGATCTATTCATGTTTGTCAAAGACACATGCCAATTTAAGTGTTACTTTTCGAGGTAATTCACTTTATATTTTTCCCATTGTAAGAATTTGAGTTTTCTTATTACTATTGAGGTTGTGAATTATGTGAGGAAGGAGTGGGGGTTGGGGACAATTGTATTTCCATACTTGAAGAATATTGATTAAAGAAAGAGAATATTGAGGTATGGAGTCAAGAGAGTGGTCTTGCCTGGAGGAGACATCATAAGCCCTTTAGGAGGGCTGTGTTTAATCATCCTGTAGTCTAGGGCTCCTCAGGAAGAAATGTCCAGGGTTTGTCTTTTTATTTTCCCAACGAGAGAGATGAAAATAAGTCGAGCGCCTTGTCCACTGTTGGATCTGTGGTTCTGGAGCAGGAAATATTGATAGAGGTTGGAAGCAGGGGTTTGAATATAACCAGAATGGTGGGAACAATGGAAACCACAAGGGTGACGGGAGGAGAGATGATGCCGCAGTGATGAGAAGATGAGTCTGGAAAGCGGAGTGTCGGGCACAGGGTCCGGATGCACCTCGGGGGATCTGCTGCCTGGCGCATCCAGTCCCAGGTTGGGGAAGATAGGAGGAGCAGCGGGGAGCATCCTCGAGAAAGCTGGGGTGCTTTCCAGATGCCAACAGCTGATTGCAGGCAATTGTGAAGTTGCCTTCTTCTCTCCCTCCCAGGACCCCAAACACAAACTGTCTGAACCACAACAGTGGAGGTTGAGCCTATCAAATAAGTAAGGCAAGAGAGACCCCATGAAATAGCTGTGGTTAGCGGCTGGTGGGGCTGCGGGTGGGGGGTAAGCTGCTCAAGAGAAAGAAACTTGCTTTTAATCAATGTGCTAATCCAGTACATAAGGTGCCCCCCTCTCTCATTCATTTCCCAGGGCTCAGGCCTCACTGCCTCTCAGTTCTGGGTGAATGGAAATTTGGGCCAGTTTCTTTTCTTCTTCCTCCTCCTCCTCCTCCTCCTCTCCCTTCATCCTCCTCCTCCTCCTCCTTCATCCTCCTCCTCCTCCTTCTTCATCCTCCTCCTCCTCCTTCTTCATCCTCCTCCTCCTCCTTCTTCATCCTCCTCCTCCTCCTTCTTCTTCTTTTCAAATATAGATACATTAAAAAAAAACAGACACTGATCTTCAAAGAAGCCTGCAATTCCACTGGCGACAGAATGTTTATAGCCACAATTTGTTTGGTTCTGATAAAATGCACATGCCCCGTTCTTCCATTTTATTTTACTTCCCAGGCAGGCCTGCATCCTTCCACTCAGAAGGGCAGAGAGGGAGAGGGAGAAAAGATGAGAAGCAGGGAAGTGGGAAGGGAAGGAGGAAGGGAGATCAGCTACCTGCCTACAGCCATAAGGTTATACACACTGGGCTGCTTTAGCTTGGAGAGATATTCTAAACTACTGCACTTATTCTATAGGAAATCAGTCTGTGTTTTCTGAAGGCAAGTGATCACATCCAAGATGGCACCATGAACTTATGCAAGAAATGGTTAACAGGGATGGCCTTTTCTTTTTCCACAATGGAAACCAAACACACCAACATATGCCCAAAGCAGTAAACTGATTAGTTGCTTTCTGGACTGAAGATTTTCTCAACGTTTCCTAAGATGATCTTTTTGATGCAGCAAGGATTTGGATAGGAAGTGAGGAGACCAAAATGCAGGTGGCAAGGTCAGAAAGGAACTTGAAGCAGTCTTTAGCAGTTGAGATGCAGAGAGAATCTCAGAACGAGACCTGCAGGTGGTGAGGGGGACTGGGAGGTACCAGGAGCCTCACCTCACCAAGGACAAGCAGTAGCTGTCCACAGAGGGGTCTTGGATTGAGGCTCTGCACTCTGAGTCCTTGAGATTGTAGAGTGGTATTTGCAGGTTGCAGACAGCAATGGATGGAGAAAACCAGAAGAGGAAGGGGCCAGATGGAGGGTGGCCTGGCCGGAGGCCACAGTGGGACCAGGGGTGGGAGTGGGGTGGAGAGCATCGCTTTCCCCATTACTCACCACGCCTGGCAGCAGCCACAGAAGGAGGTAAGGAAAAGGATTACGTACAGAAGAGAGGTGAGAAGTTTATGGAGAGGATAGGCTGGGAGAGGGAGACCAGAGAAGAGAGGCAGGGAATGAACTTTCGGGAAAGGCTTCCAGGTGTCCTGCAGCACAAGTGTACAGGCCCCCAGCAGTCCTCACTACCCCTCTGCTATCAGCACTGAAAGTCCTGGGACACATCAGTAACTGCAGTGACCCAGCATTGTGCCTTTCCACCTTACATAGCCTAGGCCTTGGAACCAAATAAGCCCGTGTTCTGGGAACCAGGTGCAATGTTGGATGGGTTTTGTGCTTACTGTTTTCATTGTTGGTTTTGCATTTTACCTTTTGATATTAAGGTTTTCTCAGAAGATAAGGAAGAAGAAGAAGAAGAAGAAGAAGAAGAAGAAGAAGAAGAAGAAGAAGAAGAAGAAGAAGAAGAAGAAGAAGAAGAAGAAGAAGAAGAAGAAGAA
>NW_012267218.1:5805937-5928227 GCF_000151885.1 Dipodomys ordii | reverse complement strand
AGGAGGAGGAGGAGGAGAAGGAGGAGGAGGGAAAGAGGAGGAGGAGGAGGAGGAGGAGGAGGAAGAGGAGGAGGAGGAGGAAGAGGGAAAAAGCCTACCATCCAGTGTCACCATAAAGGTTCTGTGAGAATCTAGGTGTAAAATGCATACAAAACATTTGTGACAATAAGAAGTATTCATGCATAGTCATTTTCCTGAGTGGCTCAACTCTGGCCTCTAGTTGTACCTCTAACTTGACATATTTCATTTATTTTATTGCGCTATTTACTTAAGAATGTTCTCAGCTAAGAACTTTCAGAGTTGAGGTTTCATACAACGTTGTAAGTAAACATGAGTTTTATTTGCGGGGGGGGGGGTCCGGTTGTGGGCCTGAACTCTGGACCTGGGCACTGTCCCTCAGCTCTTCAGCTCAAGGCTAGCACTCTACCACTTGAGCCACAGCACCACTTCCGGCTTTATTTTTTTCTGCTTACGTGGTACTGAGGAATTGAACCCAGGGCCTCATTCGTGCAAGGCAAGCGCTCTACCACTGAGCCACCTTCCCAGCCCAAGTAAACATGAATTTAAGACCACTTTATCTGTGTTCCTCATGTAGGTCTGTGGGAGAATATGGGATTGTTTAACATTTTTAAATTAATTGGTAAAATTGGTATATTCCACATAGCAGAAGACTTCTCATTTTGGTGGCTGTGGAGAGCTACATTTGGGGCTTCTTTGCTGGGAAGGTACTCTACCACCTGAGCCACCATGTCCAGTCCCTTATAGTGATTGTTCTCAAGGTAGTGTCTTTCTGTCCCCTGGGGTATGATCCTCCTACTTTGCTTCCTCAAGTCCCTGGAAATGGGTGGGTACCACTGCATGGCCTTTATGCTTCCCCTGCAGGTGGCACCTAGTCACTGGTTGATATGGAATCTTACAACCTTCCTTTTTTCCCAAGCTGGCTTTGAGCCTTAATCCTCGATTTCTACCTCCCAAGTAACTAGCCTTATTGGTTTGAGCTACAGAGCCTGGCTATAATAAGACTTCTGGCTTCCCTTGAAGGTCTGGAATCTGATAGTCACTGTCTAGCATCTTCAGTGTCTTGTGAAATTCAGCTCCTGCCATCCACCATCCAACTGTGTATATCTGCTAGAGATCCTGTGACAGCACTGGGGTGCTGTCACAATTCAGGAGGACAGGAGACAGAGCAAGGTATTGTGAGGTTTAGATTGCTCTGAGTTATCAAAGGGGGGAGGGGAAAGAATCTGCTCCAAATACTCAAGGACTTGTGGGACTGTCTAGCTACTCAACCTTCTGCATTCTTTGGTTTGGGGATCATTGCTCTGTCCCTGTCTCCCCATTCCCATGTGAGCTTTGCTGGCTCCTCTTCATCTACTATCTCTTGACTCTGGTTGAAAGCGTGGACCAAAGGTTCCCATACTGGAAGCTTGCTCCTCAGTCTAACAGTATGTGATTGGGTGGCGATTTAAGGGGTGGAGGGGCCTACTATTAGGTGATTAATGTAGTGCTCACATGATTGGCTTAGTTCCTCAGGAGAGTGTGCTGTTGTAGAAGAGTGGATTTGGCCTGGCTTTCATCTCATTTACTCCCACACAGGTTGGGTCTGCATGCTGTAATATCTCTTTCTACTTTTCTGTAATATGACCGTGCAGCCATTGGTGCATCCGTAGATGCACAAAGTGTCATGTTCACATTTCTCAACAACCAGCATCCAGAACTGAACGAATTTCTTTTCTATATAAAGTACCCAGTTTTCGGTTGTAGCAACCAAATGAACCATACTAAGACAGTATCCAAATTCCCCACCTTAAAGAAGAATAAGAACACTAGTCATTGATGTCCTCATCATAACCAATTTCATCTGCAATGATTCTGCCTTCAAATCAGGTCCTATTCTGCAGTAGTGGGGGTTAGGATGTCAGCATATGAATTGGAGGGAAACCAATGGAGCCTTTATCATCAGCTTAACCACATCTCCCCTGCCTGGCCCTTCGCACACATCTCTCTTGTTCACCTGGCCCTGTCATGTTTCAGCCTGCCACGTCTGACTTTTGACCAAAGGCTCTGTTCCTATCACTGGAGATCTGAGGCCCACGTTTTGGCAAAGCAGCGGTAAGCAGCTTCAGGTTCTCACATGGTTGGTGGGGCAAAGGGCCCCAGCAAGAACATCTTGTAAACTAGCCCCACTGGTGAGACAAAAAGGCTGGGTGGGGCGTTTCTCCATCTGGCCTATCCATGGATTCATTGCTGTCTTCTATTAGGTGATAGCGTGTTAAATGGTACTGCTATTTCAAGTGTGGTACTTCAGCCTGGGGAGCCATCCTGAAGCTCAGAGGAAGGGTTGGTTTGGGGAGTCAGGTGACAGCCAGGTCTGTGACAGGTAGAGCCCAAGGTGATGTCTTCGAAGATGGTAGAGAAGGCAGCTTGCAATGTAAAGTTCGTGCAGCTTCTGTCTGCTCTTGGAACAAGTCAAGTCAGAATCCTCTCATACTTGGAAAGGATCTGATCAGGGCAATTTGTTGTTACAGATTCATGTACAATTGCCATTCTTCTCTCCCTTAATGTAAGTTGATAATTAGGAAGCATCCCAAAGAGTAGAGAGATTGAGGCAAAACACAGTTCCTAGTGTTTCATTCTAAATGAAAAAAAAATCTCTTTTGTGTGTTACTCTTATTTGCGGTGATGGTTTCCTTTCCTCCTACCAAGATGTCAGTTAAATTCTATTTTGTTAATTTTCTCAATGTGTCAGCTGCCAACAGCACTTTAAATGATAAGAATTAGATTCCTCCTAAATAAGGCAGTAATTCTATTTTTAAAATGCTGGGGGGGCCCAGAGCTCAGTCCAGGTCTAAGGAACACAAGTTTGCTGCAAGGTTTCCACAATGCTGAAACTCTGGGCACACTTTCTGCCTCTGCCCTGCAGAGCTACGGCACACCATCCTGATGAGAATGGAGCGTGCGCCTCTGAGGTTACCACTGTGTCCATATGCCTCTTCTTATTTAGATGCCCTTGGGTAGGAATTACCGAGAAGACAAGACGACTCCTTGTTGCATATAAAGAGTAGACAGAAGAGCTGGGAAAAGCCATGGTGACCTCACTGTTGGTCAGACTGGGGAGAGGAGAAATAGCAAAGTCAGAGTCGGTAGCACTATGATTTTAATAGATCACATGGTATAGTGTTGGAATGGGTCACAAATTTCAAGTCATGGCTTGATTTTGTAGGAATGGGGAACTGAGACTTCGAGAAAGAAGTAATTTAAAACAAATGACTAATTGTAAGTGAGTGATCACTGTGTCCTCAGCCAGGCACTAGGTTTTGATCTAAAGTCACACCCTAATACCACACATCCCTACTGCTCTCATTTGTTCTCTCATTCACTCCAGCGTTGAAAAAACTAAACTCATATATATCTGCGTGTATATACCTATATATGTACGTGTTGCTTAAAGTCTTCATAAACGAGCTGTATAAATACATATTCCCAGATTCTTTTCAAAGTACATCTTGAGTGTTTCTATGTGTTTGCCCATATGGACATCGTCCTGTGGAGATGTCAAATTCTCTTTCTTATTCTCTTTCCATTACATATCTAATTGAAGTTAAAAAAACATAAGTTTGGGGAAATACATAATCCAAGTTACCAAGAATGCAGGATAGAAGTAGGAACATTTTGCTCTGAAAGTTTTGGAAAACTGTTTGGAATTTTCTCCTGACTCACAAGCCAAACAGACTGACATGTACAAAAATATTACAACAGGACATGGTTAGCGAATATGTAGAATTTACCAATAAAAATGTTTGCTCTTTGCAATGGTGACTTTTTGAAATTTCACCGCTCTAGAGTAAGGTGAAGCCTCTTATCTCTCTCTGTGTGACCCTATTTATCTTCATCTCCAAAAGTTTCCAGGATTTGAAACCTCATCTACATTCTTTTTAATCCGTATTTTAGATTTTGTAATTCAGGTATTTGCCTATCACAGTTTATAGAATATTTGTAGAATTGTAACTTAACTGCCTTGATATAGATTTCAAAGAGACTTTTAAAAGATCCATATTCTTTCAACACATCAAAGCATTAAAAGCATAGATGATAATGTAATAGACAGATATTTATAGAGCACAGATTCCACATGCATGAACATTAGGTTTGTTTTCTTCAGATATTTTTTCTTGAAACAAAGAAATGTAACAGATTTGGCCAGCAGACTCCACTTGCATTGCTACTTTCCAATTCCTATGCAATCTTGTCCCTATTCTATCCTTCCCTGAGGTAATCTTTCCCAAGACTTGGATAAGAATAGCTTGTATTCTTCTGTTCTCTATTTTAATGCTTGCTTTTACTATATTAAAGTAGGCCCAAATCATACATGCCAATGTGTTATGTGTCATTAAAATGTATATTCCTGGCCTTCTTATCACCATGTCTATTTGATCACTACTTTCCTTCTAGGTTGATTTTTAAAAGAATGGTCTGTGTTGGTACATAATACTTACTTCCTCATACTGTGCACCTAACATATTGATTTATCTATTCATGTTTTAGCAGATATTTAAGCTGCTGACATTCTTTCTGCTACATTCACTATTATGATGAACATTCTTACATGTCTCCTTATATAATCTCTATCAGTGTTTATCTGGGACATAATTGCACCCAGGAGGAGAACTAATGATCATAGAATAACTTGAATCTCCAAATTACTAAATTTTGGCAAATTGCTGTTAAAGGAGACCATAGCCATTTTTCTCTGTCCTGGAAATAGGGATACATTCTGTTGGTATTATTAGAACCTTTAAATATTACAGATTCTTAATGCAGTAAAATAGTAATACATTCTTCTAATGGTATTTTATTATTTTAATTTGCAGTTCCCATATTACTAGTGAATGGAAGTACTTTCCTCCTTTATTGGCCATTGGATTTTCTTCTTCATGAATTACCTTTAAGATTCATGGCCCGTGTTCTATTAGGTTGTGCTTTTCTATGTCTATGTTCCTGATGGAACTAGTATGTCATCAAGCCATAGGCTGATAGTCTGGTGTGCTTATCTATGGCTAGCTCTTTACCCACAAGATACTTTTAGTTATATACTTCGGAAATACTTTATTCTAGTCTATGAGTCAGATTTTTAACTGTTTTTTCCAGGCATCTACATTTTACTATAATTGTGTCCATTCATCTTTTTTTCCCCAGTTCTTTTAATAGTGATCTATAAAGCTGAGTGTAGTGATGCATGCCTTTAATCCAATCACTTGGGAGGGTGAGGAAGGAGGAACTCCAGTTCAAGGCCATCCTGATTTATGTAGTGAGACTCTACTAAAAAAATCAGAGCAAGCAAGAAAACAAGAATGCTTTGTGAATAGAACACTCATGTTCTATTGAAATGGTCATTGTTATCCTGTCAATTTTGAATGATAGTGTGGTTGTGTGAATTCAGGGTCATGTAGGTTTGTTTTTCCCTCAAAACTATGAATGGTATTTTCTATTTTTTCTCTTTCTCTTTTCAACACAATCAAATAGACATCCCCTGGGAGTATTCTTGTAAAGTTGTCTAGGTTTACACTCATTTTTCATCTTGTTCATGATTCAGTACTGACCTCAACCTCAGAATCATATCATTCCTTAGTTTGGGGTCATTTTCATCAGTTACCATTTTGATAAATATCTCTGCTGTGTGCTTCTAGTTTCATTAAATATGCTTTGGACATTGTAACTCTAAAATGTGTGAGACTTAATCTTTCTTTCATAATTTTTTCTCTTTTTCATGCTATGATTTATTCAGGAGAATGTCATCCAGCTCATCTTCCAGATTCTTCCATTATCCTTAGACCACATTTAACCTGATCTTATATTTATTCATATAGAGGGCTTTTCCAAAAAGGATATAAATGTGAATATATACCTTAGAACCATAGCATATAATCAAATCACCGTCTCCATTTCATTATTTATTCGTTTGAATTAAAATCACCGAGTTAACCCTCTAACCACACACCAGATTAAATTCTGAATTCTTCTTTTCCTTATTCATAACTCTGTTTGCAACAGTGAGGAATCTCATTACTCTCAATATATTTGCTCATTTTCTCTTCTAGAATACACAGAGCAAGTTTCTGAAATTGCTAATCTGTACTCCTAGGTATATCAACCCTACAAATAAAATTTTGGTATTTACTTACAATTTTTTACACAAAATTTATGGACTTTAAGATGAACAAATCTGAAGCACACAATTTGTCACATTTTTAGCAAATGCCTCCTCAAAACCCATACCACTGTCAAGGAAGCGAAGCTTTCCATTTTTCCAGAATGTCATAGTCTATCCTCTCAGTTCAACTCCTTCCCTGTCAACATCAGGAAGCTACTGTGCTCTTTTCCCACATGGTTAGGTTTGTCTGTTCTGGAACTATATACAAATGAGATCATTCACTTGTGTGCAGATTTTGCTCATGTGTCTTGTTGCACGTGTCAATAATTTACTTCAACTTCTTTGCTAAAGAACACTTATTATGTAATGTTCCATTTGTATATTGATGGACATATGGGTTATTCCACTTTTCACCTTTTATGAGTGAATGCTAGCTTGGAAATGGTTAAGTAATTAGAATGGATACTTTGTAGCATATTTATTTGAAAGAATATGTCTTTATTACTACCGGTAAGTTCCTAGGATAGAAACCAGAAAGTCCAAAGTTAAGTCTATAGATAAACATATAAATGGCTATTCTTCTTTCTACAAGAATGTTTTTTTTTAATCTGTTCAAGTCTGCTGTGGTTCTTTTCCTAATCTCATTATCATTTTAGCATAAAGTCCCAGTATTTTCTTATGGTTTTACTATTTTTTATTTTTCTAATCACTTCAAACACATCCAATTTAAGGCTATTTGGGTTTTCTTGGAAGAATACAAGTTCATCTCTGTCTCCAGTGAGAGCATTTGATTTCTAGCTGGTAAATTTATACATAGCTCCAACAACCACAGGTCATGAGAACTTCAGTTCCAGCTTACTTATGCCTTTGAATTTCTTCTTTATTTCCAAAAATCTAGAAATTTATTTTCTCTTGAGTTGCAACTCTGCACCCTTACCTTGTAGTTATTATATTTGATTCTACATTATTTTGGTAGGTGGAGAGATGTGGCTTCTTATCTTTGCATTAAGCAAGCTCCAAATGTATTTATTGCTAAGCAAGAAAGTAGATATTAAATGTAATAATAACTATAGAGAAACAAAAAATTCAGAACATTGATAACATGACACATTTCAAAGGTTGATTTAGTCCTGTAGCTTGAACTCAGGGTCTGGTGCTATCCCTAAGCTTATTTTTGCTCCAGGCGAGTGCTTTACCTCTTGAACCACAGCACCACTTCAGGCTTTTCTGATGAGTCAATTCGAGAATCACAATCCCCAGATCTCAGCCTCCTGACTAGCTAGGATTTGCAGGCATGAGGCAGCAGCACCTGGCCAAAGGGTGACTCTTCAAAGGCAGATCCATTTCCTGGCCCTAGCCTGTCCATTGTGTTGATCACACCTGACTCAACATACCTTGTGTAGTAAGCACGATGCATTGCGCTGTCTGCCCACTTGGGTTTCCTCACACGGTTGCTCTGCTCAGTGGGAATGGAAAGCATGACCCAGTCCCTGCTGACTGGAACTCCCATGACTCCCATGATTCCAGTGATTCTGCTGTTGGCTTCCTTGCCAGTCTCAGCGTGGAGACAGCCAACACAACGGGAAAGACAACAACTTGAAAGCAATTGGCAGAGTCCAGGGTAATCCTCATCAGGGCCCTCTCGATAATTCGGGACCTCACCATTCCTTGTTTTCAATTTCTCTAATTTTTTTTTCTTGGAAGATTGGGCCAAAGGAATGTTGAAATTTCCAGTAACCCAAAACCTCCACGTCTGTCACACTTCAAACCCAGAGCTGTGCATCCAACCGAGCATTCAAAACACTATTTTCACACTTCACTTCTGACCAAAGGAAATGTGGTATGTTGGCTTTAGCTTTGAATTTCAATCAATTTAATTCAAAATATATGAAATCAAAGTCTATTTCCAGAACATCTGAGTGAGCCACCAAGTGCCTAGCTGTTCTTACCCTGTCCTGGCAAAGCTGGTTCTTATTTTGCATGTTTTAAGTCCCCGTTTGAAGTTCA
The DNA here is from genome assembly GCF_000151885.1 of Dipodomys ordii. Lineage (NCBI taxonomy): Eukaryota > Metazoa > Chordata > Mammalia > Rodentia > Heteromyidae > Dipodomys > Dipodomys ordii. Next base: position 5,920,069 of record NW_012267218.1, on the reverse strand, counting down.
TCCATGGGGCTCAAGTTTTGGCTTGGCTTTCATTCCATACCACATTTTACACTCACTTTTCATTTCACATGAAAACCAGGGGCAGGAGAACAAATGGGAATTGTGGTAAACAAAAAAAAAAGAAAGAAAAAAAAGAAGTAAAGTTTAGAATCGTGTCCCCGGTGAAAGAAGCCAACTTGGAGTTTTCTCTAAAAGTTTGGAATCAAACTCCAAGGAAAGAAGTAGCTCGTTATTGGCAGAGACTTCATTTATTGAGCATCTATTATATGCATCATGCTAGAGGAAAAATAAATTGCAGGTTCTGTGCCTAAGCAAGAGCCAGACAAGAAACCAGTAATTAGGATAGAAATGTGCTGAACAGGGAATTCTAGAAGCACATGGACATGAAGAAGCCTTGAGGAAGACTTAATAATAATAATAATAATAATAATAATGAAATAAGACAGGCATTCCAACTGGCTTGTAAGCACAGGAGAGGAATTGCCTGGTAAGGGGAAAGGGTAGAGGCAAGAGGAAGCTAAAGCCAAAGGTAGTAAGGCTGGTGATGAGGGAGGGGATGGTTCTGGACTAGAGACACAAGCCAATGAGCCAAGGCCAGAGCTGACCCATTCCCAGGTCCACTCCTCTTACATTTCCCAAGTAAGCAAAATCAGAGCCTCATTCAGAAGGCAAATACAGTCTATGATCCTTGGGATTTCAGTACCAACCATGCAATTAGCTCTTTATTCAGCCCCCACCACAGGTCCAGCAGGGTTTTTACTGTGGATATTTCTCTACCCTGTCCTGTTATTTCTCAGTCTCATTTTACAGAGATGGAGTTGAGGAAGGATTAGTATATCTTCAAAGATCACACTGGTTGAGAAGAACAGACACGTGAGTATTCAAACTTTTGCTCCCAGAGTCCATGTCCCATGGGGACCTTTTCTCCTTGGGGGACACATCACGTAGGAATGCCCTGGGGTAAGATAAGCAACCTGGATGATTCCAGTCATGGCAAGTTTGAGATGCATTGGGGCTCATTTTCTATTTGATCAGTACCTCACTGCTTTGAAGCTAGGAGCCCTGCACAGAGCCATCCTGGCCCACCGGCGGATGGTTCAGTATGGTCTGCCATCAACCTGAGAGCAGTCTGGTTGCTTCTGAGCCTGTGAGAGGAGAAGAGAGGGGACATAAAGGGCAGACGGCAAGCGAATGTCATGTCGGCATTGCCTGGCCATTCTCCCCTTCCACACTAAGCCAAATCCACGTTTGCATATCTTCAGGGTTTTCCGGGATTGTTTTTCCATTATATTCAAATATAGACTCTGCCACTAAAAGTTCAACCCCTTAAAGACAAAGGTGTTTTTTTGTTTGTTTTGTTGGTAGTGGGGTTTGAACTCTGGGCCTGGGCGCTGTCCCTCAGCTCTTTAGTTCAAGGTGAGCGCTCTACCACTTGAGCCACAGTGCCACTTCTGGTTTTCTGGTGGTTTATTGGAGATAGGAGTCTCATAGTCTCTCCTGCCTGGGCTGGCTTTGAACCGCAATCCTCCAATCTCAGCCTCCTGAGTAGCTGGGATTACAGGCGTGAGCCACCGGTGGGTGCCTCTTCCTTTTCTAAGCTACCTTCCTTTCCCCCTGGGGCCATCCTCACTGATCCATGATGGAAAGGGTCGGACACAATGACGTGCTGAGCTGGGACCCAGGGTTGTAGGGGATTTGTTCTGGCAGCTGGCACGTCTGTTCTGTACGGGGCCTGGGGATGGGCTGTTCTGTACAGAGCCTGGGGAATCTCATGTCTGTGCACTGCTGCTGAGACACACTGTGAAGGTGCTCATTGTTCCTGGGAGTCCCAACAGAGGCCAGGCTCGGGCTCCACTTCCAGGAAACATGGCTGGCATTGGCATGGGTAGCAGCTGGGCTGGTCCATGACTGCTCCTCCCACGGGTGAGGAACAGGTGTGTCCTGGTCAGTAGCTCCACCAGGGAAGATGTGTGGGTGTATCTGCCCCTTTAGCTGAGACCTGGCCAGCTGGATGAAGTTGTGGTGTTTTGAACACCTCTTTTTTGTTTTGAGCATTAGAGTTGAAGCCAAACTAGGGTCCAGCAGCAAAGCTGTGATGTAGGGACTGCTATTCACTTGACTGTGTCTTGATGGTGTCCAGGGGAAAATGGTGGAATGGAACTCAACAGGGCTTTAAGCATTGACTCTCCATACACTGAGGCTCTTCTTTTCTGTACTCAGAGCCTGGTGCAGATGATATGGCGTAGGGCCTCCCTCCTTACTCTGAAAAGAATCGTGTCGTACAAGACTGGAGGGTGGGTGCTGTTAAACAAGTTCACGTATGCTTCTTTGGCTGTGTATTCCCCCAGTTAAACACTTTCCTTGGGAAGGAGGAAGAATTCTGGGACTTGAACTTAGAGCCTTGCTCTCGCTTGGCTATTTTGCTCAAGATGGTGCTCTACCACATGAACCATGCCTCCCTTTTTGAAGGTTAATTGAAGATAAGAGTCTCATGGACTTTTCTTCCCAGGATGGCTTTGAATCATGATCCTCAGATCTCAGCCTCCTAAGTAGCTAGTATTACAAGTGTGGGCCACCACACCCAGATTCATGATTAATTAAGCAGATAGCTGGGTGGCACTAAATGCATTCTTAATATTAGGCAACCATTACTACCACCCACTAGCATACATTCCATTCCCTTTGTAAAACACCATACCTCCCAAAGGGCAGCTCCCCATTTCCCTCCCTCTCCTCTCCTAACAAATGGTTGTTCTATTTTCTGTCTCTATGGATTGCACTGTTCTAAGGTCTTCATGTTATGCAGGAGTCATGCAGAACTGAGTTTCTTGTGGCTGGTTTTACTAAGCTTAAGGTGTTCAAGGTTCATCCACAGGGTCACTCATATCAGAACTTTCTTCATTTTGATACTGAATGATGTCCCATGTTACATTTATGCTGTTTTCCTTACCTATTTCCCCTGCTGATGAGCAGATAGGCTGTTTCCTTGCTTTCTCTCTCATGAATGAAGCTTCTGCAGTCATGGGGGTCAGAATCATGAGACCCTGCTTTTAGTTCCTTTAGGTCTAAGCCAGAGGTAGAATTTCTGGGTTGTGTGTTCATTCTGCGTTTAAGTTTTTTGAGGAACTGTCTTTTGTCTTTGGCCACGTTTTAAGGGTCAGTCAGAGATTGTTATTTTGAATCTGAATGTGTTCACTGCAAAATGTCTGTGGAATTATCTGGGTCCCCTTTGCCTCATCTCCCCAAATTCTCTGCTCCCTAAACCTGAAAAACAACATAACATTATTATCTTCCATCTTGGGGTATTATCCATCCCTTGCTTTTCTAACAAGAGGGTAAGTTATGCTAGCTGCTACATAGACAAGTCATGAAAGACTGGTTCTTCAGTTCCATTGTGTGTGTGTGTGTGTGTGTGTGTGTGTGTGTGAGAGAGAGAGAGAGAGAGAGAGAGAGAGAGAGAGACTGAGGGATTGAGAGGCATAGAGAATTGTTACTTGTTCTAAACTTGCTCATATCATAAGATGATAGGACCCCTCTGCCACATACTCCCCAACCTGCCACATACTCCCAGCCAGCGAGAACTCACCTGCCTAATCACCCATGGGCTGGAATCTCTGCCCTCCTGCACAGCGACGGGAGACAATGGGTGGTGAACACATGTCGGTGCCGCCACGTTGTGCCATTGCAAAAGGAGCCATGTAGAATCTAAAGGAAAACAAATTGCTGTGGTGCCTTTGCCGGCTTATGGTGAGCCCTTCAAAATAGGGCTTTGGGCAGATTGTGTTTTCGGCGATGTTGTCTCTTGCACCTTTGTGAGCGCATGGATTGTTATGGGTGAAAGAGAGGCGTAGTTCCATTTCAAATGAGGACCGCCTATGAAACCAGAGCAGCTATTTTGATTAATGTGGCTGGTTACGCTAAACAAAGAGATTGGCCATTACTGGGTAAAATCAGTCACTCCAGAAGCCCCAGAGAGACCTGTTCCTGGATTCGAAGCAAATTAAATCTCCAGGTTTGGGGGGTGGGGGGGTGAGATAGCCACTGATGGGGGAGGTGCTCTCAGGTAAAACAAGCCCCTCGCTCACTGCTGTGGAAGGGAGATATCTCTTACATTCCAGGAAAGTCATTCAGAAATATCTGCTACTAAGTTTAAACTCCCTGTGCTGGGTGACATCAAGATCTCACTTCAACTCTCTGAATCCATCTGTAGAAACTCTCTCATTATGGAGGGTAGAAGAAGACTCATACATAGGGCCTACACCTTGTGTCTTAAAGTTTAGAAATACTAGGAAACACAGAGCTGCACACAGGTAGAGTTTAAAGAATTGTTATAAAATTCAGGAAAGAATTTACAAGACAGACACTTTTTTCAAAAGACTGTTTTATTCCAAAGATTTTTTTTTTGGTAACACAGCGAAATTCTCTTATCATAGCATACACAGACAATTTCAGGTTTGTTTATAGAGAACTACCAGAAGAGGAGTGAGCCGAACATAGTTGCTGAACATAGTCTTCCCAGGAATTGATGCCTGTTAGTTATCATGCAGCTCTCGGAAGCAGGGGAATATTATTTGGTATGTAAAGCAACGAAGGCTCAGAAGTGGAAGAGGGTTTATTGCTCCTGGTTACACAGCTGCAGCTCTGGATTTTGAGTGAGCTCTGCCTCCAAAACCAAGGTCTTCAATGACCTGCTTCCTGCATGCTAATCCATTAATATTCAGAAGTTCAAGTCAGGTGCTGGTGGCTCATGCTTGTAATCTGAGTATCCAGGTTAGAAGCTAGACTGAGCGGAAAAGTCCACGAGACCCTTTATCTCCAAATGAATATCAACAAGCCAGAGCTGGAGGTATTACTCAAGTTGGTAGAGTGTCAGCTTTGGGTGAAAAAGCCAGACAAGAATGAGAGGCCCTGAGATCAAGCCCAAGTATCAACACACAGACAGACACATACAGACACACACACAGATACATTCAAAAGAGGAAGGATGAGTACAAGAGCAGAAGGCATGGCAGCTATGAGCTGGTAGTGACAATGACCTGTGTCTCTTCCTTACTCTTTCCTTATTGTTACCATTTTGTCCACCAAGCATACATTACCCTTGAAGTCAGAAAAAAATAAAGGGCTGTAGACATAGTTTAGTGGTAGAGTGTTTGTCTAGCATGCATATGGTTCTGGGTTTGATCCTTAGCCCTGGAAGAAAACAAAAAAAATTAAATATATTTATTTGGCAGTGGAATTTGTAGTTTAAGCAAGTAAGTTTATTGACAAACAGTAAACAAAGGACAGCGTATGTGAACAATACAACAGTGAGTGGAGAAGAGTTTGTTGTCTTGTGAGAACCGGTGTTTTCTTTTTACTGTTTATTCATTTATTTCTTCTTTCTGCCAGTACTGGAGCTTGAACTCAGGGCTTTCTGATCTCCCTTGGTGGTTTTGCTCAGCACTGGTGCTCTGCTACTTGAGGCACATCTCCACTTCTGGGATTTTTTAGTGGCTAATTGGAGATAAGAGCCTATGGACTTTCCTGCCTAGGCTGACTTCAAACCGCTGTTCTCACATCTCAGCCTCCTGAATATCTCAGATGGCAGGTCCCGATTCCATATTTAGTTGAGCACAAGTATTATAATAGGAAAAGGGGGTGAAATGACCATGTTTACAGCATTGCTGAAATTTACTTCTCCTTGATTTTAATAAGACAAGCATCTATGTATGTATAGAAGAGACAAAAGCCAAACTGGGCCCTATTGCAAAGCAAAAGAACTACTGTGGACTCACCAGGAATGAGATGCTGAGACCATGATCACTTTTGAAATGGAACTAAAGATACATTCGATTGGCTATGTCTATGTTTTGTGGCTTGGTGGCACAGTCATTTCCTGCAATGGTGGGTCATATTCATCACAACCAGGGTTTGTGTATGACCACGGTGAGTTCTGTTCCAACCATGGGTGGTATTATCATGAGAGCCGGTGGTGGTGCTAATAAAGGGAGGAGGAGAACCCATGACCCATGTTGAGATTCTGACCAGGCTGCATGAGTAGGGTTGTCAGTGGTTGGGTGGACAGCTGGCCTCCATCAGCACAGGTTGCCCGTTCTCTGGTCCCACCAAGTGTGGATCAAAAATATTTGGACTTATTTTCCTTCCCATTGTTGCTTACATGGTACAATAACACAACTGTATTTATAGCCTGCCTATGGCATTGGGAATCATAGGTAATCCAGCGATGTACCACACCAGGTCATAGAAGGGATTTGAGCGGCCAGACATTTTAGTATTCGTGGCGGTCCTGAAAATAATATACCATGGATTCTATGTTAGGAAGTTACAGGACTTAGAACACAGGGTCTTGAACTTGATCAGCAGGCCCTCTGCAGCTGGACCATACTTCTAGCCTGAGATATTAGCCACAAAGGAGACTGAAATCATGTGTGCAAATAGATGGGACTAAGGATCAGGTTAAGTGAAATAAACCAGACACAGAAGGACAACCATCACATGCTTTCTGTCATCTGTAGAATCTAGATTTTCAGAAACTCACAGGAAAAGTAGAAAGGGATTACTCAGGAAGAGGAAAGGGGCCAGCTGGGGAGTGGGAGGGGCGGGGAGAGAAGAGCAGGAATAAGGTAATAAGGTAATGAGGGTGAATATAACCAAGAACATAAGATACATGCTTGAAAATGTCACAGTGGAAGCCATTGTTTTGTACAATTACTATGTTAATAATAATAATAAAAGAGAAAAGGAGCAGAAGTTCCACGAGTGCTCTCAGTTCAGAATCTCAGCTATTGTGCCCACTCTAGCCCCTTCATCTCTCTCCCATTAGTGGTAGCCAGTTCTCGATTTCACCAGATTTACTTCTTTCTGAAGTCGTCCCTGGTTTAATTCTAATTCAGCAACTGAGTTACACAGTTGACACATTTCAAACAATACTGGCAAGCATACATTGGTACTTTATTTTCCTAAAGCTACTTCTGTGAATGTTTTACAAGACAGACATTTCAGTCTGTAACCTTCAGGGCAATGGAGCTTCTGTCGGTGGGTGACCTGGGGCGGGCCCCATCCACACCACATATATATATATCTCACACTCTCGTGTTGAAGAACATTTTGTTGCCAAGATCAGAAATGATACCAACTTCTGCTTCTCTCTCTACCTTTTGCTCCCAAGAGAATTCTGAGAGTTTCGTTTTGTCCTAGGTGCATATTATTTCTTGTTTTGAGAGCATCGCAGAAAAATCCTCCCAAATGGAAACAAGTAAACCTGAATAGTAACATACAGACACATAAATATGAGCTATAAGTTGAGATTTCATGCAGTCTATAATTTGAGGTATATCTGCTATGTTACTAGATTACCCATCAAATATTCACAAGGCTTTCATTGTGAGTGAGGTATGGTAACACCTTGGGAGGAAGCCCTGTTTTTTTTATTATTCTAAAAGCCAAATATTCATACTTCAGTTCTACCAGGTATGTGATGTGTGACATTAGTCAATTTATCCTGGTTTATTGATTCTAAGGCAATGTTTTAAAGAAATATTTTAACATCTGAAGTGGGATGCACCTTACAATTGATGATATCTCCCAATTAGTCTTGTCAGTGTATTTTTCTCCTTGTGGTACCTAATGTAATAAAGTATATTACAATGGATGTACCTTACATTCAATGAAATTCAGTAGCTACCCTTTCTGAATTTCAATTTCCTTCTCCACAAAAGGGAAAAATCGCTAGCGTGTCACTGTTGGGGATTCACGTAATTAATGGACTTAGCACATTTCTTAGTGGGGCATTCCACAAAGTACACACTGTTATTATTGTCAGACTAACTTATTAATAATGGCTATGATTTAAAGAAGAGACATCTGGCTGCTGATATTTATTCTTGGTTCATAGATGAGAATATCCAGATTTATACGAGTTGAGTTGGGCACCCAAGGCTAAGACCGAATTCAAATATGGCATCTGTCTGCTCGTAGAATTTGCACTCACCCCACTAAAGCTACCTCATTATAGCTAAATAAAACTTGACATGATATTCTTCACATGTGTAGGCCACATTTACAACCCACAAATCTCTGCTGCTTCTCTGAAGCAACAAAGGAATGAACGGGGTCTCCAATACCCAAGGAACCCCTCCATTATGTGCTATTGGCTTGACACTGGCTTTTGAATGAGAATATTTATTTCTAGGTACCTCCAAATGCTGTGCTTATTTAATTCTTTTGGATACCTCCCAGTAATCACTCTGTATTGCATTATGCAAGTCAGCAAATTTCGCTCCCTTTAATATACATGAGGGAGAGGGAGGGATATTTCTCACTGAAGGTTTTATGGAAAATTTTGCATTTATTGATTTTTTCCCCTTAAATCTTATTCTTTAAATATGCCCCCACTTCACACACACACACACACACACACACACACACACACACACACACACACACACACACACACACTGGAGATGATTACTGTGGCCATGTTTGTTTGACTAACAAAAATGTAGCATATTGACATTATCTGTCACTCTCACATTTCACCTGGAATAGAAAACTGTTTGATCTCAACAGCCTGCAGACTACACCAGTTCACAAGGATATCTTTTATTCATGCACATTAAAATAAAGACAACCATATGCAAGGGTTTCTACAACTTCAGGAGAGGGAATAATGAAATATACTTCTGCTCACAGAACTCTGCAGGTTGGTTAAGGGAGCAATGGCCACGCCATGAGCTTTTCTGTTTCTCTGGGCCCTTTGTAATGTCAAAGATCAGTCCATACTCAGTGCTTGTGGAGTTGGCATTGCCATTGGAGGAATCCCCTTTTCAAGGGAGAATACCAAAGGTCAGATAATCCAGGGTCAGGTGTTATGTTCTGTACCAGGCAGGACTAGAGAGGAATGTTGCCTGCCTTGCGGTCGCAGCTGGATTCTAGGTTCTGAAAGAAATCATAGAAACTCCAGCAAAGCATTTCATCTCTTCGGATTTCTGCTTTCTCTTCTGGGGAATGAGAATCAAAGTACTGACCATGTAGGGTTGGTGCAAGGACTGAATTAAATGATACACATAAAGGTAGTGGCACAGAATTTGGCACAGTTCCATATACCTGTTGGTTTTATTTCAATTTCTTGGCTTTATAGTTCCTTCTGCAGAAATAATGACATGAGGAGACACATTTGTGATCATCTTCAGGTTCCTGTGTAACCAATAAATATATCTAGGCTGTTGCATGGAACAGGAATTGTCTTTTGCTGAAAGTTTCTCTCCGGTCATGGTGGGGGCAGCACTGTTTCTTTTCCTTTCTTTTCTTTATTTAGTTTTTGGTCTGGGAGTAGTGTGTGAGATCTGGCAGTCCTGGTCTGGAGCTGGAGAGTAGGTGGGGGTGGTTGGAGTGGTGGGCGGTGAGGGGAGTAGTGGAGGGGCGGGGAGTGTGGCAGCTGGACCAGATGCAGGCCTGAGATTTCTGGATCATCAGACTGACTGTCCCTGCTTTAGAATGCTTGGCTCCACATGACCAGGAAGGCAAGTACAACCCGGCCACCTTGGAAAATGTGAAATCGTGTCATTCTTTTGGTGTTCTTTTGAGGGGAAATACCACCAGCGATGGTTCTTTGGAGAACTCTGCTTTATTTTGATGATGTGTGATCTGCCCACAAGCCCAGGCAGAGTCCAGCCCATGCTCATGTCTTTTATTTTATTAAACCACCCATTAGATGTTTCTAGGCAGGTCAGTCATTCCCTTAAAGGTGGCTCAGTGGTAGATTGCTTGCCTTGCATGCACGAGGCCCTGGGTTTGATTCCTCAGCAGCACATAAGCAGAAAAAAGCCGGAAGTGGTGCTGTAGCTCAAGTGGTAGAGTGCTAGCCTTGAGCTAAAGAGCTGAGGGACAGTGCCCAGGCCCAGTTTAAACCCCACGACCGACCAAAAAAAAGAAGAGAAAAAGAAAAACCTTTTAGGAGCCAGACTTTCTAATCTGTTAAACTGAAAAAAAGCGCAAAAACCTAGAAATCAGTGCCTGGTAAGTTGGTTTATTTAGTTCTCAGAGAAAACACATGGTGAGGGGGAATCAGACACCCCCCCCCCATTTGCAGAAGAGGCCATTCAGAGATGTCTCATTTCTGGATTAGGTCACCCCGTTGATTAGTAGTGCAGATAGATCTAAGGTGAAATAGATGCCCACCCCAGCCGTTCCTTCTGCCCCCATCCCTGCAGACCCCTGCAGGTAAATATGTAAAGGTGTTTACACTCCATTCTTTACGAACAAAAATAATACAGAGATTGGGAAGGGGGCTGAGACAGGAAATAGGCTACTAGCCAGAGCAATCATCCCAGGAGGAAGCTCCGCAGGGATTAACCCAAATGGAAACTGTCTTTGGTTTTTTAATGCCCCTCTCTACTCTGCTCTCTGACCCACACTCCCCTGGCTGCTGTAGCCTAGCGGCAGGATGGTCGTTCCTTCCTTTCTGACCTGCTGCTAGTGGCTGCTCCCCAGTGGACCAGCTCTGTCATTAGATTGTTTTTAGAGCACACCCCCCCAAGCACACCCACAGATGCTTCCCTCCTCCTCCCCCCCGCCCCGCACACACAGAGGCACACACTCACACTCTGCCCTTAAACAACAGAATGATTTTGATACATCATTTAACTAACCAAAAGTAACATCTTGACAATTTTAATCGACTAATTATACACTCCTGGTCATCTTGAAAAGTGCCCATTTTGGGTCTTTATGTCTTGACAACTGTAAGAGTCCTCAGCCGGAAAATTGGGAGACAGGGAGTGAATTTCAATGACTCTGACCTTGGGAAGTTGAGAGCTGAGCTTTCCTCCTCATGGGGATCGGGAGAAGCCAGGGAGGTGCCTTCAAGGGGCAGGCATGGCGGCCGTCAGAGCTGCACCCCAACTCTCCCTGCAGAGGGAATCCGTTCAAACCTGGGAAACGCATGGAGGTCAAAGAGCAAATAGGAAACTCTTTCTCCTCCTGGCCACTTCACTTCACCAGCCTTCTAGTGTGTACATGCACATCGCTGGAGATTTCTTCGTCTTTATTCTTCTCCTTTCTGCGCTCCTTCTGAAGAGAGATGTACATTCTGTCCTTCAAACCTCATGTGTGCCGAGTATGCCCTTGGTGCCAAAGGCTGGAACTTCTTACAAAAGTTGTTGTAGACCACGGAAGCTACACGGGTAATTCTCAGTCCAAGGTGTGCAGCTTGAGGAGGGGTCCAAGGCCCAGAATCCAAATGCTGCTCAGGAGGAGAGAGGGGGGATGCAGGAACGTGCCTTCCCGGGCCTCCTTGCCCTGTGCCCTGTCCTGCGTCTCCTTGCCCTGTGCCCTGTCCCATGCCTCCTTGGCCTGTCCTGCGCCTCCTTGGCCTGTCCTGTGCCTTGGCCTGTCCTGAGCCTCCTTGCCCTGTCCCGGGCCTCCTTGGCCTGTCCTGTGCCTTGGCCTGTCCTGTGCCTTGGCCTGTCCTGCGCCTCCTTGGCCTGTCCTGCGCCTCCTTGCCCTGTCCTGCGCCTCCTTGGCCTGTCCTATGCCTCCTTGGCCTGTCCTGCGCCTCCTTGCCCTGTCCTGCGCCTCCTTGGCCTGTCCTGCGCCTCCTTGGCCTGTCCTGAGCCTCCTTGGCCTGTCCTGCGCCTCCTTGCCCTGTCCTGCGCCTCCTTGCCCTGTCCTGCGCCTCCTTGGCCTGTCCTGCGCCTCCTTGGCCTGTCCTGAGCCTCCTTGGCCTGTCCTGCGCCTCCTTGCCCTGTCCTGCGCCTCCTTGGCCTGTCCTGCGCCTCCTTGCCCTGTCCTGCGCCTCCTTGGCCTGTCCTGCCTAAGCTGCAGGGGCAGCCCTGCTCATGGTAATAAGCTCAGGCCCTCCTGGGAAGTCTACCATCTCAGATGCCAGACTCCCCTGGAACACCCCGGAAAAATATCTTCCCTGCTGCATCAGCACCCATCATCCAGCCTCCTCTGTGAGTCCTTTTACCGGACATGCCACCCTCTTCTGTCTAGGCCTCCCAGTGTCAGAGAGGCGGGCTCTTCCCTCCCTACCCCACACCTCCTTGGGGAGTCCAGAGGGGTCACTGAGGCGGAGGGAGCAGGCAGTGACCACACCAGGAGGTCCTGGTCCTCCCTGGACATCCTACTCAGCCACACTGGATGCTTGAAGTGTATGGTCCCGAAATCTAGGAAATGAGAGTACAGAAAGTTCTGGAAACTTTCCCTACTTCTCACAGTCTGTCAGATATGCCTGCCTCCGTCATCAAGGCCCCTTTGTGCTCTACAAGAGCATCTAAACACATCTGGAGCTCCTGGCACTGTCGATAGGTTCTAACTTAGGCCAGTCCCTGCCAATCCCAGCATCCTTAACTGGGGAAGTGTGTGTAACTCCTCCCCGTCCCCAGCCTGGGGTGACCTTCAGCTCACTGTGCATGCCATGGACAAGAGCAGCAAAGACGCTGACCGTACCTGGCTCCTTTTCCATGTTGCTTCCTTCTCTTGGGGGCATCTCCCTTGTCACTTCCAAGGAGCTAGGAGTGAAGGCCTGAGGGCCTCTCACTGATCCTCCCTCAAGTGCTTCTTGCCAGTGTATGAGTCTCATAAGGTTTCTGTAAGAGGCCGGGGGTCCCACACAAGCCAGGAGTGAAAAGCAATGCAGAATGACAACAACAGGGCACCAGCAGGCAACGTCTCTCCTCCCGACCCCACTCCCCACCCAGTCTGCCCGTGGCAGCTGGGCTCAGCACCGTGGCCTGAGATCCGCTGTGTGCACAGGGTGAGCTGCAGTTCTGGACGCCAGCTCTGGCCCCAGGCTCACTCCCGCGGTGTTCCGTGGCTCGGGAAGCCCATGCAGAATGGGAGCCGTGGAGAAGGAATGCCGTTTCATGTGGTCTTGACCCGTACACACGAGCCAGGCGGTTGGTTCAGCCACCAGACTTGGCTCCTCCCCACTGAAGAAAGGGGTCATTGTTTCCCCCTGGCCTGGCCCAGAAGAAGTGCCCCGCCACGCACTGCCCTGGAGCTAATAATGAGAACCAGGCCTGCGGGGAGGTGGAGGACGTGGTTGTTTTCACCTAAAAGAAACATTTTTGTGTGTGTATGTTTCCACTTGCCAAGTTAGAGAGAGAAAATGTGAGATTCTTCTTCCCAGGGGCCATGGCTGGCCAACTTTATCCTGAACACAAGGCTGTATTTGTAATATACAGAAAAACCTGTCCCTCGTCCGTCACTCTGATCGCCAGTGACGCTGGCTCTTAGACGCGAAGGATGCCTTCTTGGGGAACCGCTGGTTGGCAGCCCTTGGGCTGAGCACACGAGCCTCAGCTGTGTCCATTTCCTCCCAGTGTGGCTCTGGGGAGAACATGGTGTACAGCAGGGAGAGTGCAAGCTAAAGGCTTTGGTAAGAACTGTAAGCACTGTTTGTGGCACACTGTGGGGACCCTAGAGCTGCATGGGAGCATTGACTAGGTGCAGGAAGTATGACTGGATGCTGGGTGTGTGTGGGCCTGGGTCTCCACAGGACCCTGGCTTCCCATCTCTCCCTCCTCAAAAGACCCAGTCAAAGGCCTCCTGTCTCTGTATAGCACTGTACAGATGTGTTAAAAATGAGCCCCTCCCCCTTGTATACCTCACTGATACTATAAACAAAAAATCAAAGCAAAAGGAGCCCACAGAACTCCTGTCTGTCATCCTTGCACAGGGCAGTCCTTCAACCTCTAAAGCTCTCTTCATTACAGTCTCGTAACCACCAGGTTCCAGAAGCTTGGCCAGTTCTGTGCCAGCCTGGGGGCCTGCCCTCCATCCCTTGAGACCAGCACAGCTGTATGTTTCTGCCCCCGGTAGCCGGGACTCTCTCTTTACAAGAACTAGCGCAGTGTGGAGGTGAGCCACCCCACAGCCCCAGCGATGGGAGGAAGGGATCAGCGAGGCCGTCTTCTGGGCCCCTAACATCCTCCTCTGCAGGAGGCTGAGTGGAGGTTCTCATGGTGCCTGTGAGGCCGACTTCTGTCCCTTGTAGATGGTCCCTGGGTGGAGAAGCTCCCTCCTCTGTAGTCCAGCCCTAGATGAGAGAGGCAGATAAGGTGAAGGTAGCAGATTCTTGGGCTTGGCTGGCTTCTAGCAGGCCAGGCACTTGTTCTTCACCCGTGTTTGTCTCATCAAGCTCCAGAGGGCTGTCTTTTCTAACGGAGGACCATGTGCCCTTGAACAGGGACAGGAGAGGAATTTGGGCCTATCTTCGGTCTCAAGTCTCTGGCCAATGCTGGACTATAGTCTAGACACACAGAGAAAGGAGGCCCCAATTCTGCATAACTTGCAGCCCAATCAGGCTGAGTCCAGAATAAACTTACAGCCTGGCTATTCATGGCAGGTCTGACCTGTGCATTATAGGATGTAGTGCTTCTACCCACCAGATGAGTTAAATACACTCCCACCGCAATGACCAAACTCTTCCCCCATGAACCTAATTGCCAGCAGTTAAGAACACGTCTTGTCTATGATTTCACAGCTGAGACAAGATTTAATCCTAAGACTCTGTCTTTCCTATCTCTTTATCCATCCTGGCCTCTCTGAATTTATTTCCTCAATGCACAGGGCTGTCTACCTGAAGGGTGATCCCAAGAATGAGACACAACAGCGGATAATCAACATGAAGGGCTGGATTCATGGCAGGTCCTCTCCTTGAAACAGAAATACTCTTTGGAAGGCAACAGCAACAAAGCAACAAAAAAACCCTAAATCATGTGGCCATAGTGGAAAAGCAGTTCTCAGCCTTTTCTGCTCATGAGAATTAGGTGAGCAGCTTTGCGGACCCCAGTTGCCCAATGGCCCAGCACAAGGCTTTGGTTTTAATGGGTCTGGTGGAAGGAAAAGTAGGTTTTCAAGACACCCTAGGAAATTCCAGTGATTAGCCAGCCCCTAAAGGGCCTCAGGATCATCTTCTACAAATGAAGGTGGTTCTGGTGTGGGCCCCACTGGTTCCATGCTCCCAGAGAAAGGAGGAACAGACACGTCAGCCCACCGGGGGCATCTTTGCTGTGGTTTGGCTCTACAGTGCTCCGGAAGTCTGATGTGAGGAAGGCTGGTTTCCCCGAGTGCTATTATTGGCAGGTCGTGGGAGCTTTGTGAAGCAGGGCCCAAGGGGAGGTTGCTTGGGACCACCCCCTCACAGGAATTATGGAACCTGCTCTCTCCTCCTCTCCCTCTTCTCTTCCTTATTTTCCACTTTTTTATTCTCACCCTTCCTCCTTCCCTTCTTTTCCCTCCTTTTCTCCATTTTAAGTCTCTGTGTTCTGATACTGATTGGCTTTTTTTTTCTTTCAGTTTTTGGAGGTACTGGGGCTTGAAGTCACGTTTGCTAGGTAAGGGCTCTGTAACCCCTTCAGCTATATCTCCACTCTTAATTTTCTGCTTTAGAATTTTTATCTACCTAGAAAATGCAGGAGCAAAGCTGCTCTTAGTTTCAGGAACCGGGCTTGCTCCTTGCAGATGCCTCTCCGGACCTGTCATGCACGCGCTTTACTAAATCAAGACATATTAGACACATTCCATCAGAAGATGATGTTTCTACATCATTCGATAATCACTGAATCTGTGACCCCTCCGAACATCACACGTGCAATAACAATAAAGATGAATGTAGAAGAAGAATTACCGAATCTGCTATTCTTTTGTGATGCTGAGGTTTATACCAATGGCCTCTTGACTAATAGGCAGCTGCCCTATCCCTTGATCCACTTAGCCAGTCCTTTAGGTGTTGGTTACATTTTGAGATAAGGCCTTGTTTTATGCATGGGCCTCCCTGGGCTGTAATCCTCCCATTCGCGCTACCCTGCATTGTTGGAAGGACAGGTATATGACCCCCAACCCAGCCATTTGTAACGATGGAGAGAGTCAGGAATCATTTCCCCAGGCTGGCTTCAAATCACGAACCTCTGACTGTTACCTCCCCAATATTATTTTGGTATCTAAATAATCCCCTACCCATTTGTCAAGATGGAGACTCAAGAATTATTATCATTTTTTGCCTAGGCTGGCCTCAAATCATAATCCTCTGGTTTGCTACCTCCCTATACCTCTCTCTCTCTCTCTCTCTCTCTCTCTCTCTCTGATTCTTTACCCAATGTCAATATGTAAATTGTTCCCAGTCCCTTTTAGGCTAAACACATATTGTTCTCATCTTTATGAGCACATATTTTAAGCAGAGCTGAAGAAAGCTGCCCTGGTAAGCATCTCTAAGTACTGTAGTTCCTTAGAACTCAGTACCTACTTAGTGGTTTAGGATACCTTCCCAGAGGTGAAACTATTAGGACAAAGTTGTATATTGGTGGAATGTGTCATGAGGTTTTTGAGTGGCTTTCTATAAAAAGCGAGAACAAATTTAGATAGTAACCTCTTTGGTGTGAAAAACTGAGCCATTCCCACTCAGCAACACTGGCTCATGTCACTCAAAAATTGACAGTGTACCAGCTAAAAAAATACTACCTTATTTTTTATTTTGTTTGCATCTGTTAGAATATTAATGAAGATAAATATTTTCAACATGTTTGTTAGCTACAGAAACATCTTTTTTGTTGCAAATTTTTGTGTATAAATGTGTTTTCTGCTTGCTTTCTTTGCCTGGGTACATCCTGGAATTAATTTTGGTTAATTTATAAGATCTCCTTCTAGATTAAAGATATTAATATCTATGTCTTTATGTTACAGGCATTCTTTTCCAGTTTGTTTATACCTTTTAATGTTGAACATGTTTTAGGCAATATTTGCTATCTCTTTTCTTCCTGAGATTTAATAGAAAAATATATTCATGGGAAAAATTTGAAAAGCAAATATAGAAATGTAAATTATAAAACAAAATATGTTTTGATTTCCACAAGAAATAATCACTGCTACATTTTGGTGTATAGTTTTAGCTGTTGACAGGGACACGACTTTCCTCCTCTCCTTTTTTCTTTTTTTTTTCAAGATGAGAATTACACGGTATATGTAATGTTGCAGCCTGCTTTTGTTTGCATCTTTTCTTTAAAACAATTCATCCAGTCATCTGTTAAGGCATGATATTTCATAGCTGGATATTCTTCTATCGCAGGGATTCAGTATATCATTTTAAACAGTTGCCAATTGTCAGGAATTTGTGATGCTTCAAAATGTTGCTCCAAATTATACCTACAGTGATCCACCTTCGACCTACTGCCTCCTAATTATTTTCTATGGTTGTAGGAGAGGAGTTGGGAGGTTCAAGGAAACACCTGCCGTAAAGACCTGTGATTTGCAATGACTCCATCATCCTGCGTTTGAGCCACCAACCCTCTCACCAAGTAGACATGACAGGGAGCTGGTTTTAAAGTCCATCCAAAGGCAGGGAAAACTCCCTGATGCGCCATCAACTCCTAACCACGCCTCCCAAGCCCACATTCTGGGGGAGACTGTAAAGCTGTTACTTTATTGTAGTGCCATGCTGAGTGGGCCTGCGTGAGAATTACCTGAGTTACTGTTTGAAGGATGAGCAGGGTGACGTCTGCCCCCAGCAGCACTGTCTCCTCACAGGTCCATGGTTTCCCCACAGTGCTTCATACAGTGACAAAATCTCATGTGGTGTTCACCAAGGCTGACGAGCACTTTTCCAAAGGGACAGTGCTGTGGAATTCAGGAACCAAGAGCTTATGGGGGAATATTATCCTGGGGGACTGGTAGGAGGAACATCTGGGCTGACTTGAGGCTCTGATCAGGAGAGAGAACAGAAGTGAACCTTTTATTTCCTAGGTAGAGGGTATAGCCAGGAAACCTAAGGGAATCTGATGGAAAGGGAGGAGTCAACATAGCCAGGAATGGTAGTGCATGTCTGTAATCTCAGCTTCTCGGGGAAACAGGAGGAGTTTGTACTGAGGCCAGTCAAGGCAAAAGTAGAAGACCCTATTTGTGAAGCAAACTAAAATATAGGCAAGAATAGGAGCGTGGCTCACGTAGTAAAGCACTTGCTTGAACCAGCTCAAGGCTGATTTCAATTCTGCCTTCAAAAAGGTAGGGGGCCAACATAGAGAAAAAGGGTGGGCAAATGCACTCATGATATTCAATGTATGTATGTGAAATGGAGCCAGCCAGGGGATGGGTAGGGTTGGGAGAGATGAGGTAGAACAATGGAAGGGGTGATATTGATCTAGATGCTTTGTATTCATAAATAGACATGTTGTCTTGGAACCTCTCTTTATAAATACTTAGAGATAATCTTTTTTAAACCAAAGAGTTAAGAAAGTAGGTTAGGTGCCTGTTTAAGAGTATAGTATGGTCAAGACATGGGACAAGGTAAGGACTGGAAATTACACACAGTCCACCACCTGTCCATTTGAATAAGTTTCCATTGGAAAGCAGCTACAACCATTTGCTGACACATGATCTGTGGCTATTTTCACACTCTAAGGACAAAATTAAATCGTTGTGACAAAGACTGTAGGAGATGAAACAGCTTCTCTGATCACAGACTTTAGAATCAAGTAGAGCAGTAAATAGAATTGAGAAGGATGTTTCCTTATTTTGTTCTTTTCATTATGTTCCTAATATATTTGGTAGAAACATCTATTGTATCAAAGCAAAGGGAATGCATCCCTCTCTGAGAGAATGAGCTGTGGATAGATTGTCAAGCGGCACGATCTGTAGCAAGTAGGGGAAGTCACCGCCCAGGGGGCTCCTCCAGCCTGGTGGGATTCGGTGCCTTCACCCTTCTAAGGACTCAGGGAGGTAAGCGTCATCATCATTTTTTAAGCAAACTTGTGAGATACAGGGAAGTCAGGAAAATTAACTGAGGCCAAATAGTAAGCAGGAGAACTAGGGTTCCATTGTTGGAAAAGTCTGTGCACGTATAGTGACGTGGGACTTCCTTCTCTACTGATTTGTTCGCAAAGACTGGGGGGGGGATAAAGAGGACTGTGGGTGAGTAGAGTGGGTGAAAGGATGGGGGTCAGTAGAGGGAGAGAGAGATAGAGACAGACAGAGAGGTATCTGTGGAGATAGAATGACTGAGAATGAAGACAAAGAAGACACATCAGCAGGCTTTACCTCCATATCTCCCTGGTCTCTTTTTGTTTCAAAAGATGTCTGACAAGTCAGAAACTCCTACAGCTCCAAATCAAAAAGCTGTTGACATCTCACAGGGGGGAAAACGTTCACTTTTTCTCAGCCTAGTAGTCCTGGTCAGAACCAGAAAGCAGAGAACCGTACAGACAAAATCCATTCTTTGAAGTTAACATTTCCAGGGCTCTCTGGGGCTTCGTTTTTTTTTTTTTTTGACTCCAGTGTTGAACTGGGGCTTATGCTGTCCAAGACAATTTACCTTCTGCCTCCGATTGCAGCTGACATGCAGAGGAGGGAAATATATATACGTGACCATGGAAGGGTTGTCGTTGGTGGATGTGTTTGTGATGCTGGCCAGGGCTCTTCTACCTCTCTATCCTGACTCTCCACTTGGGAGATTCGAGAAGTTCTTTTTTTTTATTGTGAAAATACTGTACAGAGGGGTTACAATTACATGGGCAAGATAATGAGTACATTTCTTATCAAGCAATGTAGCCTCCTCCTTTGTTTCCCCTTCCCATCCCTTCCCAGCCTCCCCCTGCCTCCCCAGCCAATCCTCCCCCCCCAAAGTTGTAAAGTTCATTTTCAACATGACAATGTGTACTTCTCATTGTTGCAATGGGTCCATCTGTATCCTTATTGGGAAGATCAGAGGAGAAGTTCTTTAATAGCATGTTAAAAGAGTGGATTTAGGAGTGATGAGACTCTGAGGTCCTCAAGAAGTCCCTGACTTAGAATTTAATTTTCCCTTTCTGTTCTGTCTAGCACATGGTCAATGATTAAGGAGAAAAGCTACAAAAGACTTCAAGGCAAAGGAAGACCGTGCCCCAAGGCCACACCATGCCCCAGGGCCATGCCCTGCCCTTGCATAGGGCTTTCTTGGACTCATTTGACATACACCAGCTTACATTCCAGAAATACAACCCAGAGGTAAATTAGAAGTCACCACCAGTGTCACAGAGAGACACACATGGTGAATGTGTGGACAGAAAGTCCTCTAAGGGTTCTCATGAGAAAACAATAACATAGAATTGATCAATGTTAGCAGATTATGTTACAGGCAAACAGCTCTGCCTACTACCACAGCTGCCACACAGACATCATGAAATTAGAGCCCAAGGTGTTGCATGCTTTTCACCAAAATGAATTCAAATCGGAAAATAGAGAAGTTTTAGGAACATAAGGACTAACCTGATGATCATTTTCAAAAATTTGATTCAAACCTGGTGCCTGTGGCTCACACCTCTAATCCTAGCTACTCAGGAGGCTGAGATCTGAGGATCACCGTTCAAAGCCAGCCCAGGTAGGAAAGTCTGTGAAACTCTTATTTCCAATGACCCACCTGAAAACTGGAAGTGGTGCTGTGACTCAAGTGGTAGAGCACTTGCCTTAAGCTGAAGAGCTGAGGGACAGCGCCCAGGCCCAGAGTTTAAGCCCCATGACCAACAACAAAAAAATTTGATTCAGAAATAATTTGAGATTAATTGGTAGATTGTGTGTGTGTGTGTGTGTGTGTCTACTCAAACTTGAACTCAGGGCCTAGTGCTCTTGCTTAGCCTTTTTACTCAAGGCTAGTGCTCTCTCACTTGGGCAACACCTCCACTTTCCCCTTTTTGCTGGTTAACTGGAGGTAAGAATCCCTTAGACTTGTATGCCCAGTCTGGCTTCAAACATCAACCCTCAGATCTCTGCCTCCTGAGCAGCTAGAATGACAGGTATGAGCCACTGGTGTCTGGCTGGTTCTAACCACATCGGAGAACAGTTGTCAAGTATCTTGGAGATCTTCTGCACATTTAGTTTGCCTGCTGCTTTTCTGGTAATCATGCTGGCTTTTGGATACTGAGAGGAAGAGCAAAGAGTTAAGGCACCCTTGGTCCACACCTCTTGGGAGCACAGGCTTCCCTATGACATCATTGCTGACCTGATTTTTGTCAGGCTCTCCACTGTCCAGATACTCCTTTCTTTCCCTTTGGCACATGGTATTCTTTGCAAAGTCATTGCCACACACAGCCAGCACTTGCGTGGTGCGTTGTGATTCTCCTTCATGAGGTTTGGGTGTCTGAATAAATCAACTTCAAGTTCTCTCATGTGTGTATCTTTTCCGCTTACTAATATCTGTATGCCACCATGGGTAGTTATGTGCTATTCTGGGTTATTTTATATTCTGCCATTTATTTTATTCTTCGGTTTCCTCCAGCTTTGGCCCTGGGATTGTTCAGTTATCCTCTCTTTGTTTTTGAGGTGCTTCATCATTTTAATTTTCGACCATGTTTTTATTTTCTTCAGCCTCATTTTGCATATTTCTGGCTCTAGTCCTGAAGTCCTTTACTTTCCCTGGGGCCCAGGATCCTTAATTGGAAACTTGCATTAGGACAGAAGCTCTGTGAGCTAGGCATGTGCTCACAGACACCAGGATGGCTTTGCCTTTGGAGAACCTATTACTTTTAAGAGATACTTTCTTTTTAGATAGCTAAAAAAAACTCCTATGATTAAAATTTAAATATTTACCAAGCATGGTGACCCTTGCCTATAATCCCAGCTTATCAGGAGGCAGAGATCAAAAGATCTTAGTACAAGGCTGGTCCAAGGAAAATTAGGAAGATCTATCTGAAAAACTAAGTAGAAAAAGACCAGTGGTGTGGTTCAAGTAGTAGAGCTTGAACCCCCAAACTACAAACAGAATCTGCTCAGATTACCTCATGTTATCAGAGCATGATGATTAAGAAAACCTCAGTTTAAACTGAGAAAGCCTAGGCTAGGCTTAAAATGCCCAAAGATACAAGTTTACATTTGCTACATAATCTTTGGCAACGTACCCATCCCATTTTATACTCATTAAAAAGGAATAGTAATGGCTTAGTTATGTTACTTACGAGTAGAACTATTTACATATATACAGTGTTCAGAATTATGTGTCTGTGATAAGTATTCAAAATCTCATAGTAACCTCCCTGCCCTATCTTACTTTTGAGTACCTTCTTAGATATAAATAATCACTAATTAACACCGACGTTCTAACCAAGGACAGGACTGTATGTACTCTATCTATATTAATCCTCATAACAACCCTGGAAACAACTATGCTGCTATCTCTACTTTACAAATGAGGAAACTGAAATACAAAGAGGTTAGGTCCCTTGTCACTGTCACCAATAATGCAGCACCGAGCAGGGTGTGATCTGGCTTCAGGGTCTCTGCCCTTCATCATTACGCTAGCGGTGACCTTGGCGAAGCCATCACCATCACTTGGCTGTGGAGCTGGCAATACAGAATCCCATGTGACTTGTGAGGCCAAATGCCTCCCTTCATTCACTCAGGATGTAGTGAAAGTGGTTTCCACATGCCAGAGAATGCACTGGCTGGAACTTTGTCAAAGTCAAGGCCTGCAGGTCACGGTTTGGAAAGTTGTGTGTTAGCTCCTTTGTGCTTCCTCAGCCAGATGCCTTTGTGTGGAGTTACAACCTGCTTGGTGGTACATGGTGATGATCACACAAGGATCAGCACCCTGGAAATGAAGAAGACAAATGCATTTCCTGCCTTTGTGAGGAGTAGGTGAGTGAAGCATACAGTTAGAAAGGTTTGCAAACTTCAGAGTGTGGCATAAAGGTAAGGGATAATTGTGATCATTACTATTGGTTGTTGTCATTTTTCTTAATGGATCCATTTTGCTATTAGCCATGAGGGAATATGGTCAGCACTCAGTTCTCCAGGAGATCTATAATCTCAGACAGTTTTCCAGATACATCTTCCTAACTTTTCCTTGGACCAGCCTTGTACTATGATCCTCTTATTTCTGACGTGTCCTCCACCAATTCCTTTGGTATAAATTCTCCCACCGTAGCCTGTTCCAGCTCCTGAGCAGCCTGGTGGTGGGAAGAGAATACTAGTGGCTGCTAGGAGTTGGAAGGGTCAACTTCAGCACCTCCCAGGGATGGGGTAGACAGGCAGTACCAGGGATTGAACTCAAGGCGTTCCACTTGCTACAAATTGAGCCATCCCTCTAGCTCCTTCTTCTTGTTATTTTTCAGCTAAGAGCTCACATTTTTTTTTGTCCAGGCCCCAGCCCCAATTGTAATTTTCCTTCTTCTAACTCCTGATTAGCTGAGATTGCAGGTGTGTGCCACTAGATCTAACCATGCAGTTTCTTCACAGGGCCTAGAGAAGCGTCTCAAGTCCCTGGCAAGACAGGGAGAAGCAGCAAAGTTCCTCAGCCCCGCCACCCTCTGCCTCAGACTTTCCAGCAAGCCTTGTGCATCCCCTTGGCCTTTATGAACTCTCAGCTTTAATGTTAACATATTCTATCCCCTGTGTTTGGAGTGGACCTCACCCCCTTCATCCTGGAAATGCCTTTGTGTTCTTCAAAACAGGGTTAAGTCCGGTCAGCCCTTTTGGAAGTGAGCCTAGCCTGGCAGACTGAGCTGCAGATCCGCTCTACCTCCTGATGATCAACCATCCCTTCCTCTAATTTGTTCATTTGTTCCACAGTCATGTCTGCAGTGCTTGGTACAGTTGCAGTAACAGCCGAATACTTGTGGAGTACTTGACTGTGCTCAGAGCGCTGCTTTCCTGGGTTTGTTGGATCTGCACCATTACAGTGACTACATGAAGAAATGATAGCATAGAGAAGTGTGTCGGGCCATGGCCAAACGGTGACATATGCAGTGTGATGCAACTGGGGTTCAAATCCAGGTGGTGGCGGTGCAAGGCTGGAGTCTTCCATCCATCTGGCTCTCCTTTGTTGGGGTGTGCCCCACAGCACCCCCAAAGCTGAGGAAGCCCAAATCATCTCTGGACATCAGCTTGGTGGGAGCAACAGGTGCTGAAAAACAGAACTTTGGATTATATGACTAAAGAACAGGGAGTAAAATCTGTCTTTCCCTTTGCTCTGCTGTTAAGAGAGAATAATAAGGAGTCATTTTTTTTCACATGTTGGTGTGAGGATAATCTGTGGGGATGTACCTGTCACAAAACTTACAATAAGCAAGCCCCATCCACTCCCACTGACTAGGCTATTATATTGATCTCTTCTGCACTCTTAGAAAGCAAGCCTTCAGGAAACGTTCATGGAATAAGTGAATCAGTGGGTCAGAGGCTGGGAAGAACACAGTGCTCACCCCAGTGATCTCTATGTTTTATAGTTAAGGATGATTTTTAGTGGCCAGCCCTGGGAAGTCCCCACCTGAGCATTAGGAGACCAAAGTTTCCAGGCTGCATGTTTTCTCCAGCTTAGGACAGCTACTGGAACCAGTTATGCCATCTCTACTTTGTTCCCTGAACATTGGTCACGAAGTTACATGTGGCTAGAAATGTGCAAGTGGAACAGTGACTCTGGAATTCTAAAGCAGCAGTTTGGGTACCAGTTGCCGGGTAACAAATACATCTTTAATGAAATCAAACAGCCCAGCAGCACTTATTGATGGAGAACAATTGTTTTCAAACACAGTCTAGTAGCCACGGCTGTTAACATTATTTTTCATTCAATTAGTTCAGTTGGTTTGAATTAGAGACACTTGGCTATTTCCTAAGAAAAAGAAATGCCCTTGCAATCAGTTCAGCATAAAACCGCCCCACTGTCTCCCACTCCAATGAAAGCAGGGAACAGTCCACTGGTACAGGAGAGTTCTGAGTTCTATCTAACTGGTTTGGGGCAGGAGTTCGTATACAAAATCAAGCCATGGAACTCTGAGGTGCCATGCCATGCTATCTTGAATGAGAGGATCGGGTCCACTCACCTTTTTCTCTGATACCCTGATGGTCTCTCCCGGGCAGCTCTACCACTGGCTGGGGCTTCTGGACCCTGATGCCACAGCATGGAAGGTGTCTGTGGATTACTGGTGAAAGGAATGTTCCTTTATCCTGACACTGGAATGAGAAATGGGCAATTCATTCAGGAAGACTTCCCTCTCCCAGGCCCCCGAGGGACTGGCCTCCAGACACTGTGGGATTGATGCTGGGAGTTGCTGCTCTACTACACTATTGCCCCACCCAGGAGAAAAGCCTCATTACCAAGCCTTCCCTGGGCTTCTACACTGGTGTCACTGATCGTCTTCCCTCCTGCACTAGAAATGGCAGCAGGCAAAGAGTTACAGGAGGAAGCACTCACCCAGGCAAAGCAAGGAGCACTGCAGACTGGAGCTTTGAATGGACGCCACAAGTTTGTCCTCTCATGCTTCTACTCCAGATGCCCGAGACCTACATGTCCACAGGTCCGCTTCCTTCGGAGGCCTCTTTCCATGATTTTTCAGAGGCCCCTGGTCTCTGCTTCTCCTGGTCTCTACTTCTTTTAAGTTCACCAGTCATCTTTTTTGGTGTACTTGACTTCGTTCGACCGCTTCCATGGTCTGGTCACTAGATGCAGTCATGTGCTGAAGTATTGGATATAAGGATTTCAATATGCAAATTATATGAAACACAATAGGCCTGTTCCTAAGGCACACATCTAAGCGAGCCCCTCCTTTGTATAAGTTGAGCCCTGTGGCCTCAGGATAAAGGCCAAGTTCCCAAGCTTCCCCCTGGGCACCTTACACACTGGGGCCTGACCAGCATGGTGTCACCTCTTCTCCCTGGACCTACCTGAAGTACATGTGACTGTCACCTCACTCTGAGAGCCACTGGGAAATGATGCTGGCACCTTCCACAGCAGTGGGAGCTCCTCTAGTTGAGTCTGTGAGCTCATCTTATCTCACCCCCCCCCAGCATCCTGGATCAAACCGAAGTCCCTAAGAGGCTATTAAAAGAAGTAACATCTTAAGACCACATTGGGTCTTGTCCACAATCACATTTACTCTGAAGCCAGCCTAGAAAGCCAGGGTGTGGGGAATGGAGCTCTGTGGCTGCCTGGAAGAACTGAGTTGATGTGAAGATTCTAGCTGAGAATATATGTCACTCTTCTTTGAGAATGACACCACATACAGGGATGTATGCTAAACTCCCCTGCCTGCCTTCCTCCCGCCCCACCCCAGACACCTAACAGGTCACAGTAGAGGTTTTGTAAGACATTCTTTAGTCCCGTCTCAGGTGAAATTTAGACTCTGTTCTTTGTGTTCCTATTCTAGGGTCCAGGGCTCTGCTTGTATTTTTTTCAGCCACTACTGAACAATCTGTTGCTGTTACCTTGACTAGGGTCTGTTTGGTTCAGGCATTGCTTGTCCTGTTGGAGGCCAACCCTGGGGATGACCCGTTTCCATCCTCCCCCCATCTTTGCTGCCAGTGGCTGGATGACTGGTTGGCCTGTTGATGAATCCAACTTAACAGCCTGCTCTCTCTCCTGTCAGCCTCATCTCCCTCCAACTTGCCATATCAATAATGAAGGCAGATTTTAGCCTATGTTGTTTCTTGCTCATTTCTTCATTTGATGAGACCTTAGGCAGGCAAGAAAGGTGACATGAAAGACTTTACAATTGGTGCAATTGCTTGGCTTGCTGGAATATTTGAGGTCAAGAAGTACATCTGGAGTGACTGCAGATGGGCGGGTCCTTCACCTTATGGGTGGGAGGAGGCTTTGACCTTGGCAGTGTGGAGAAGCTCAGGTGGGCCAGGTGGACCTTAATGGCTTTGCAGTTGGCTTTTAACTGCTGGGTCCCAGGTGAGAGGCTGTAGGTCTTGGGATATGCAGTAATAAGACTTTGGTGGGTGACCTCAGTGTATTAAGACTTTGTCCACAGCACCATGACTTTCTTTACAAGCAAACTACACATCTTTGGCCATGAAAAGGCCCAGGGGCCATGTGAATGGCTTTAAGTGGAAAAAGGAAGAGACATTTGAGAGCCTCGGGAGGCTCATATGGTGGTTGCAGGTGACCTTAGCAGATGTCATCTAAGTGCCAACTATGCAACCATGCTGGCTGAAGCTTCTGTGGCAGCCTTTTACGCACCGTGACCTCAACTACACACGCCTAGGAGACAGATGCCTCAGTGAGAGTAAAGGGCATGCCCAGGTACAGCAGGTCTGGCTGCAGCTCACTTCCCGGCCCCCAAACCTGTCTTTAATAGGCTAGGCAGACACAAGGCCAGCAGTAGAGGAGAAAGGACAACAGGAGGAGCAGAGTATGTACTGCTATCATTCTGTAGAGTGGCTAGCTACAGCGCCCCCTCCGGGAGGGAGGTCCTTCCGGCCACATATAGGAAGTAGTCCTCAGTGAGTTACACTATTAATTGGGCTACTCTCAATGATTTAAATGAAGAAAAGAAATTTACCTCATTAATAGAAATAGGTGACTGTAAGATGTTTTACTCATGGCTGGGACACTCCAAAGCCTATCACAGTGCAGAGTAGAAGTTTAGATTTCCAGATCCTCTGAGTCATGCTCTTCCACTAAACCTTATGTGGAGACTAGTGACCACAGATAATTTCATAGCATGAGAGTGCACACCACATGGGGGGGGTCAAGACCAAAAATGCCTATTCACAGGGGGAAGTGGGGTGAACACCACCACACCAGACATGGCCAGTCCTGGGTTGGTAAACAGAGCTAGAGGAGCAGACAGGAAATTCAGCTGATCCTCCCTGAGCCTACAGATAGATCCCTCCCCCCATAGGAAGTATACATGGTACACAGTTTATCCATGGGAGGTCCTTCCCCATCCCCTGATATCTGAAGGTTTTCCCCTTTGCCTCTCATTTGCCATTGGTGAGGATGGGACTTTGAACAAGAAGGTTCTGGCTAATGGAGGAAACTGAAGCGTGGAAGTATTCTCTTCTGCCTTTCCTCTCTGAGCTGCCATGAAAGACTTTGGCAATAGGAAAACAGGACTTGCAAAATATCATGTTTCTTGGAATCATGAAGTAAAAAAGATAAGACTAGGCATTAGAGTGTGCTTAGGCTTTAGTGGTTTGGGGTTCAATACTGATCTTCCAGTCCTCTGGTCCAGTTAGATTTTTTTCAGCTCTGTAAATAATGATAGGCTTCTAAGAGAGGGGTTTGGAGCTGAGAGGCCCATCAGTTCCCCAGGAAACCACCCTTTTGTGGGGAGGTGGAATCCAGGCTGCTGCTACTACTGAAACCTAAGTGCCTTCAGGGATGAAAAACCTCTTGGGATGAGACTGGAGTGCAAACAAAGCCAGAGAAGAGTTCTGACCTTAAACACAAGAGTTTTGAACTGTTGTGGAACTTTCATAACTCAGAAAACCCCCCAACCCATGATTTTCATCTTTGATTTCTTGGGGATTCAGCCCTCAAGGAGACTCAGTCCTCACATTGCCCTTGCTCAGCCAGACCTTGACAAGGAGAGAGGATTGTACTGGGGTGTCTTTGGTGCTGTATATGCTAAGTGGAATGTTCTTGTGAGTTTTATGGTGACCTATTTCCATCTCATTGCTAGAGCCTCAGTGGTCAGCAGGTGACTGGAGATGGGTCACCAGCATCAGGAAGACAGAAATGAACAAGCCTTATTCTCTGCAGTCTAAGCCTTGCAGATCCATTTCTGGGACCCCAAGGGTCCCAGGTGCCCCTATGGAGTGGCGAGGTAGGCATCAGGCCATGGACTGGTAAATGTAGAACTGACCAACAAGGCTGTGGGTCTGTTTGCTCCTTGAACAGAGACAGTAGCATCACTGTCTACATGTCAGTGCTGCTGTGTTCACATCTTGCTACCTCGAGTAACTTGAGACGTTGATTCCTCCTTTCTGCTCTTTTTTCTTTTTTCCTCCCACTTTATTTATTTTATTATCTTTTAGTAGTTGTACAGAAGAGTTCGCACGCAACATGTTAGTTTGTAAGCACAATGCATCTTGATCGATGTCATTCCTTCCAAGGTGCTTCCCATCTATCTCAACTCCACCTATCACCTCAATTTGTCTAGTTCCATCTTTGCGTGTGAACGTTGACTGTTGGGACTGAATTCACTGATTCCTTCTCCATTTGTCTGCCCCACTCCCGCTGGTTCTCACTACCACCCATCCCCCCTGAAACACCATCAATAACACACATTCTAGCTTCATGGTACTCATTTTGTTAAGCCCTAAGTTTGTTGTTTAAAGGAGTTATATCACTGGAATCCCTCTTGCATTTAACATTATTTAGTTGATATGCTTATGTACCTATGCATATAGCCTTGTATATGTTTATATATATAATTTAATGTTTGTATGTAATTCAGATCTAACTTCTACATATTTAAAAAACATGTATTCTTTGTCTTTCTGACTTGACTTAATTCACTTAACATAATGCTTTTCCAGGTCCATCCATTTCCCCGAAAATGGCATAATATCATTCTTCCTGATGGGTGAGTAACCTTCCATTTTATATATATATATATATATATATATATATATATATATATATATATATATAACATTTTCTTGATCCATTAGTTCACCGAAGGATTGGAGGGCATCTGGGCTGTTTCCATAATTTGAAGATGGTGAATAATGCAGCAATAAACATGAGTGTGTGAGTGTCTTTGCTGGAAATTGACTTAACCTGGAAGTACTCGCCTTGCCCCCAACGGAATTGAGACTCGGCTCACATCAGCTGAGTGCAATACCATGGTGTGGGGACTCTGTCCACGTCAGCCAAGTCCCACTTGGTGGCTGTTGGGACTCTGTCCACGTCAGCTGGCCCACCACAGACCAGCAGCTCTTCCTCCCTGGGGCCTCTCAGATGGTTGAGGTTCATCAACCTCAGCGGGTCCTCAAACCTCACCAAGGCCCAGACATGAGCAGGAGTCATTCTCAGGAGAAAATGCCTCTGTGACTTTTAGACAATGTCTCGAACACAAAAGCCCCCCTCGGGATGATGTCACTTGCTCTGGACACAAGCACAAACACAAGCGAGAGGGAGCCCGCTGCCCTCCCTCTTGTTTTCCACGTCAACGCTTCTCAGAGCGCTGGTCTTGTGGATCCTCCTCCTCTTTGGAAGTTCAACTGGAATTCAGATTTGACACAGAAGTCCTTTGCCACTGCTTTCTTTGCCCACAGGATTAAAAGAAAAAAGTCTAAAATTAGAGGGCCTTCTGCTTGGCAGAGTGCATTTACCATACAGGCAGCCTGTCCGTCTGGTCAGACAGAACAAAGCCCCTTCCTCTACCCCTGGCTTCCTGTCACCTCCCCTAAGCCACAGCTCTGGACCCCTATGATGTCCCCTGCTAGTCCCCTCCCATGGGAAGCAAGCGCCCAGTGCAGTGTTTCTGGGCCTTTGTCAGAGCTGGTATCTGTTTGTCTTCAGGCTTCTTTCTCTTTCTTCTGTCTTACCCCATCTCTAAGTTAGCAGTCTCCTCCTCTTGCTCCGGGCCTGCTCCCCCAATTTCCTCCCCCAACTTCTTCTTCAGCTTCCCAATGACACACAGGTGATATTTCATGTGGGGCCCAAGGCAGGTGTTTGGGGCTCACTGTGCAGAATTGTATGCACCCCATCTCTTGAAGAGAAGCTGACATGTCCAAGAAGATGTGTGTCACTTGTGTGAACCCCAGCCTAGGCATCTGTCCTCCCAGATGGATTTGCCCCAGCTTCCCCTCTTACCCCACACCTCACCCTCTGAGGCTGAGGGGTCTCCAGTGTTGGCTCCTCCTCAAAGGCTTCCAGAGCCCTCTGAGCAGAAGGTGGTGCCCTTTCCTTGAGCTCCTAGGATGCTTTTTTGCAGTAGTTCAAACCACAGCGTCTCATAGTTGTTAGTAGGTTTGCCCGTCTCCTGATGGAGTGCTCTTGCCAAGGCAAGGGCACTTTTCCTGGGTGTGTATGTTTCCATCCCCTCATGACATCCCAGCATGATGCCTCCTGCATAACAGAACTCCTCCATAAGCACCACCTAGAGTGAGCTCATGCAAGTCCCTGGGTAGGCTTAGCCCTCTCGTGGAAAAGGCCGCTGGACTGGTTGCTTAGGCCCTGTCACCTGGATACTGTTCTCTCAAAGTTGTGACAAAACACAACAAGTAGGATCTTTGCCATCTTGACAATTTCAGGGTATAGTTCAATAGCCTAAAGAAGTGCTTGTTATTGGACAAGCTTCATCATGTTCCATCCCCAGAACTCTCTTTCCATCTTGAGAAACAGTAATGATGCTGTAACTCCATTTCTTCCTCCCCAGGTCCTGGCCATCCCTTTATTCATGACTGTGATTTGGACAACTCTAGATACCACATATATGTAGAATTTACTTATCTATCTATCTATCTATCTATCTATCTATCTATCTATCTATCTATCTATCTATCTATCTATCTATCTATCTATCTATCTATATCTTTTGTGTCTGCCTGGATTCCATTCTGATGTGCAGAGCGAATCTCTGCCAATCAGTTGGGCTTTGCGGGGTGGGTGTGAGCCTCAGCTCAAGCACGGGGAAGGAGGGAAGTTGAGGCAAATGGATGCACGGCCTCTAAGACATTTGGAGATTCTGAAGAAGTCGGCTCTGAAACATCTGGACTCAGCACTGGGCAAATGACATGATCAGAATACACTTAATCACTCTGTAATTAATTGAGGATCTATAGAAATAGTGTAATTGGCAAACTGTCCTACAATTAGCGCATTAGTACCTAGACCCTTGGCAGGTGAGCGGCGTGGATTTACATGTTGCTAGTGTGCTGGGACCCAGGGCTGGAAGGCATATCTGGTGCAGGGAGGTATCAGAGCTCCATTATCCCATCGCTGGGCTGCTTTTGTTCCAAGACAAGGATTAGTGCTAATAATTTCTCCCCAGGGAAGCACTATCTAAATCCAGGTTTTCTGCAGAGTCTGAAAATACAGCCAGATCCTATTGGGGAGCAGAGGAGGAAAGGCACACATAAGTAGGTCAATCCTGGGGCTTTTGTGTGCCAACAATGATGGAGAACATCAAAGTCTCCACGTCGCTTAGGCAATTGTTCTGTTTGTATTGACCAAGTAAGCTAGAGAGCCGGGAGGGAGGTGATTTACAGTGTTAGAAGGCAGCAAGGCTCCAAGAGCCAAGGGGGGAAAAAAGAAAAGAATAGAACTTGTTGTTATCGAGTTGAGCATTTTTGAATGACAGGTGGGGGTCTTTCTCTACTTGCTCAGCAGCCTGGTTTTATGGCGGGGTCTGAGTGCTCACTCCCCTTCCCCCCTCTCTTCCCCACCCCGCACCTTGGGACAGCCTCATTGGTCATCATATAGTTTTAAGAATGGCTGATGATAAATGCCTCTGCTTTAAATGCTGCCTAGGATGCCAGTTAACTACCAGAGCATGTTACTTCTAGAGCAGAACCTGTCAGAGCTCGCTTGGTAGATTCAGGGTACTTGAGCTCGCCTCCTTCTGCCAAATGTTTTGTGCAGCTTGGAGACTCTGACAGGGCTCTCTGCGACCTGTTACTATATTCAAAATCAAGAGGTGGGCTGGGGGCACCTGGGACCCGTTCTGTACTAATACTGATTTCAACAACAGTGACAACGAAAACTTCTCCATAGACAAATCGGAATCATTTGCCTGAGGGTGAGGATCAAGTTGGAAATCCATTTTATGATCAAAAGCTTGTTGATGGTTATTTACTCACCATCCCCCACCATGGGCCAGGCTCTGGCCCAGGGGCATTTGCATGCAGCCTCCAAACTCCCTCCACCGCAATGGAATCACTTCCAGTTTGGGGGAGAAGGGTGGGAGAGGCAGTCAAGGCTGACAAATCAGAAATTGTCTGTTTAAGAGGCCAGATAGAGGCAAATCCTGCTTCTAAAAAGTCACTGATATTAGCACACATGTGTGAAATATGATATCCTTATACTGAAATGATGACGTGCAATATTTAGTGTTTTCAACAATTCTACCAGTCAGGAAGCTTGGAGAGTATACAGAGGGATTGGCATGGCTGGAGTCAGTAGCTTTTTCTGAGGTTAGCTGTTCAGTAAAAGACTATAGAGAAACTCGTTTCCCAGAGGCATAAGTGAATGGATTCATGGATGTAGGGAAGATAAGATGCTTCAGACAGCCACATTACAGACAAAGCCTGCACATGTAACTGCTTATAGATATGGTGTCCAAGAATCATTGGGATTTGATCTGGTCATATGCCTCTTTTTTCTTGGGGGGGGGTTGGTCATGGGGCTTGAACTCTGGGCCTAGGCTCTGTCCCTGAACTCCTCAGCTCAAGGCTAGCGCTCTACCACCTGAACCACAGCACCACTTCCTCCTCTTCTGTTTATAAATCATACATGTCTGGAAATTATAAGAAGAACAATGTCTTCAAATTGTAAATAATGTCATTACCATTTGTTGTTCATACATTACCTATTGCAAATGATTGTGCCCTGCAAAAATTAGCAGATGTAACTCTTAGAGCCATATTGTAGGCAAATTATTGTCATCCTGTTGATAGCATAGGTGTCTTAGAAAATAAGTCACTAGGATTCAGAGCTAAGCGTTATGACCATGTGATTTCTTATCCTACTGGACATAACTTAGTCAGCAGAAACTTTGATAATCTTGTTGGGACAAATATACTGGAAGCTTATGGCAGTCATTCTTTTATCTTAAAAGTAGAGACACTGTAAGTAAAAGTAAAACTCTGTAAGGTCAGGGATTTCTCATTTCAGACTCCTGATCTTAACTTCCTCCCTGCCCAGCCCCATATAAGTTTCCTTTCCATCTTATGGTCTAGCCTGAAGGGACCCATACATCAGTTTCCCAGCCACCATGATTATCTGTTTACTCTGATTTGAATTACAAGATGTTTCATGTTGTCTTCTGCCTGACATGCCTTTCTCTCTTCTTTCCTTTCAATTTTCAAAGCTCCATTCTGTCTTACTGTCCTAATTCTGTCCTTCATTTCACAATATTCACTTCCTGTGCCCAAGATCTCTTTATCTTTCTCATTCAACCATGAGGTCTCAGAGATAGGTGCTCATTGCTGAATCCCTTGGTTCATTACTGATCCAATAATTTATTTAAGACAAGAAGGCAAGCTGGATAAAAGGGGGGGGGACAATGTATGGATCATAACAGGTTCTCAGGAGCGACGGAACTTGTTCTGTTACTACAGTATTAGCTCACCCAAGTTCTGGTCCACTTACCTGGAACTTTCTGGTTCCAAAAGCTCCTCTGTCCAGTATTCAGCCATGTAGCACAAAAGGCAAAAATGGGGGGATTACAGAAATTCAACCTTTAGGATCCAGATGTCAGTGGGTTTTTTGGGGGGTGGGGGAGAGACTTCATTCTGCCCCAGCTAATTGCAAAGCTATCCTTGCCCAATCAATATTTATTTTAAAGTGAGGTCAAAGTCAGATTGTCCCATTTTGTGAATAATGAATGCTAAGTAATATGAATAGTTAAATGATGCTAATATCCCTCCAATCATTCCAGATTCCAATCTCTTTTCCCTGTCATTCTCATCTTACTGAGTGTGAAGAAGAGGGAGTCTTCCAGCCTTCTCAGCTCCAACTTAATACAGTATAGGCGAGCTATTTGTTCCGGCTCCCCAGAGACATCTGAAATTGATTTCAGAGGCTGAATTCTCAAATTAGACATTTAAAGCAACGAAGACAAATTTGAGTATGAATTTAGCCTGTCGAGGCTCAGAAGACAACTGATGGATCATATATGTTCTTAGCCCAGCTTTTCATTTTCTGGAATCTTGACACTTGAATCAAAAGAAATGGGGAGCCAAGTGGTTACCTGTATGTCTGCCAGTGTCTAGCTAAAGCTAATCTTACATGCAGATAAAGGTTGGTGAGGTGGGACAGGAGCACTGAGGCTCGAAATTGATGGGTCCTTTACTCTAACTTCACCAAATTTGGGTTCTATTCAACCTTCCATGGGTTGTTCTCACGTTCTATATGGGTCATGGTCAAGTGCAAGCTTTGGCAATTCTTTAGGTGAATGTTCAGCTCAAAAGAGAACATCTCATAAAAGATATCTTTAAGAAAGGTTTTAAATATTTACAGATTTGTTCATTGGATAAAGAAGTGCCAAGGTATATTTTCACAGAAGCACATTTTATTTGGTCCAGCCACAGTGTTTATATAAAATACAATAGACATGGAAACACAAAGACCGAGTCTTGAAAAAATTCCTAGAATTTCCTGTGATTGATTTTATTCTACTTTATTTATTAAACACAGGGATGGTAGGAGCTTCTTTCTGGAGCCCTTCACATTTTTGGTGAAAATAATTGTAAGTTACAGTATCAATCTGTCAGGAAAAAAAATAAATGGCTCAGTTTCCAGCGAGATGCTACCCAAGCAGCAGCTTCGTGTTGAAAGTGGACATACGGGATTATGGGCGAGGGAGGTTCATGGTTCCTCTGTAGCCTTCCTTAACCCAAGAGAGACCTCTATCTGTTAGCTGACATCTTCTGAGATGTACGATGTCTTTGTCAATTCTTAACATCTACTGGAAAGGTTAAACGTCACATTTAATGATGGCAAGATGGAAGGTGTAGGTGGGTAATATGTGGCCAGAGGGAATGGAAGCCAATTCCAGTGAGTCTACAATGGGACTCGGATATGGGGACTTGTGTAATGCAAGTCCTGTCTATGTCTTCTCGTATTACATGGCCACTTGGATGTGCACCATGCAGTTGCTGTGGGAACACAGTCCAGGGGTTCAATTGCTGTACAATTTCCTGCTTGCTGTCACAAAAGAGGGGTGATCTGGAGATTCCTGTGCCACTTCTTCAATGCTTGGGCTGGGTCTGATGTGAGTCAAGCTTGGCTCCGTCCTGTTAGCACTCAGTCCTTCTATCAGTGCTGCAGTTTCCAACTTCATGAAAAGTTGTTGTGAAGATTAGTGAACAAATTAATGTCTATTTTTGCTCAGTGGAAGTGGAGGTATTAGTATTATGACAGAAACATGATTATGGTTTGGTTTGACCGGGGAAAATAATCCTATGAATGTAGGCTCTTACAGAATCGCTTCCATGACAAAGACAATCAAAACTTGGTAAGTGTTCTCATGAAATAGTATAGTATTTTTAAGGCATAAAGAAATAATTAGTGGACTGAAAAGACAGCCTAATGGAATGGAAGGAAATTATTGCAAGTATTCTTCCAATAAGAGAATGATATACAAAATATATAAAGATTTTAAAAACCTGTGGGCTGGGGCATGGTTCAAGTTGTAGAATACCTGCCTAGCAAGTAGTCTGTAGGACTACTCACCCCCCAAAAAAAGAGATGGGAAAAAGGGAGAAGAACGAAATGAATAATCATAACCAAAAGTGAAAAGAATCTCAAAATGATTATCAAAAAATAGGTACATTGTGGTATATTTGAAAAACAGAATATTGTTTAGTAATAAAAAGGAGTGAAACACAGAGATGTCTTATGGGTGAACCAGGAGGCCTTCATGCAAAGTGAGCAAAAATGGCCATTAGAGAACACATAGGGTGAGATTCCAGTATATACAATATCCAGGATCTGCAAACACAGAGAAAAGTGGATGAGCCGTTGCCCGCATCTGAGGACTTAGGAATCACGAAATGGACTGGGATTTCTTCTTAGGATAATGAATGACCCTGGTCCAGAATTAGATAATGGTGATGGTTGTGCACCACTGCGACAGGCCAAACCACTGAATTGGTCATGTTAAGTGTGGAATTCGTAGCATGTAAAAGATATTTATACAAAAATTATATGCAAGAATAAGAAATTATCTGGTTTGGAGAACTTGGGAAGTCCTGGTTCGATGAGGTCAGCTATAAAGAATACAATTGAGGCTGGGTGCTGATGTCTCATGCCTGTAATCCTAGCTACTCACGAGGCTGAGATTTCAGGATCACAGTTCAAAGCCAGCCTGGGCAGGAAAGTCCATGAGACTCTTTTCTTCAATTAACCACCAGAAAACTGAAGTGGCGCTGTGGCTCAAGTGGTAGAGCACTTGCTTTGAGCTGAAGAGCTCAGGGACAGTGCCCAGGCCCAGAGTTCAAGCCCCACAACCAACCAAAAAGAAAGAAAGAAAGAAAGAATACGAAAGGTATTTCCAGGGAACATGAACAGAGAGACGATGCAGTATGTGTATGCAGTCTGAAAAACCGTAGACGAGGGCTTGTTTACTCAATTAATCTGTTCACTGGTTTACCCCAGAGTCACAGGGCAAGACCTTGGAGCGGTTGTTAAATTTCATCAATTTTTACATGTGGTTGAGACACTTTTCTGACCAAGGTCTTACCAGCAGCTGTATCTATCAGCAGATATATTTATTCTCAAGTTTCTGAGGTTGACAAACACTAGAGGTAGAGTTTGAGTGGATGAGAGGACAAAGCCAGAGGAAAGATGTCTGCAAACCTGTGCTGTGCTTGGCTCTCCTAATTCTGTATTGCTCTCAGTCTGGGTTACTATGGAATGGTGACAAATCTGGCAGTAGCAATGAGTTGAAGTGTAAGGGTTCTCTTTGGTGATGTTTTCTTTTTTGGTGGCAACTTATAGGCAGGAGCAGATCAGTTACACTCATTGAATTATAAATCTGAAAACAACTCTTGATTCCATGTTAGAATATTTCCGATCTAATTCTTCATGAAGTTTATTGTTACAACCCCATCAGAAGAGACGCTACTTTCAAAATACACTGCTAAAAAATGCAGTTGTAATGTTCTCATATCACTCCTGGGAGAGTCAAGGTGAGATGTTGCACGTAGCCAAGATTACCATGAATATTATAGATCATTTAGCCATGGTAATAGCCACCTGGTTGGAAATACAGGATTGGACAGAATGCCAAGGAAGAGGGCATGTGATCTTAATTCATAATGTTCTTATTCCTAAGAATAAGACAAGGAGGGACTGGGAAGGTGGTTCAGTGATAGAGTGCTTACTTCACAGGCATGAGGTAAACACATAAGCAGCACATAAGCAGAAAAAAGCTGGAAGTGGTGCTGTGGCTCAAGTGGTAGGGTTCTAGCCTTGACCTGAAGAGCTGAAGGACAGTGCCCAGGCCCAGAGTTTAATCTCTAGGAAGACCACCACCAACAGCAACAACAAATAAGAGGAGGAGCAAGGAAGAGGAATTCCTATAGGAATAGGACCAAGCCTTAGCCTCTCGGAGCACCTGAAATTCTTGTGGAGTCTAGGAAGTCTGGTGATGTAATATGTCTAGGAAAATTAAGTCTGGAACTAAGTACGATAAACTGCTTAGTTATAGGAT
Organism: Dipodomys ordii; assembly: GCF_000151885.1. Classification (NCBI taxonomy): domain Eukaryota; kingdom Metazoa; phylum Chordata; class Mammalia; order Rodentia; family Heteromyidae; genus Dipodomys; species Dipodomys ordii. Next base: position 5,881,997 of record NW_012267218.1, on the reverse strand, counting down.
GAAACTTTATATATTAAGGGTAAATATTCACTCCAAGTAAGTGTTGTAGTGCTTGTGATTTACACTGAAGCTTTCTCTTATTTCAGTTGTCCCTTTTTTCTTCTTTCCTTTCAAATGCAGGTAAATCATTTCCACTCCCACAGATGTGATTACAGACTCTGGTCTCTTAAGTTGTAGCAGACAGGCCTCTTGTATCGGGAATACAGCTCTGTGTGTCTTCGCTCCAAGTTGGAGTGAATTCAAGATGAAATACCATGTCAATACCATGACTTCTGTCTGTGGGCTTTGGGAAAACACAATGGTGATGTTAAATGCACCTTTCATGTCTTTAAAATCAACATCATGCAAACCCTCCTATCCCCAGATCTTGCCATCTGCATTCACTCCTTGAGACGCCTTCCGGCTCCACGCCTGCCTGGAAGGTTCTCACATGCAAGAGGTCTCGGAAGTCCAACAAGGTGTGGTGCAGGGACACTGGTGGGTGACTTAATAACAACCTCTACCGCCTTCTCCGTGTTTCAAGCCTGTGCCAGGCAGTATGCTCAACTGCTGGGCTAGTACCAAACTTGGTCTGCTGTTGAAGCTGACTTTAAGACATGGATGGTGTACAGGTGTTTATTTGGGAGGTGACCCAGGAAATACTATGTGGGTGTCAGGGCATGAGGCAAGGAAGGGAAGAAAGCCAAGGTGGTGTATTTATGAGAGAATTATCACTGGAGGCAGTGAAGCTCACAGCTACAGAGGAGTCCTGTGGGATCATGTTGGGGCTCGTCTTGATTTTGTCTCTATGAGGAGAGAAGCAGACAGGACATTGACCCCAACCATGCCATGAGGCTGAGGGTCTTCACAGGAGCCCTAATATTCAAGTGTAAGGGAATAGTCCTAGGGCTAGAGGATACACCCAGGCTCAGCCAAGCCTGGCACGTGACCTCATATAGGCTGTATGCCCTCAGAGGCATATGGCTCTTCATATAGTCTTATTTGACAGTCTGCATTGTTGAATTTCCTGTCTGAATGCTTACCAGAATGAAGTCCTTTGACCAGAACCATACAACAATTCAGTTATAGCTCACAAGTTTTCAGAAAGAGCCTTATTCTGGAGCCCAGAGCTTTTAAGTCTATGATCCTATCTCCGTAGGCAGGAGGTTGGCTATCTTTGCCAAATTAATTAAAATTCAGTGTTGATTTTTCAAGCAAAGGTCTATCATAATAAATCAACAAACTTGCAAATGTATTTAGTTGTTTTATGAAGTCTGAACGCTATTCAATTAATAAGATATCTTTGTCCTTATTATTAATACTATATGCTTTAAAAACATAAGTTAAGGGGTTGTGGATTTAGCTCAGTGAAAGAGCACTTGCCTGGCAAATGCAAGGCTCTGAGTTTGGTCCTCAGCTTTGAAGAAAAAAAAGAAAACAGTGTGTGTGTGTGTGTGTGTGTGTGTGTGTGTGTGTGTGTGCTCTACATTAGCCAATAATTTAGGTGCATGGATAACAGAGCAGACTAGAACATTCTATATGGCTATCTGTCTGTACACTCCATTTACCTAGAGAATTACACTCTCTTTAGTCGTGTCTTTGTCTTCATTGACCAGGTACATTGTAGCTGATCAAAAACATATTTTCTGAAAATATCCAGACAATATCAGGGACTTTAGGAACATAGTTGATGGTTTTTGCAAAACTGATAGGATGAATAGAAGTATCAGTATGTCTTGTAGTACAAAAAGATGCTTTGCCACATATTTTCTAGGTGGTTATTTACTGACTGCTATGCTTCCCAATGGGTAATTTAAGTTATCTTGTCTTTGAACATCGCCCAAAGGAACAGGGTACCCCAACATAGCTCACCCAGTATATTGGGGATCATCTGAATTACAATGCTCAGAAATGTACGCTTCATGCCAAGTGAGTATTCAGCTCCTTGGTGTTGGTGTTTCTCCTGGTACCCTGCTCATAGCCCATCTTCTCCTTCCTCAGCAGCTCACCCACCCACGAGAATGAACTCAAAACACCTGGCCTAGGCTGTCGGCACTCAGCTCCAGTTCATGTCTCTGCCTCACCTGCACATTCATCAATATGCCCGCAACCCCACCCACACTGCTTCTAACTCTTGGCACCAAGTGTGGAGGTTGAGCCAAGATACACACTCATTAATCCCTCTCCCAGAAGTATCAGTCACTCCTTCATTCTTATTCTCCCTGTATGGTTTCCACACTTCTGATATATTGCCACCTCAAATTTTGAAAAGAAAAGAGCTTGTTTATGTACTGGTTTATGTAGATGGCTACACCTATTACACCCACTAGACAGTAGAGATTGTCATATTCATCTCTGTCCCTGGCAAACTATCTATTACACAGTCCGTAGGCATTATCTATGGAAAGAAAAAAATGAGTGGCTTGATGAATGGATAATTGGATACATAGATGGATAAGTGCTTGGAGAAAAAGAGAGAGAGGGAAGAAGAGAGAGAGGAAAGCAGAAGAAGAAAAGGAGAAGGAAGGAAGTAATGGAGGAGAAAGTGAAGGAGGGAGGGTGGAAGTAGGGACAAATACAGGAAAGAAGGGAAGGAAGAAAAAGAAAGAGAGAAAAGGGAAAAGAAATCAATGTTATTCCTCCAAGCAGTAATTATGACTCCAAAAAGCACAAAGAATTTTAAATGTGTGAAGCATCTCTTTATTTAGTCCCTAAAGCCCTGAGGAAAAATGATCTTACTTTATTAGTTGCTAAAAGCGAAGTGTTCGAAACATGTGCTTCTTGACTTGTTCTTACTAGTGCCTTCTAGATCTTCATGGCAAACATCTTCTACATATGGCTGTTGAGAACCTACAGTGCACCTACTAACGCTGAAGGAATTTTTTTTAAATTGGCTTTATTGGAATTTGAACTCAGGACTTTGTGTTTCCTAGTCAGGCACCCTACTACTTGAACCAGGGCTTCAAACCTTCATGTTATAATTATTTTTGAGATAGGGTCTCACTAATTTCCCAGGCTTTCCTGGACTATGATCTTCCCATTTATGCTTCTTGCAGCAGCTAAGAGGAAGGCACATGGCACCATGCTGAGCCTTGGTTTTGAGATGGAGCCTTCCTAATTGTTTAATCAGGCTAGCCTCAAATCACAACCCACTAAAACTTAGCCTCTGGAGTTGTTAAGATTACAGATGTGAACCACTATACATACCCAGCTAAGAAATTAATTTTTAATTGTATTTTAGTCTGTGGAAAAAAATTGAGTGCTTCATGCGATTTGAATAGGATTTTTGCTACTGCAAAATTTTATGTAATCTCAATACAGGTTGCATGTTGCTGAAGAAAATTTCACACACAAATTACAATGTGTTGAAAGGACGGAACACAAATGCGATTTTGAAAGTGCTAAAGAAAAAAGCAACATGTCTTATAAAATTTTATATGACTGACATGTTGAAAGCTCACATTTTAGATATATTGAGTTAGGTAAAACATGCTATTAACATTAATTTCACAGGCTCTGTGGCTACTGGGAAGCTTGAAATTGCATATGTGGCTCTCCTTCCATTTTTACCAGACAAGTCTGTTCTCAGTTCACCATCTTGTCTGTTCCTCTGTTGATTAGTAGGGAACAAGACCATTTTTAGCTCCTCCCATGGAAATGTTGGCTGTTTTACTGCACCAAATAAATGAAAGCTATTTCTAGGTAGTAATCGATGAATTAAAACAATTTTGAAGCAGATTTAGCTGATTAAGCATTTATTGGTTTTCAACTCACAAACAGCTTGTATAGTATGCTCTGTATTCTGGAGATGAGACTTTACAACCCTCTCTTCAGTTTTCTAGTTAATTGGGGGACATGTGAAGTCTTGATTAATGGAGGCTTTCAAAGGAAGTTGGAGGTGGGACTTCCTGAGAGTCTATGAGTAGGTAGCTGGAGGATGGGACATCCTTTCAGCTTTGTTTGGAGGGACTTCCTGTCAGCCTCATTAGGATTCTTTTCCAGACTTCAGCTATCTGTAGCATGTAAGAAAAAGCAATCCTCATTCCCAGTGCCTACTCAAGGCACCAACAACAATGGGCAGCTAGCATCTACTTTGCAGAAATCTGCTACCTTCTTTTCTTTATTTCTAGGCCTTTTAGATACTCCAAAAGTTATTTCAGAGTTATGTCAATGTTTTTTATTTTTTTTCTTTCATTTTTCAACAATGTATTTCTGTTTTGCTGATGAAAATATAAATGTTGCCCATGCACTTTGAAGCATGAAGTACACCTAAAAATAGCTTAAATGTCAGAGATAAGTCATAATAAAAACTTGAAAATAGTGAGAATAAATCTCAATGAACAGATTATCACTGACTCATGATACACAGCTAAAGTGCCTTTTAAAGGAAAATGAATAGCCCTAATTGCTTCTATTAGGATTGAAAGGTTAGAGTACTTGAGGCAGTGACCATTTGTTGCTCGTTTCAGAGCAGAGCAACACGTGGTGCTAAACCACCTGGTTGTGTGCCTTCATAAGACCTGCAAATCCTTAGCTCAGGGCTCTCCTCTTGGACTCCACTGTGTCGGAGTGTAGGACGAGGCCCGAGCTGCAGCCCATTTAAATAAAACAGCTGTAGAGTCTGACTCTCAGTGTTCTTCTTGGTGGGGGTCCTGCGACCTGGTATAACATTAATGGGGGCTCATCTGGGATCCCCCCAAAGACCTCAGAGACCTCAGACTCCAAAGGTAAAACAGTGCTGTCTTTGTTAACTTGTCTTGTCCTGTTGTTTGTCTGTTTTACTTTTGTTTTCCCTTGTGAGGTCGGCCGCTCCGATTCATAAAGGGTTGTTGAAGCGGACACGCTTGCACGACAACCCTGGAGGAACTGGGAGAAGTTCCAGATCCTCTTGTGGGGTGGGGGTAACCCTGCCGTGTGGAGCAAGGGTCCTTGGAACCCTGCCGTGTGGGACAGGGGCCCTTGGAACCTTGCCCGTGTGAATTGTGGGGTGGGGGTCGGTTTGGGGTTGGGCCGGAACTGACCAAGAGGGCCTCCTAACCGAGGCCCAACTCGCCCACTGTGGGTCTGCTCCTTCTGCTGTGGGGCATGTGGGTCCCATTACAGGAGTCAGTGGACCAGTTCGGGGGATCTCCACTTCGTAATCATAACTGTCAGGCCTGCATGTGTTTTGTTTGTACTGTTTATTGGTTTTTGGACTGTACAACTGACTGGACTGGAAACCATGGGCACCCCTAGACTTACAAAAAGAAACTAAGAAATTGTACCCCCCGGTTTTTCAGGGAGATAGCTTGGAAGAAGAAATGTTTCCTCCTCCATACTCCCCTTTCCAGGTTCCTTTTGCAGAACCTGAGAATGATCAAGAGGAGGAGGGAGCTATAGAACATTTGGCACCTGCCCTTAAAGTTTCTGAGGGGCCAGTCACTCGATGCTGTCGTGGCATCAACCCCCCTTCAGCTGTTTTTCCCTTACGCACCTAGGTCCTGTGGATGCGGATGGTCAATAGCAATTCCAATATTGGCCATTTTCTACCAGTGATCTATACAATTGGTGCACCCAAAATGCCCCCTTTGCTGAGAAACCCCAGGATTTAATTCGTTTGCTTGAAACTATTCTCTTTACCCATCAGCCCATTTGGGATGATTGTAATCAGCTTTTACAGGTCCTTTTTACCACCAAAGAGAGAGACCTTATCCAAGAGGTGTCCTGGAAACATATCCCTGGCCCCACAGGAGCGCCCATCATGGATCCTGCCCTGATTGCTGCCCATTTTCCTGAGATCTGACCAACATGGGACTACAATATGGTTGAAGGTAGGGAGCAACTCCTCGTCTACCATCAGGCTCTGTTGGCAGGTCTCAAGGTGGCAGCTCGCCGACCTACTAATATGGCCAAGGTTTATAATGTAAGACAGGGAGGAAGTGAAAGTCCGGCAGCATATCTTGAGTGGCTCATGGAAGCTTTTAGTCAATATACCCTGTATGATCTTGAAACCCAGGAGTCGGCTCAGATGATTATGTTTGCCTATATAAATCAAGCTGCATCAGACATAAAGTGAAAGTTGCAGGCTCTAGACAGATTTGGTGAAAAGTCTATTAGGGATCTAGTAGCTGTGGCAGAAAAGGTTTATAATAAGAGAGAGACAGAGGAGCAAAGACAGGAAAGGAAGGACAGAGAACGTGATATTGAGTATGAAAAGAAAGACTGGGCCAAGGAAAAGAGGCCAGACTTGTTGGACTCGCCACTATCGCATGCCAAGCATAACTGGCTCACAGATGGCAGCATTTTCATTGGAGAGGGAAAAAGGTATGCGGGCACAGCAGTCACCACGGACACTGAGATAGTGTGGGCAGACGCACTCCCCCAGGGAACGTCTGCACAAAGAGCAGAACTAGTGGCACTAACAAAAGCCCTACAAATGGGAAAAGGGAAGAGACTAAACATGTACACAGACAGTTGGTATGCTTTTGCCACTGTACATGTCCATGGAGCCATTTATCAAGAGAGGGGGCTGCTGACAGCTGAGGGAATTTTAAGCTTCATCCAGGCCATATGGGAACCAGCAAATATTGCCATTATGCACTGCCCTGGCCATCAAAAGGGAACTGATTCAATAACCAAAGGAAATAGATTGGCCAATCAGGAAGCTAAGGAAGTACCCAAAGCGGTAGTAGCCCAAAGCGGAAGTACTGACTCTAGTAGACCCAGGGCCATGAGCTTTGATCCTGAGCCTCAGTACTCCCAAGAAGACTTGGAGTGGATAAAGAAAATTCCCATGACCTATAAACCCCCGGACAGAGAAGGAAACAAAGACTGGTGGAAAACTGGTGAGGGGAAACTTATCTTGCCACAAAGATTGGGCAAGGGGATTCTTAAGAGAATCCATTAGATCTCTCATATGGGAACCTGAAGAATGCAGGACTTGCTCCGACACTCAGAAGTAAAAATTAGGCAAGCAAATCAACTCATTGAGGACATTGTTAAAAATTGTAAAGCCTATCAGCTCACCAATGCCCGCCTCTGTGGAGATAGGCCAGGTGGGTATTGGGAAGTAGACTTCACAGAAATTAAAACTGGAAAAAAAAAGAAATTAAAACTGGAAAATTTGGATATAAATATTTGCTAGTTTTCATAGACACCTTTTCAGGATGGGTTGAAGCAGTCCAGAATGGTTTTACTAGTTTACATTCCCACCAACAGTGCGGTAGTGTTCCTTTTCCTCCACATCCCTGCCAGCATTTGTGTTGTTTGAATTGTGTTGTTGGCCAATTTAACTGTGGTGAGAGACGTGTCAGAGTTGTTTTGATTTGCATTTCCTTTATAGCCAGTGCTGATGAACACCTCATATGTTTCTTTGCCATTCATATCTCTTCTGAGAAGTTTTTCCTAAGCTCCCTTGCCCATTGAATTATTGGTTTATTAGGTTAGGAGGGGTTAGTGTCTTGAGTTCCTTGTATATACTGGATATTAGGCCTTTGTGTCTTGTATATTGCTGGTAAAGATTGTTTCCCATTCTGTTGGTTGTTGTTCTAGTTTAGAAACTATGTCCTTAGCTGTGTGGAAACTTTTTATTTTGACCTTGTCCCACATGTCAAGTCTCTCTCCTATCTTTGTGACACTGGAAATCTATTCAAGAAGTTTCTACCTATACCTATAAGTTCTAATGTTTCTACTACTCTCTTTTGGAGTAGTTTCAAATGTTCAGGTCTGACATTGAGTCCTTTGATCCACTTTGAACTGATATTAGTGCATGATAACAAACAAGGATCCACTTCTAGTTTTATACATATTGGATGCCAAATTTTCCTAACACCAGTTATTGAGGAGGCTATTTTTTCTCTACTGTGTCTTTGGTTCCCTTATCAAATATCAGATAACTGTAAGTGTATGGTTTTATTCTAGGGTCTTCTAATCTATTCCATTTATCTTTGGGTCTGTTTTTGTGCCAATACCAAGCTGTTTTTGTTACTATAGGTCTGTAGTGGAGTTTGAGGTTTGGTATTGTGATATCACCCATATTGCTTTTTTTCTGCCTAGAAATTTTGTTGTTCAGGGGCTGGGAAGGTGGCTCAGTGGTAGAGCACTTGCCTCGCATGCATGAGGTCCTGGGTTCGATTCCTCAGCACCACATAAGCAAAAAGAAAAAAAAAGCTGGAAGTGGTGCTGTGGCTCAAGTGGTAGAGCGCTAGCCTTGAGCTGAAGAGCTGAGGGACAGCGCCCAGGCCCAGAGTTCGGGCCCCACGACCGGACCCAAAAAAAAGAAATTTTGTTGTTCCATATGAATTTGTGGATTGTTCTGTCTATCTCAGTAAAGAACATCATTGGGATCTTGATGGGGATTGCATTGAATTTGTATATCATTTTTGTCAGAATAACCATTTTTACAATATTGATTTTACCTATACATGAACATGAAAGGTCTTTCCATTTCTTGTGTCCTCTTTGATTTCTTTCTTCAGATTTTTTTTTTGTCAGTTGTGGGGCTCTGGGCCTGGGTTATGTTCTTGTACTCTTCAGCTCAAGGCAGACACTCTACCAGTTGAGCCACAGCACCATGTCTGGTTTTCTAGTGGTTAATTGGAGATAAGAGTCTCACAGACTTTCCTGACTGGCTGGCTTTGAATCATGATCCTCAGATCTCAGCCTCCTGAGTAGCTGGGATTACAGGTGTGAGCCACTGGAACCCGGTTTTTCAGATTTTTATAGTTTGCACTGTAAAGATCTTTTATATCTTTGCTTGGGTTAATTCCTAGGTATTTTATGTTTTTTGAAACTTACAAATAGTTTTTTCATGATTTCCCTTTCTGCTTGCATATTGTTGGCATACAGAAAGGCTACTGATTTTCATGTATTAATTTTGCATCTGCTACTTTTCCAAAGTGGCTTGGGGATGGAGTTCTTTGGGTCCTTTAAGTATGAGCTTATGTCACCTGCAAATAGTGATAGTTTAATTTATTCTTTCTCTTCATGTATCCCTTTTATGTCATTTCCTTTCCTTATTGCTCTGGCTAGGAATTCCAGAACTATTAGAAGAGAAGTGGAGAGAGTGGATATCCTTGCCTTGTTCCCACTTTTAGAGGAAATGTTTGAAGTTTTTCCCCATTCAATATGATGTTGGATGTTGGCCTGTCATATCTAGCCTTTACTTTTTTAAGGAATGTTCCATTTCTAGCTTCTCCAAAGCTTTTAATATGAATAAATGTTATATGTGGTCAAAGGCTTTTTCTGTGTCTACTGAGATAATCATGTCATTCTTGTCTTTGACTCTGTTGAAGTGGTGAATTACATTTACTGATTTGTTTATGTTAAGTCAGCCTTGTATCTGTGGGGTGAAGCCTACTTGGTCATGATGTATGATTTTTAAAATTTGTTTCTGGATTATTTTGGCTAGTATTTTTATTGAAGAACTTTGCATCTGTGATCATCAGAGAAATTGGTGTGTAGTTCTCTTTTTTTGTTGTTGAATCTTTACTTGGGTATGAGATGAATGTAACATTGGCTTTATGGAATGAGTTTTGAATTGTTTCTATTTCACAGAAAATTTTGAGGAAGATTGGTGTTAGTTTTGCTTTAAAAGTCTTATAGAATTCAGCAATGAATCCATCCAGGCCTGTGCTTTTTCTTGTTGGAAGACTTCTGATTTCTTCCTCAATCTCATTGCTTGTTATTGGCCTGTTTAACTGGTTTATAACTTCTTGGTTCAGCTTAGGCAGCTTCTATGTCTCTAGAAATTTCTTCTAGGTTTCTTTCCTTTTGAGTATAGATTTTGAAAGTAGTCCTTTATAATCATTTGGATTTCTTGGGTGTTTGTTATGTTTCCAGAGACAATTTTATTTATTAATATCTCTTGGTCTAATCTGAAGGAAATTACTGCAAAATGAATTAAGTAAGTATGAGAAATAATTTGAAATTTAGCCTAGAAACAAGGGTAATTTTACATTGGAAGAAAACTTAATATAGTTTATCCTTCTAACAGAATAAAGGACTAAAACTCTGCTTGTATAATCAATATTTAGAGAGCACTTGATGAAATTCCAAACTATTTATAATTTGCAAACTAGAAACCAAAAGTAATTCTAACTTTCAAAAACCAAGAGTATACTCACCAATAAAGAATTTGAATTCCAAAAATAGTTAAATAAAACCCAAATGACTCTTATGTCCCTATTTAACCTAGTCCCATCCATGGAGGACTTGCTAGAACAAGAAGCCAGATGGATAAATAAAAGCATAAAGATTGTAAAGGAAGGGTCCAAAATGCCATCATGAGAAGAATTAATAAGAGGTTTTCAGTAGTTTGCAGAAGATATACATCCAATTTATTCATTCAATCATGCTTCCAAAAGAAGCTGTGATCAGAAAATGTTATTTTAAAAATATATCATTTACAATAACCACAAGAATGCAAAACTTTCTGCTGTGAACTTTACTAAAATCCTGTAAAAATTTTATATAGGAACCATTGCATTCACTGTGGACTCACACACACACATTCTCTCTCTCTCTCTCTCTCTCTCTCACACACACACACACACACACACACACCATTGTTTATATTGTAATGATGCTGAGATTTTAGTGCATCCTAATTTAATCTATAAATTCAATGCTCTTAAAATCAAAATCCCAGTAGGAGTTTCAGAGTGCTGATAACTCATTCTAAACTTTATATAATAGAGTCAAGGGCCAAGAAAAACTTAACTCAATTTTGGCAATCAATTGCTGGTATGATCTTCCCAGACATGAATGATCAGGTAAAATTATGCTAATAATGAGAGATTGCTAATCAGTACAAGGAGACCAATGCAACTAGAAAATCCAGAGCCCTGCATGGAAAGTTGATTTATTACAGAGCCAATAATATGGATTAGTCAATATATTATTTTTTTAAATGCCAACTGCGATACCAGTGTTCTCACAGTGGAAATATATGCCTGCCTCACAGGAATCCCTGGTTGGCAGGTTTCTCTCCTGAAAGCTGTAATTCAGGGATCTAAAAAGGTCTGTCTATTCAGACTATTATAACAAAAATTCGAAGTAACAGCAGTTTATTTTTCACATGTCCAGGGGCTGAGGAACTCAAGATCAAAGCGATAGTAGGTGAATTGCCTGTTTCTCATGGATGTCCTGACACAACGGTTAGGACAGAAGGTTCTCCTGGCCTCTAGCACCATAAGGGGAACAGCCATTGATGAAGAGTCCACCTTCCTGTTTGTTACTCGAGGCCCTGTCTCATAGAGTTACAAAATCAGGGTCAGATTTCAATATGAATTTTGTGGCAAGAGAAAGACTATGATTCCAGTCTTTTCTCCATATGCTATCCTTGTCTATGTAATCAACTGATTCTCACCTATGGTGGAGGACGAGGGATACAACATGCAGATGGCATCCAATGGGCCTGTGTTGGGAGTCTATGCATCATGTCCACTCGCTTTCTATGGTCCAGAGTTCCACCATATGACACTGGCCCATGACAAGGATGACTGAGAGAAAAATAATACAGTTGCTTCCCAGAAAGAGCAAAAGTCAAGTGTGATGAGACTCCTATTTGTTCCTAGCATAATTAAGAAGTGACCACATGATAAATAATTCACAAGACTTAGTTTTGCTTCCAGCAAAAGAGGATTTGTCTTCTCCCTCTCATTGTTCATACAAGTGCACTCTAAGTATGTTAAATGTTTGTCAAAACAAAATCTTGAGGAAAACAATAAAGGGATAATGTCTTAAGTTCCTCAAGAGTTCTTTGCTCATTCGGGATATACAACTCTCAATTCAAAATAGAGACAGAGAAGTAAGTTTACTAAATTTACTGGTGACACCTTCAAAAGTAAATATTCAAAACAGTGAGTGTGATCAAGAAAATATCAGTGTTCAAGATATATAAAGAGTATCTGTAAAACAATAAGAAGATTATGGACAACCATAGAACTAACTATAGCAAAGGACATAATTAAGTATGAGAAATTTAGACAGAAAAAATACATAAAAAGATATATAGTCTCACTATGAATCACAGAACTGGAATATGATAAAAAAAAAGACATTAAAAACACATTGATAATCCAAAGATTTAACAAAGGTATTTGTAAATATTGTAAATGGCACAACCAGGCAGGGGATACAAATGGAAACAAATACTTTAAATATAAAATGGTGGCTAGTTGGATTTAAGGCACTCTGTTTGTGACTAAGCAATTCTGCTCTCACTACATTGCCCAGAATAAGAGAAATTAGTTACATGGGATCCAAGTTAAGAAATTTTCATTGTGACATTGTAACAACAAAAAATAGAAACAACCTAAATGGCTATCAACAGGAGAATAGAGTAGTTAAAACAAGTGAACAAGAAACAACATAAAAGTAATCTCAAAGTTGTTTGGAAACCAGGAGGGCAGTGGTAACTACTGAACGTTATACATGTACAGGTATTACTAATATTAAAATATACACATATCATATCCTGTGTGAATCATAGGATGTAAAGAACATAAAGCAAAATAGAATGTCATGATCTGTGATAATTAAGTAAAAATATATAAATTATATGGGAAGGATAAATATATTTAATACAATAATTTGTTGAGTTGCTGAAAAGAAGCAGAAAATGGTAATCAGGAAGCCTTAATTTTACCTGTAATGATGAGTTTCCTTTTGCAAAATAAAGATATGGAGGTATTACTACTAAGATTCAACAGAACACATAGATAGTTTGGGTCAGAGGTGTTTATTACATTATCTTTTTCTGTGGGCTGAAGGTAGTTGATAGTTTAAAAGGACATTCTTGGATTTAACTTCTCTCCAGGTAACTTTCCTCTCTACCCACTGAAGAATATGAAAATGCTTTTTTGTGGTTCTGACATCCACAATTTTAATTTCTGCAGTTTTTCAATGACTCAGCTCTGCCCCTGAGTTGAATGATGGCTCAGCTAAGCTGTTCAGTGATGCTTACCCATGGCCACAGACCCAGATCCTGAATCAAGAACTTCTGAAGCCAAGTTCTTCTGGGGATCAACTTTAATGAAATCCTTTATTTGATTAAAGCTGATTGCATGGATGAGTTGCTCTAAGAATATTTTGAGAACATTGATGACTGTCCATATCCACAGGTTCCATATCAGAGATGCAGCTAACCTCAAATAAAAAATATTTAGAAACAATCTATGTATGTATGTATGTATGCATGTATCTATCTATCTATCTATCTATCTATCTATCTATCTATCTATCTATCTATTGTGAATGCATACATACTGTTTCCTGTGGTAATACCCTAAGCATTGCAATGAAGCAAGTACGGATGTAGCATTTCCACTGTGTTAGGTCTTATGGACAAGCTAGTTATGAATTAAAGTTTAGAAGGGTGTAAGCAGGCTATGTGTAAACGCTGTGTCAATTGATTCAAAGGATTTGAGCATCTGAAGGATTTGCTGTCTGTGGAAAGGACCTGGGACCAACCCCTACAGATTCCAGGGGTGACTGTCTTCACACATTTGTGGCGTAACATGGGGGCTGATGGACACAGCAAACTCACCAGCCTGACACCTCACCAGGGAGGGTTGCTCAAGAACAGCTCCAAGCTTGGACTCTACTCACTTGTACTCTGCTGGTTGCTTAACAGAGGGGAGGAAAATGGAAACAATCAGCTCGACTGTGACATTTCCATACCACCTGTGCCAATGAGCTGCTTTCACAAATCATTCCTTTGGTGCCATTAGGATCCAAACCAATGAAGCCATAAAGCCAGGATGACCAAGTCAAATAAAGATAGAAAGTTACTAATTGAATCATGATGATGGTGATGATGATGATATTGATTAGTATTGTAACTATGTGACCTTGGTGCTAACAGTGTGGGTACCTGTGACCTTTAATGACTTTGAACAATGACCATCTACTCTGGTGTGCCCAAGATATTGTAGGTTCCTACTTGTTGGTCTGGGTTGCAATCATTGCTTCTTTTGCTTCTAAAGTACTTGGGTTTGGATACCTCCTTCCAGGTGTGTATGTGTGTGTGTGTGTGTGTGTGTGTGTGTGAATATATATATTTCCATATATTTCATATATATAAAAATTCAGGTGATATATATGAGTGTGTATATGTATATGTATATATATATGTGTGTGTGTATATATATATATATATATATATATATATATATAGAGAGAGAGAGAGAGAGAGAGAGAGAGAGAGAGCCTGAATATATATGGCCTTCAATGTAGTCTTCCTTTATACTATATAAACTATATCCTTGACCCAATCTTGCCACTGCTGGGACTTCTCACTGACCAGGCAAATGCTGAGACAGCACCCACCCCGATTCCTGGATATGGAGCCAATCCAGACATGTCTCCTCAGCTTTTCTGCACTGGGCTTCATTGGCAGTCCCTTAGACCAGTCTGCATTAACCAGGGCGCTGCCCTCATTTGTGACTGGTCATGTTGGGAAGTGGAAGGACACCACAGAGAAGCAGAAGAAGGAAGATGAGGAAGAACTGGATGAATCTGCTTTATTCCAGCCTCAGTCAGTACCCTAGCCTTGCACAGACTCTCTTCCAGTCTGGAAATGGGTGCAAACCACTGCACTGGCCCTAATGATTCTTCGTGATTTATTTGGTATGCACAAGGCTTTGCTGAGAACCACTGGGAGCCAGGCTTGGCCACAGCAAGACAAACCTTTGCTCAGAGTTTCTGCTCAAGACACTTTCGAAACGGATCTTGTCCTTGATTCACTCAGGCAAACAAACTCTTGACAATGAGCGGGGCACCTTTCCGGGCCTTTGTGCCACACAGCGAAGGTGCAGACCCGAACTGCCCTTGCAAACAGAGGGAACGGTTTAGGCCTCGGCTTCTGTTTAGGCACAGGTCCTGTGTTGAGACCTCCTGGTTCTGGGAGCTGCCAGGGCTGTGGTATCATGGGAGGAGGTGGACTGTCTGGGCCGCAGGGCAAAGGCAGAGGCCCAAGCACATGCTAGGAGGAGGAGCAGCGGTCTCTCTGGAGGGCCGGGAGCAGCAAACCTGGGCGTTGCCTGGCTGGATGTCTGATGGACAGTTATTGCCTACTTATGGAGCGGCGCCTCTGACTCCAGCAGAAGCGACAGATGGGTCAGAGAAGGAGACCTAAGTGGTGTTTATGGTGAAGGCAGGCAGGGAGGGCTGGCCAGCTCGGCTTGGCCTGCCTTTGATCCTTAATCCTGGCCTCAGGTGGGAGCCTCTGAACCAGACAGCACTCATCAGAGCCACAGCACCAACATAATGAGCCCAAATGGGCAGGGCAAGAAGACAACAAAGGCTCGGAGAGGAGGGGTGAAAGGAGTCTTCACCATATAGAATTACCAGCCGGGGCAGAAGGCTTCAGGCAGCCCCACCTGGAGTGGGCCCGGGACACCTTGGCCTCCTAGAAGCTGGATTAGGCGATGGCAGCCGGTGATGCCATGCAGGGCCTGGCTTCCATTCTGTAAGGAGGTCAGAGGCCCAAGCCTTTCTCAAGCAGAGAAGAATCTAGAAGGGAGTGAGGGGAGGAGGCCACTCCCCACATTTGGTCACAGAACACACTGCTCTTTATCTCCTATGACAGTAGCAACAGCAGAAATCCACACAGCCAAGCCAGCCGGCGTTGGTGTTGAAAGTTTAATGAGCACTTTAAAATATGTATCTCAGTGATACTTAAATAAATAAATGCTTTCTCGCCAAACAAAAAAGAGGAGAAAAAGTGAAAGAAGAAAGGGGAAAAAAAAACAGAGAAAGGAAGGCTGATGGCCCCAAGATTTATGCTGTCACTCATGCTTGGATGCTGATCACTTATCTGGATAATTAAGCAGTATCAGCAAGCAACCAGATCCCCGAAACCTGATATTAATCCGACCCTCTTACTAGCAACACAGAGCCAGACTTGCTAATCCCCCTTTGCCAGTGTTCCGGCACCAGCCCTCAGCCCTGCTTTCCAGAGTGGTCCAGACCTGCTATCAGCAGCTTAAGCCTCATTCCGGCTTTGAATGAAAGTATATTAGGGAAGTAAAATGAGCCAGAGGCCTCCGCTTGCTGGCCCTGGAGAGAAGGATGCGATGCATAACCGCTTTGCCAGGGGGCAGAGATGAGGGGCTGGGAAGGGTGAGGGGTGGGGTAGGGGTGAGGACTGGGCGGGGTAAGGGGCAGGCAGGGGCAAGGGTTTGGTTGGGTGAAGGCTGGGCGGGGGTGAAGGGCTGGGTTGGGGCGTAGGCTGGGCAGGGGTGAGGGCTGGGCAAGGGGTGAGGGGTAGGCAGAGGGAGGGATTGGGTAAGGATGAGGGTCTGGTGGGGGTGAGGGCCTGGGCAGGGGTGAGGGGTTGGGGTGAAGGCTGGGCCAGGGAGTAAGGGGCTGGATGTGGGGGGAGGGATTGGGTTGGGGTGAAGAGTTGGGTAGGGGTGAGGAGTTGGGCCGGGGTAAGGGCTGGGCAGGGGTCAAGGGCTTGTTGGGGTATAGGCCAGGCAGGGGTAAGGGCTGCGCAAAGGGTAAGGGGCAGGCAGGGGAGGATTGGGTAGAGGTGAGGGCCTGGGTGGGGGTGGGGGACTGGGCAGGGGTAAGGGGCTGGGTAGGGGTGAAGGCTGGGCCAGGGAGTAAGGGGCTGGGCAGGGGTGAGGGGCTGTTGTTCACATTTGGGGTTCATAGGACTAATGCCTCATTCTGTCTGAATCCAGGGCATCTGGTCTTCCCAGGCTGTGTGTGGATCAGCTCCTTTCGGACCTCTGCCAGTCTGACATGCCACCCACACCACACGGAGGAAGAATGTGTGACCTTTATGAGAGCTCACATCTGTCTGTCTGTCCCGTCCCTGGCTCCGGGCTGCATTTCTGTCACACTCCTCCCTCTCTGTGTCATACTTTTAGCTCTCTGCCGTTACCCTTTTGTTCTCCGTCCTCTTGCAGGATGGCGTGTTGGTCCTCCGGGGTCTGGAGGAGCGCAGACAGGACCAGGGTGGTTGATGGGTAAAGGTCTGTCTTCACAGTGTATGTGTTCTCCTAAAATGGGAATGTGGAAGGACTCTCACAGGCAGCTCTGCAGGCCTTGGGATGTTGGCTGCTGGCGACCTCTTTTGAGGTTCTGTGTCTTCTGGCTGACTCTACTGCATCTCCCTCCACAGACTCTCCTCGCATCAGATTCTCCTGAAGAGGGGCCCTGGTGATTCACGATTCCACCGTGATGGGGACACTCCTCCTACTAGGGTCTCGTGGGGGCCATTTCAATGATCAGCTCATAGCTGGAAGCTTACCTCTGCAGCCGATTTGTTTCCAGTGTTATTAGCTTGTCAGGAGGGACTGAAGGTACAATGGGCAGAGAGGTGTGAGAGTCCACCCCACAGAGATGCCTGGAAGAGAGCTGGACACTGTGACAGGCGAGCGCCCTGTTTCCCATGCAGTGGATTTGGATACCGCTGCCTGTTTCCTTGCCGTAAATCCCTCCAGAGGCCACAGCGCCTGCGTCTTCTTCGATGTTAGTATGGATGGCTTGCTGCCCCACATCACCTTATAGAGGTGGAAGCAATGAAGTGGGACCCTGACAATGTCCAGGAAATGGGTTTGTAAGACCCTTGTGAGACCTTGTCCATGTGGTAGGCCTTGGGGCTGAGCTGCCTCCCTCTGACTGGTCACAAGAGAAGCTGGATGGGGGAGGTCACTGGCCGTTTAAACCTGAGGAGAGATGACAAGTCACACAGCAAGCGTGTGTGATGGTGGTGGACTGAGCTCTGAGGCCAGCTTGAGCAGTGGTGGGCAGAGAGGATGGAGAGGATGGTGGAGAGGATGGTGGAGGAGGCTAACGTGTGGACTGTGAGCCCCGTGGGGTTAGTGTGGATCCCCAAGGAGCTCAGCTGGTCTAAGGACTTCACCTGGGTAGCCCAGAAAGCAGACACGGTGAGGACAGTGTATTTGGCTTTGGTCTGAATTTACGTTAGGAGGAAAGAGAAAGTGAGACTATTGTTTGAAGCCAGGGCAGGGTGGACCTTGGCTTAGATTACAGCTTTGATCTGGGGCTTTCCCCACAGGCACACTGTGACTAAGTTTTCTAAACAACAACAACAACAAAAGCACAGAGCAGGAGATTTGGAGAAAAGAAATACCGAATAAATGCAAAGCCATGCCAAGAAACATACATAAATCGGTGGAACTGACATTTGAAATGAGATCTAGTCCAAGGCACCCAGGAAAGAAGTGATGGCCAAGTGAAGCCAGAGTAGGTTTCCCGAATCATACATTTGCACATTTGGTCCTATCACCGCATGATTCCCTCCCGCCCCCAACCCCACTCCACCTTGGCATTGAGAAGCCCCCAGAGGCCTGTCAAACCAGCTGGCTTCCCTTCTCCCTCTTGTATCATAATGGTAGAGATTTCCTTTTCCATGTCTGCTGGTTCAGTTCCACCTGGGCCACCAAGGGGCATCTTAGTTCCTTCTTCATGCCTGCTGCCCCCTAAGGCTGCCTGAGATCTCATTGCATCTAGACCACAATGCACCCCTCAGCTTCCTGTCGAGAGCTTGCCCTCCCAGGACAACACCCCCCTCCCCCCACCCCTTCCTTATGCCTTTTGGTGATGTCATCTGGGAAATTCTCACTGCAGGACAGGTGTAGAAAGGCCTTCTATGCCTGGTTGCCTGGCTAGCCCTCATCAGTGCTCAGCGATGCACCTGGAGAAGTGTGTGCGTGCACAGTGGGCCGTGGTGGGCATCCCTGCCTCTGTGTGTCACATCCTTTCCAGCGTCTGAACATGGGCATCATTCATGTTTTGGAATTTTCCAGCTTTGGCAGAATTACCCACCCGCCACCACACTCTACTAATCCATGGCGTGGTGTTGGACATTACTGGACTTCTAGTAAAAAACAAAAACAAAAACACGGTTGTTTTCTTTAGGAGTGACATGGGGAGGATAAAATGGAACCCTGGATACTTTTTGGACTTGGAGGTAAAAGATGTGATAGGTTGGGGGACAATTTCAGATGTGGAAAACATCTGGGAGAGCATCCCGGATGGCCTTCAGTCTGTCCCTTGGGGAGTCCCTATAGGACCCTCACCGCACAGGTCCACATGTCTGCACATCCCTAGGAAGGACTGACAACCAATCAGAAGGCAGCTTTGGGGAACTAATTTTCTTTTATATACAGAAACCACCTGTAGGAGCATGAGCAGAAGCTGGTGTCATTTATTTGTTTATAAGATAATGAGGAGCTCAACTTTTTGGTGACAGAGAAGAGGGTGTCAGAGGGAGGGGCACACATGTATCCATAGCTAAGAACACTGCTACCTTTACCTTTCATTTCTATTTGTACAAAAATGGTAAAAATGTTTTTACAGTATGAACCAACGGGTGCTACGGAAACTGAATTAGAGCATCCTTAATTAATATGTCAGAGTACAAGAAATGATGAAAATATGTGTAATTAAATTCCCACACTAAAATAGCATTTGAAAATGCAACAAAAATAGCAGCATGGATTTTTTTTCTTCTTCTTCTCTTACTCCCCCACTTCCTTCTCTGATTCCCTTCCTCTTCTCCTCTCCTCTCCCCTCCTCTCCTCCTTCTCCTCTCTCAGAACATACTGCCTGGTTTTCACAGGAAGAGGCAGCAGGCTGTGTGCAGGGATCGGTGGACATCTGGGTCCCACACAAGTTTATGTGAAGTGAGGATGTTCTGGTCAGAACAGGTGCTTGGAGAGGCTGAAATGTCGAATAGATCCATGACGATAGTATATGGAGGGGGTGGGGCATGATTTATTTATCATGTATTTATTTAAGCTCCCACAGTGGCTGGAAAATGCCACAGAATGTGACTCTGAAGCTAGATAAAGACAGTAAGCTGGATTTAGCAAAAAAATGTCCTGGCTGGATGCATACCCCCTCCTCCTACTGAGAACATTCCTGAATCCCTCTGGGCTCAATTCCCTCAACTCTAGAAAGTTCTGGGGGGTGGGCAGAACTACTTGTTTTCCTCAGGGGGGAGGTGCAGGAGGCTTCCACAGACCAGCAAGGGACCCAGACCCCAGGGCACAGGTGTCTTTCCCTCTGGGGCAGGAGAGGAAGAAACCATCCTTTGATCCCCGGGGATAGAATGTAATGAGATGGATTTGTCTGGAAGTCTGAAGAGGGAGTTGGGTTGTTTGGAGATTTTGCTCAAGGGGTTGCTTTGAATATTTTACTATGGGGAAAGGCAACTTCCTCACCCCAGCCTCCAGGGAAGGCCCAGGAAGTGTTCCAATGGGCTATAGCTCTTCTCACACCAAGCGAGGCAGACTACCCACAAGTACATGGCAGATGATAGTAACTCCTGAAGAAGCAAGCCAAGGCCTATTCTGGAAACCTAGGACCCAGACATCTAAGGCACCTGGTCAGTTATATGTTCTGAAGATAAGATAGACCTATAGACAAACTCTGGGTTTTGCCACTTAGTGTCTAGTTGACCGTGGGCAAGCTTCTGATGAGGACTCAATTTTCTCACCTAGAAATTGGGAGCTATAAGGGCTACTTCCAAGGGTCGTGGTTGGAAATTAAGGAAAATTAATACATGGAAAGATTTGTGATAGCTATGAAGAGAAGTGGCCTAGATACATATGCCAGGAAAGACTCGGCAGAAAGCACCCAGATCCCAGTCCACATGCACACCTTTCCAAGGCCAACACTCCCTCGGTGAGCAGGTTAGGTAGAAGTACTGGATCCAGGACATCAGCCAGATGGGATATCCTTGGTGTCAGAGAAGCCAGCCTGTCCTGCAATAAGGCCAGAGCCGGGTCAGCATCACAGTCCACTTTCTCTTTCCCCTCATCTATCTCCCTCCCCTCCTCATCTTGGCTCCTAACAAGAAGCCTGCTCCAAATCTCCATCAGTGCCCGATTCCTAAGAATTCCACCATGGCAGAACTTTAGCCCTATTCTTAGCTCAGGGAGGTGATCAAAAGAAAAGTTAGTCATCGCCACCAGGGGAGCTTTCTGTGGAAAAGCAAGTGAGGCAGATTCCCCAGGGAAGCTGTGTTGGAATGGGCTGAGTGTCAGCAAACAGGATGCAGGATGAGTCAACCTATGCTGTTGCCTCTGTGCCCAAGCAGGTGTCAGGAGTAGGAGCCCTGGAGCCTATGGGGAAGTGGCAAGAAAAGGAAGGAAAATAAAAAGAGAACAACGTGAGCTAGCATTCGGGGAGCTCAGTCTTGGACTCAGAAGTGGGGATATGGTGACCCTGGAGGACAGTCATCTGTGGGGGTGAGAAGGTCACCCTCTTTCTGTCTAGTAATCTGCCTATAAGCAACACACTGAGAAGGACTCAGTTTCTGTCTGGAATTACCGAGTCCTTTGACAGAACGGTAAAAGTCACAGAGTCAAAGCAAAGCCAAAATCTCTGGGCCCTGGGGCGCATGTCAAATACAAGCTGCGGGCAGCTACTTGCTCTGCCATATGTCATTCAGTGATCTGAGCCTCATTTGGTGCTTGAGTAGACTTTGAAGTGCCCAGCACAAGTCCAGGCACCAAGAGGGAGGACAAGACAAGAGCCGTCACTGTTCTTGTTTGGGGCTGGGTTCAGGGCATTTGTTAAATCACCAAAAGGACTATCAATCATTCCACTGCTGAGCAGCTTGGCCCAACTGGTCGACCTCTGTAAACACAAGATGTCTTACCTCTAAGACTGACATTAGTTAGTGTGTGACTCAAAGGAACTTCTCTGAGTGTCTTTGCCAACTACTAGTTATTGTATACTTATCGCATGGAGCCCCCAGGTCCCTGTGTCCCTCTCATCACCACCAGACAGTATGGAATCCCAAACCAGCTGAGTGTGTTTGATACACAGCAAACCTTTGTCATGTTTCACAAATGGTGCTGAAAACTACCAGCACTTGAACTTTGTCGGATACTCTTGGGCTTGCATGGACAAATAGATGGTAACATCTGTTTCAGGGTGGGCTGAGGCAATCCAACACTTTCAATTCAGTATTCAGAGGATAAGTGTATACCACACAGGGATCCAGGAATTGTCCTAAGAGATCCTCAGGACCCTGGCCTCAGTACTTCCTGCAGAAAACCAGTGCCCCTCTACCAAAGACCTTTCTGGAGGCTGGACAGCTGACTGATGCATATGAAGCACACTCCCCCTTTTCCTTCCTTGCCCATTGTCCACCCCACCACAGTTCACCTGTTACCCACTGCCCATGTACAAAGTAAACACCACCCAACATCCTTACTCCAAAACAGTACTAATTAAAGACCAACTAATTGTGGTTAACCACACTTAAAGAAACACTGTGGATGCCCCAAGAGAACTGCATCCCATGGAAGGGCCACACAAAACTGAACCTACAGAGGGCCTTGAGCGTCCTGCAGCAGGGCTACTGCCTTGATGCACTGACTATTTCCTACTCTACCCACTCAGTGCCGGGGAAGTCTGAATCTGCTTGCACCAGGGGCTTTCTCTCACTGTCTCCTCCTTTGTGTTCCCAGGAGCCCTTGTCCCCAGGTGGTTCTATTCTCTCAGAGAAAATAAAGCAGTTTTCCCATCATACTTCTATTCTTACATGTTCTAGGAAGGAAAGGAGAAAGAAAGGAAAAATGAAGGGAAGGAAGGAAAGAAAGAAGGAAGGAAGGAGAGGGAGGAAGGGAAGAAGAAAGCAATGAAGGAAGAGAAGAAACAAGAAAGGAAAGGAGATAATGAGAAAATTTTATCTTTTTATTTTTTTTTGAATGCATTCTTTAAGATTATACTTGAATAACCAATAAACCAAGTAAAGTAAGTCCACAAACATACAAAAGAATATTTCAGGAGACCAATTCCCCCACTTTGGACCCTCCCACCCTGCACTGAGAATAGAATAATGTCTACGGACAGATCTAACCATAAGTCTATGGCCCCAACATATTGACACACGTGATACACACACACACACACACACACACACACACACACACACATCAACCTTCCAGGACTCTGTCCTTCCTACAGTCTATTCTGAGTTCTCCACACAGCCAACAATAGGTGGGGATATTTGAGGAAACCTACTGGAGAAAGCTAAGTGGTTTGCTGCAGCTGACCAGTCACTGAGCGGGAATCAGTTGGGACAGACTGGTTGTAGTTTCTACCTGACTCCTAGCCCTTTTATGCACACCCAGACACACATATGGACACATGATGACATAGGATGCTACCTGCCCAACTCCTAAGCCTCCCTGGGCCTGGACCTGAACCCGTGGAACAAATGAAATACATGAGGTAGAGCCTATGCTGCTCAGTGCTCACCAGAGAGCACATCCTCCAACTCTACGCTGTTGTTAACCTGCCCATGACTGCACTGGGACAGTTAAGGACTGGTACGTGCCATCAGATGCTTAGTACTCCTCCAGCCCACCAGGCCTGGGACTCGTGTCTCTACTCAGTGCTTCATTTTCTCTTCTCACAACTTCCCTGAGTGGCCCTGTCTCTGGGCACTGGCTGTCTTGGAGGGTGTGAAAGCCACTGGCCTAAGCCTAGTGAATACAGACAAGTACCAGAATACTCTTCCCATCTCAAGAATTCCAGTAGCCATTTCTACATCCTCTTTTGCTGAAAGAGCTGAAATTTTATTCATCTTACAGTTGCCAAGTTTTGTGTAAGCAAGCCTGTCTCCATGTTGGGAAAGCCATGCATGTCTCTGATTCTGTGAAGAGTTCCATGTGGGATTGTGGGTGTTCCCTTTAAATCCAGCTGGAGGCTATTTTGCCTACAATCTTTTCTACCTTTTGTGAATTCTTTATGTGTTTCTATTTTGTTGGGCTAAGTACATTTCTTTGAGATACAGTTATCTATACACAAACAAAGTCTATAGTGACTTTTGGAGTTTCAAAGATGAAGCCTGCTGGGTGCTGGTGGCTCATGCCTATAATGCTCGCTACTCAGGAGGGTGAGATGTGAGGATCACTGTTCAAAGCCAGCTGAGGCAAGAGGTTCTTATCTCCCATTAATCACCAGAAAACCAGAAGTGGGGCTGTGGCTCAAATGGTAGAGCGCTTGCCTTGAACAAAAAGAGCTCAGGGACAGCACCTAGGACCCGAGTTCAAACCCACAAAAAACAAGGCCTGATGTTTCAGCTGGACCAGTTGCTGCTTTCATTCTGCTTGTTCAAGGCAAAGAACTGAGTTGCTTTTGTTGTTTTATTCTGGCTGTCAGAGAGAAGAGAGGGAGGTGAACTCACACCAGGGCAAAGGCATGAACAACTAGGCTTCCATGCAAATGGCTGGACAGCTCCTCTAGTTTTCAAAGTAGCCAAGGGCTGCCCCAGCGGGCTTGTTGGTCAGAATGGTGTCAATGAACCTGTTTCCATAGCCATCTGTAGGCAGGGAAGTGGCCTGTCTAGCCCCAAAGTGGGAAACCAGGCCAGCTGCTCGTGGACAGGTGTTCATGCCTCCACCCTCACCCATGCTCCCAGGAGAGCTGCAGAGGGAAAGGGATCAGGTGTTCTCATGGGTGTTCCTGTGAAACCCAAGCCCAGGGCTGGGGAACAGGGCTCAGGCCTCATCAGCAGACCGCCTTTCCAGCTGGGGCCTGCTTAGTGCCCGATTGTTGGGTGCTGTTACAGGCAGAAGAAAACTGAAGACAACTGTAGCTTCTCTCCTGTCCCAGTTGCTTGGTGTCTGCATCTCCCATTAGGCCATATGAGAGATTTGAACCTAGAATACGACTTGGCTTGTAGTAGGTGCTCGACAAGCATTTGTAAAAGGAGAAGAGAAGAGAAGGAAAGAAAAGAAGGCAATTTTGAATTTTGGTGTGTGTTAGTCTTGGGGCTTGAACTCAGGACCTGGACATTGTCTCTGAGCTTCGTTTTTGCTCAAGACTACAACTCTATCATTGGAGCCACAGTTCCCTTTCCAGTTTTTTGGTAGTTAATTGGAGATGAGAGTATAACTTTAAACTGCCATTCTCAAATGAGTAGCTATAGATGTGAGTCACTAATACCCAGTGCAATTTTGACATTTTTAATGCATAGAAGCTCAGAACCAGCCCCCCAAGCAGATATAAGAATGTATACAAATCTCTTTGATGCATCTGAGAATATAGAATGGTCTAATATAAGTGAAAGTAGCATGCCATGGGAAAGAAGAAGGGCTCATGCAGGATTCCAAACAAATTCAAAAAGAATTTCTCTGATGAGATGACATTTTAAAAATTGCCTTTTGAAAAAGAGAAGGCAATACTTTAATCTTTTTTGCAAAGTATCTTTTTCCTTATTATCAGTGTAGTATTTTCTCATTAGAGAACAATTGGAAAATGCAATCAAGTATAAAGACAAGATTTTTATATTTTCCATGAATGATTCATATGATTAAAAATGAGTTAGCATTTTGGTGTCCATTTTATTTCACCCTGTCTCCTTGTTCTATATCCTTTCATAACTAAGATGAATATATGTATATTGTACATATTTAAATTAATACTATGAGATACAGTGTTTGACATCTAAAATTCCTGACAGGTGGTTTTTTACTAGGGTGTCTTTTCCATTACCTATGATGTATCTCATTTCTTTGTGATTTGCCATTGGTATGGGTATATTTTTCATTATTATATATACAGAGTACATTGTAGAACTACTATGCACATTTGAATTTCCTTGGATTGAGAAGTGGCAGTGGAATCAGGGAGTAAGCTGAAGATATGCTTTTAGATTTTGATACAATAGAGAGGGAGAGGGAAAGCACAAAGAATCTCATGTCCTTGGGAACTGGTATTAAACAAAACTAGAGTCACAGTTCTCTTAAAATCTAGAGTGTGGCAAACTGGGAGAATGGTAGTAGTCTGGCGGTGATGGTGAGGGTATGGGAATGATGTTGCTATGGTGATCTGTGGTGACAGAGAAACTTGGGGTTGTAGCAATGATGATGTTGGCAGGATGGTAATTGTGGCACTGGATGATGTGGTGATGGTGGTACCTGTGGTGATGGTGGAGGTCGTGGCTCTGATGGTAGTAGTGGTTGTTGTGGTATTGGGAAGGACGGTGTCCACAGGAATTGTTATGATGATGGCTGTGGAGGCGATGGTACCCAGATGTTGGTAATAGTAATGATGGTATTGATCGTGAGGGTGGGAATAATATTGGTAGATGTGGCTATGGTTTTCTTGATGGTGGAGCTGATGTTGATGGTGGCAGTGATTATGCTAGTAGTGCAGTGGTTTTCTTGACGTGAAGTGGAGGACTGTGTGGTCATAGTCATCGATGTAGTTGTGTAGTTGTGGTGAAGGTTATGGTGGTGGTGGTGGAGGTAAGGGGCTGGTGGTAGCAATAGTTGTGGCTATAACAGTGGTGACTATTGGCAGACATGGCTGTGGTGGTCACCTTGGAGCTGGTGGGGATGGAGGCGATGAATGAGGGGAGGGACAGTGAGAGGGTTGGAAAGGGAACTCCCTTTCTTTGGCTTCTCGTTAGCTTTCCAACTTCCAACCTAGGGAAATTCTATCAACAATGATGGTGTTAGCTTTCTGCCATTGTGACAAAATGCCTAGATCATCTATTTAAAGGAGGACAGGTTTATTTGGAAGCATGGTTTCAGAGCTTCCAGGCTATGGTTGCTTGGCTGGTGCTTTAGGCCTGGGGTGACACAGAAGGCTATGATAGAAGTGTGGGTTAGGAGATGTTTTTTTATCCAAAGCAAACAGAGGAAGAGGGCTAAATTTCCCAAATCCACTACGATGGAGCTGACCTAAGACCTAACACTTCCAGAGTTCCGCCATCTTCTAAAACCATCAAGCGGAAGACTCATGCACACATGGATCTTTGGGAATAGGTTGCAGATCCCAAACATGCTGATCACTGTTATCGGAATGACAGGAGCCATTCCCTGGAGATCACAATAATGACAAGGAAAACCTAGTTACTGGAGAATATTTGAGAAGGCGGCCTGTAGGCAACTTCATTCCCCTCATAGTGAGTGGGGTTGTTCTCAGCCTTGCTTGTGCTTACAAGCCTGAATATTCAGTGTGTGGGGGGTAACCAACCTTGGTGTATCTGTAATTCTGTGTATCTCATCCATTACATATAAACCATCTTCAGCACTTCCCAGAGAAGGACAGGATAGCCCTAAGAACATAGATTTCTTTTACCTCCTCCTAGG
Organism: Dipodomys ordii; assembly: GCF_000151885.1. Taxonomy (NCBI): domain Eukaryota; kingdom Metazoa; phylum Chordata; class Mammalia; order Rodentia; family Heteromyidae; genus Dipodomys; species Dipodomys ordii. The sequence continues at coordinate 5,854,938 of NW_012267218.1, read as the reverse complement.
ATTCTATGTAGGACTCTGTCCTAGGAACTACACTTAACCTATTGCCTATTTGTACACATGCAAGCTACAAGTGCTATTTATATTTTTAGAGAATTTATTAAAAAGAAGCTAGGTACCAGTAGCTTCATGCCTGTAATCCTAGCTACTTAGGAAGCTGAGATCTGAGGACTGTGGTTCAATGTCTGCCCAAGCAGAAACATTTGTGAGACTCTTATTCCAATTAACCACCAAAAAAAAGCTGGAAGTAGAGCTGTGGCTCAAGTGGTAATGTGCCACTCTTGAGTAACAAAGCTCAGGGACAGCACCCAGGCCCTGAGTTCAAGTACCAGGACCAGCATAAAACACACATGTGCGCATACACACACACACACACACACACACACACACACACACACACACAATGAAAAAGTCTATTAAAATAAAAAAGCGTAATAATATTTTGTGATACATGAGAATTTGATAACATTCACCATTTAGTGCCCATTTATAAGAGTTTTGTGTGGGCACTGCCCCTCTCACTCATTTCTGCCTTGTCAATGGCCATTTTTGTGCCACTGAAGTATTTGCAACAGAGACTACCTTGCCTACTGAGCCTGAACTATGACTAGTTAATCTGATTTCAATCATGGCACTAGGTGATAGAAAAAGATGAACATCCTTTTGCATGAGACCAGTAGGATGTTGCATCAGGAACTAGGACTCTGCAGTTACCTCTGAAGCCAACTGCTTACATCACTGTAGATTCTCCACTAGGGGAAATCATCTTTGCAACTTCAGTGTAAGCAGCAACACTGTAAACTAGCCATTACTAAATGGTGCCTTGAGTTCCCCAATAGTTTTGTCAAAAGGGATCAGATGCTCAGGATTCTCACTGTCCCCCAGATATAACATTGTGCAGGTAAAACAGGGCTTTGCCTACTTTCCCAATATCAAACAAATTTTGCTCACACCGGATTGTGAAGAGAGGCAAGCACAGGGTCATTAATGATACCCTGGGGGGCAGCTCAAGGTACAGGAGCACCTACGGACCAGGGATATTTGTAAAAGCAACTCTGGGAGTGGGGCAAAATAGTGCAGCCCAAGTAGCAATTCTCAACAATGCCATCTGTCAGAGGGATGAAATCGGCACTGATGTGTGCGACTTGTGAGTCTTTCAAAATTCCTTCCAAACTCTCACCTCTCTTATGTGGCTTTTGTGAAAGTGCTCCCTCTCTCTGTCTCCTCTGTCTCTGTCTCTCTCTGTCTCTCTGTCTCTGTCTCTCTCTCATCCTTTTACATCATCAGGCCCCAGAGGCCACAGCCATGAGCCAAAAGACAGAGGGGTGCCCAGCATTTCCTTCTATAAGCATTTAACCCAGCACAGAGCCTGGGCCTCACCAACGCAAATAAATCATCATGTATTTTCAATTAGTTTTGCACTCTTGCTAGCTGCTGTCCTGAATAATTAGGGAAACAATTCACATTCTGCCAGGAGCTGATCTCAAGTGTTATCTGTCCCTGGGATAATTATCTGTCTGCAGTTTAGCCTCCTCTGCTCCTCCCAGGTCAGCCCAGCCACAGGAGGACACCCAGAGAGCATTAATGAGCTCTCGTTGAAGATGTTAAAAAGCTTGTATTGATCTGTTTGTCCAAGAAGGAGATATTTAAGCCTTTCTGCTGAGGGCAGGAGAGACAGCGAACCCTATCCCAGAAGCTTCCAGCCGTTGGCCTGTGCCCCACCCGCTCTCAGCCAGTCTCCTTCCGGAGGTCAGACTTCCAAGCTGATGCACTCTCTGCCACTTACTCCATATTTATTTGAGAGAGAGAGGAAGAGACAGAGAGGCAGCAAAAAGAGAGAAGGGGGAGAGAGAGAGAGAAAGAGAGAATGAGAGACTGAGAATGTGCCTGCAAGAACACTTGAGACAGAAAAATGCAGGCAAAAGCCTATTTGCCAAAGTAGGACAGAATAAACCTGTGTTATTATGACATTGAATGAATGAGTGAATGAAGAAACAAATTATCAATGAGGTGACAGCCCTTGCTTTTACCTTAAAATTCCAGCCAGCTAAGACATGTAAACGAACGAAAGAAGGACTTAAAAAATCACCATTTGGCAACTCTCAAGAGTAAGAAGTGATCCAGGCTGGAAGCTTCAAGCATCACCACATAATAGAAAACAGGGATTTGCATGCCCTCCTCCAACTCAAAGAAAAAAGACACTTATTAATTAAAAAAGAGACAAAAGGGGGCTGGGAAGGTAGCTCAGTGGTAGAGCTAGCATGCATGAAGCCCTGGGTTTGATTTCTCAGCACCACATAAACAGTAAAAGCTGGAAGTAGCACTGTGGCTCAAGTGGTAGATTCCTAGCCTTGTGCAAAAGAAGCTCAGGGACAGTGTCCAGGCACTGAGTTCAAGGACTGGCAAAAAAAGAGAGAAGAGAGTAAATCTGCAGTAGAAACATCTGGCAGATGCTAACTTAACTGAACGATTAAAGTTGAAGCCAACAACACTGGGCTAATCACTACCAGTGCCTCCAAAACATCCAGTGTCCCACTGTATTGTACAACCTGAATCAATTTCTTGGTGTCTCCACCAAAACACACAACCTGAATTTCATCACCAGGAAATACCAGAAACTAAAAGTTAAGGACATTCTACAAAATCATGGTCCCATATTCTTTAGCAATGCCAAATTTCTGAGAGGCAAAGAAAGTCTGTGGAACAATTTCAGAGCATAGACACTGGCCAGTGAAATAAAATGTGGGGGCCCTGTTTGGCCTTGGACCAGAACAGTTTCAGGAATACTCTTAAAGCATAGTGTCAAGACAATTGACGAAACTCGAATTAGGTATGTGGATTCGATCATAGTATTATTATATTAGTGTTAATCCAATTTCAGTTATGGCACTAGGTGATAGAAGAGAAAGGTTTTAGTTTTAGGAAACACACACATTGATTTTTGAGAAAAGGAGCTCATGTCTAAGACTTACCCTCAAATGGCTCTGAAAAGTTCATCATCCTGTGGGCATATGTACACACCTATATCTATATCTAATTATTGATGCCTATCTATACTTGTCTATGCTAATCTAGCCATCCATTCATCATCCATTCCGTCATCATCCATCCATCCATTCAGAGAGGGATGGAACAAGTGGGTAAAAGTTAAAGAACACAGAAGAATTGTTTGTGTTGTTCTTGCAACTATTCTATAAACTTAATAGTTAAAAAATTTAAATGGAAGGAAGGAAGGAAGGAAGGAAGGAAGGGAGGGAAGGAGGGAGGGAGGAAGGGAGGGAGGGAGGAAGGATGGGAGGGAGGGAGGGAGGAAGGGAGAAAGGGAGAGTCCCTATTTTTCTTCCAGCAGCTTTTCATAAAAGATCCCATGTTCTGGGCCTGGTAACAACAACAATAAAAGGAGTGAGGATGACAAAGAGCCTGTGTCCTGAGACCTGCCTCCCGGGGTCTTCTGTGCAGCAGTATGCATGTGACCCAGCTCTGAGTTGGGCTTTAAAGGACTTAGAGCTTGACCTTTGCCCTGTTGTTGAGAGTGATTTCTTGACCTCATTGGGGGTCTTGATTTCCTCGATTTCCTCGCCTTGTCCACATTCCGGCTTGGACTTCACTGTTGACCTGCATGGAGTCACAGGCTTCCTTTGGATTTAGGATGACTTAAGGGTCTGAGATAGATCTTTTATGCCTCAGTTTCTCATTCCAGCTGGCCTAAGAAGAGGGTAGACGGAAGGCTTGGGACACAAAGGGAGAGGCAGGGTTTTGCACTGACTGTGCCAATTGCCAGTTGTGGGATTCTAAGAAGCCACAATCCCTCTCTGGTCCTCTCTCCTGTCCCCTGTTTGGTCCTCGGTATCTGTGTCTATGCCATGCGGGTAGGTACTGATCTTGGGTCTGCATAAAGGTATCCAGCAGTCACCCACTGAATGGCATCTGAATTGTAACACTGTGGACTGTGCAGTGGGTCCGGCTGCCCCAGTGCTCACAGTCAGAGCGGGCACTGGATACAGGCAGATGAGTGTCCATGACTCCTTAGTTTGCTGATAGCCACCACCTCCTTACTGGGCCTTGACTTCTTGACATGGAAACAGAGATGGCGGTGGCGTGGCATGTCTGTCTGGCAGTGAGGGGTTTGAAGATAGTGACGCATGCAAATGCTCTGCGAGGAGTCTGCTCCTGGCAGGGGCTGGCTTCCTTCTAGCCCGTCCCACTCCACCCTCCCACCCCTCGGTGCAAGAGGTGATTGTCGTCTCTGCACTGGCTGAGGGAGGTTGGAACAGTTCCATCTTTGTCCCGTGGCCTTACCTAACCATCGGATCAGATTCTATTGATGTGCCAACCCGCCCTCTCCCATCTGCCAGCCGAGAATATTTCCTGCTAAACTGCTGATTTCACTCTCAGAAGAAAAGGGGGGGGTTGGGGAGAGGGGGTGCCTCCCAAAGGCTGCATGCTTGCTCCGGGTGGGAGCTGCCAGGCTTCCAGCTAGCTAATGGGTGAAGGGTGTTGGAGCAGGTGAGCTCTGGGATCTGAACACACACCTTTTGTCTCTTGAGGGGCCAAGCAGCGGGGCGGCCCTAATTAAGAGCTTATATCACAGATCCATCTGCCCAACTTCTCCAGGGCTCTTCCCCAGAAAATATATTCCTTTGTCCACCCGGCTGCCCCCACAGGCCCCCTGCTTGAGCACGCAGCCCTGTCAAAAGGCCACTGTTCTAAAGTGGGGGGCCAAGGGACCTCTAGAGGGCTTGGTGGGGAGGATCGTGACCAGCCTTGACGGACGCGGACAGCAGGGATTCAAAAACTAGCAAGAATTGGAATGGAACAATACTAGCTTGCACCAGCAACCTGCACATTTGGGCCAGACAATTGCTTAGAACCTTCTTCCCTTCTCTTTTTGAGCAGGACAGTTCCTATCAATTAATGATTTGTGATTGATATGGTAATTTTTATATGAACTAACGAATGCTACCAATGCTATGATTTATTTGTTTCCCCCACCCACCCCTCAGAGGAGGAAAAAAATAACAGTAGCCTACAAGTGCCATCAATAATGATATGCTAACGACTTGCTTCCCAAATTAGACGGAAAACATTTAATTGGCACATCTCAGCACGGAGAAGACGGCGTTCCTGATTGTGGCCTGGTTTTAAGGTCTAAATGTTGAGATTTTGGTTAAAGTTAACATCTCAGGCCCCAGCAGAGAATGTCTGTCACTCCCTGTCCTGCCTAGGATTTAGATCATCTAGTTGTGACAGAATGAAAACTCAGCACACAGTGCCTGGATGCTCCTCCCACTTCTGCACACATGTGTGCATACGTGACACATGCATGTTACACATGTGACATGCTTACAATCATCAAATGTGCATACGGTGAAAATGTTCTTCAAATGAAAGGGTGGCTTCCCTGATGGAGTCAGCAGCCTGGTTTTGTTAGCATCATGAAAACAAACTCTGAACCTTATCAGGAATAAAATGTATTTTTCTCATGGGATGATGAATGTTAGTCGTCCATTCAATACCCAGAGAGGCAGAGATGACCCCACTGAAACTTAAAGGAAAAACGAGTTATCAGGGTGCTGGGGTGGGAGGGTGAGGGAAGGAATGTTGCAGGATTCAAAGTTGCAAATACTCAGGGTGAACACTGAGGAATCTAACAAACAACATTAGAAAAAGGTACATCAGGGCCAAAACCATAGATGACAGGTGTGCACTTGCCTTGGGAAGAGCAGCAGGTGACTATGGGATGTAATTAACGAATCCTGTATATGTTTATTTGTTCAACTCAGGAAGTCATTTTAATAACATATATACATATATCATAAGATCCTACTCATACCTTGTGTACACACCAAAATTTACTTTTTTAATGGTGGAAAGGAAAAATTCTGGGTAATAATAATCCCAGATTAATCATTTTATGCATTCTTTTGTGTTTCTTTAAAAATATCTCTCTGCTCTGTTGTCTGCTCTGTCTTCTTTCTCTATATGTTGTTTTGGATTTCTATTACATTGCTCTCATCTCTCATTCTCTTAAAATTCTCCCTATCTCTGTCATGCCCCTCCTCCTTTCCTTCTTTCTTTCTTTTCTTCTCTCCCTCCTTTCTCTCCTCTTTTCTTCCCTTCTTCCTTTCTTTCTTCTCTCCTACTTCCATTCCACTTCCTCTCTCTTTCTTCTCTTTCCTTCCTTCCTTTTTTCTCCCTCTCTCCTTCCCTCACCCTATTCTCCTTCCCTTGTTTTCCTCCTTTCTTTCTTCCGTTGTTTCTTCTTCTCCCCATCTTTCCTTCATTCCTTTCTCCCTCCCATTTCTCTTCCCTCCTTTCTTCCCCTTCTTTCTCTTTTTTGAATGAATGAACAGCTAAATGAACAAACAAACAATTATTTGAACAAAGCAATTTGCTTTGATAATGCAATATTGCCTTCTTCTTGCCTATAAACAGCAGGTGGACCCTCAGCAGAGGGGCTTGTGTGGGGCCGGTCAGATCATCCTCGGAAGGATCAGGTGAAAGGGAAATGGGCCAGGCCATGGGCTCCTCTGTGGCCAACCCCTCACTTTCCCCCAACCTCTCTAGTCTGGCTCTGGGAGCTCTGCCAGTGACAAAGGGGTCTTCTTATTTACACACAGCCTGCCTCCCCGCTAAGTGCTTTCTGGTTATTTACTGGATGGCTGATGAGGCTAACAAGGAAAATGACAGGGTACTTTTTCGTAATTCATTTTAATGTCTGCGTCTTAGTTGTCTGGTGGCAGCTCCAAGGATCCATTTGTCTGCCGTGTGCAGTAAATATTGCAGGAGTGCTGCACCCTCCATCCAGACACCAATGGGTAGAGGAGATCGAGTTGTGCTAATAGTTCCTGGAGCCCAGGAACCAAGGAAAGGATGGTGGGAGGAGGCCAAGGCACATGTGGTTTTTTTTTGCTTAATGGCAACGAAAAACAGAGAGCAACTGCCCTGCCACCAGGCCAGCCAGGAAATCTTCACAGAAGGAAACACGTTGGGCTGGTAATAGGTGTATATTCTGTTCTGACAGGCAGCAGTACACATAAAAGACTGGGCTCTCACACGCCAGGGTGTGGTCTACATGTGCTCCTGATGAAGAGCAGGTCCTGAATCTGTCTTGCGTAGGACTGCCCATGCTCACAAATGAGACGTCTCCAAAAGACACTTGCTGTACAAGCTCACCATGTTATTAAGGGGTTAGCTCCATGTGAAGGACCAGTGGGTCGTAGTCCTGATGGAGGAGAATGTGTGGGCCTCACCTGTACTGCTTGCATTTGGTTCCCATGAGCCATGGTTTTCCTGATGCACTGATGTCAGCTATGTCCAGCTCAGTGGCCACTCGTGGCTTGTGTCCCACGCACCCTCAACAGTCGCTACTCCAAGCTGAGAGGTGCAGAACATGTGAGATGCCCATAGGAGTTTGAAGACTTCATACAAAAGAAAAAGACATTAATTATTTCATCCATAGTATTTTATATTGATTACAATGTCTCCCTGATAAAATACGGTGACTCTATTAGGTTAAATAAAAATATCCTCCCCTAGGGCCTGACTCCTGTCCCCAAAGGCTGCCAGTTAACTTCCCATCCATTTCCTCCCACGCCGAGTACCCACTTCACATAGATGTTCTTCTTGCTTTGGGATTTTCCCATGACAATTTAATTTTCTGTTTTTAGTAGATCATTCTTGCTCTATGTTTGGAAGTCAACTGGGCAAAATTCACCCTCCCTTTCTGGCCCTGAGTTCACCCATGTCCTTTTTACTGTTGCCCCAAAGCTCTTGAACCCAGAGAATGATCTATGGAGACAATCTGGATGAATATTAACTGTGAAAGGTGTTCATTATTCATTCCTGGTTCAAGGTGACAGGGTAAGCTTGATAGCACCCTTTTAGTAGGATGAGGTTGTGATAAAACCCTGGCACTCTTTGCTCTTATCTGATGTCCCTGGAGCTCTGTGTAAGCTCTCTGGGGTCAACAGGAGGCTCTACCAGGAACATGAGCACTTGTGCAGAACGTATTTGAGATTTTACATTTGGTGACAGGCTGGAAATTTCCCCTCTGACCACCTCGTGCATACTTCCACTGTTTTCCTTACAGCTGGAGGATAATGAAGAAGTGTAGTGAATATCTGTTATATGAATGGATATTTGAACAAGTAAATGAACAAATAAAGTGGATAGATAAGTAAATGAATTGATGTGGAAATGAGTGTGTGAGTAAATGAGCCAATAGATTTCTGGATAAATGGATGAGCAGACAGAAAGATCAATGGTGGGGTGAATAAAATATTAAACACATACATTTCTGTATAATTGGATAGGCAATTGGAAGTCTAGCTGGTTGGTTGGATGAAAGAGCCACTGATGAAGGAATCTGTAAATGAATAAATAAATGAATCGATGGATGTAAGGGCAACAGATGAAGAAATGCATGAATGAGTAAATGGACAGATGGATGGATGAGTGGATGGAATGGTGGCTGGATGGAGTGTTGACTTCAGGTAGTCTATTAAGTTGGGCTTTCTCTAGACTCTGGAATCACCATGTCTGTGTCTCCACATACTCTGCTTTCTTTTCTCTAAGTACTGTCTAACATGCTAGACATTCTTTGCTTTGCTAATTGTGTTATTGAAGGACACAATATCTTTTACTAGGGATGTGAGCACTATTGAATCTGATCTCAAGGATGTTGAGAGTTCTCTGTTTACATTACTATATGCCAAGAACCTTCAATTATATGAGTGCAAGGCTAGAACTTGATAAATATATGGAGATGTTATGGCTATATTCATGGGGAGACAGAGGAAAGACACGTGAAACATACATGGAAGAAGCAGTGAAATATACACACATATTTATGAAGAAGACTGGACTGGAGATCTGCATCCACAGAACATTCTTCCCCCATGGCTGCTATTTGTGTGTTTGGGGTGTGGCATGAGATGGGAGTGGAGCCTCTCACTGTCTGATAATTTGGGAATGGTACAGTGTGAACTAGCTTTGAGTCTATTGTGACAATTCAGTAACAGGGAGTGTGTGAACATGCTTGCTGTGGTTTAATGTCCATCCCAAACCTGCCTGCTCATGGGCCCCTGTGGAGGCTGTGCTGTATTCTGGGGTCCTGTGGCACAAAAGCCTTTGGACCTGAGAACCTCCTTGGGAGGAGATGATGCCATCAAGGCAATCCTGAAATGCTGACAAGGTCTGAGAACTGGATTAAAGTCAAGATCAGTGAACTATGACCCAGATCTGACCACGACCTGAGTAAATCTCATATTCTTGACCGGGTTCCAATATCTTAGAAATTCATTTTGAAACACAGTCATAGCAAACAATGTAAAAGTTATAACTGAGCAACCAAAGTTCTACTATCTGTTATACTCAAAAATGATTGGCCAGGTCTGAGAGCATTGCTGGCTCACATCTGTAATCCTGGCTACTCAGAATGCCGAGACCTGAGGATCATGATTTTTCTAAAAAAATTTTTTTTGGGGGGTCCAGTCATGGGGCCTGAACTCTGGTCCTGGGCACTGTCCCTCAGCTCTTCAGCTCAAGGCTAGTGCTCTACCACTTGAGCCACAGCGCCACTTCCAGCTTTTTCTTTTTGCTTATGTGGTGCTGAGGAATCAAACCCAGGGCCTCAGGCATGCAAGGCAAGTACTCTACCACTGAGCCACTTTCCCAGCCCCTTTTCTAAAATTTTATTTCATTGTAAAGTTGCTATACAGAGAGGTTACAGTTACATGAGTAAGGCACTGAGTACGTTTCTTGTTGAGCATTGTTATCCCCTCCCTTATTGTTCTCCCACTATCCCTTCCCTCCCCTACCTCCCTCTCTCCTTGCTCCCCCACAACCAAGTTGTAAAGTTGAATTCCAATATACTGTCCTGTGGGTATCCTTGTTGCAATGGGTCATTCTGTGTTCTTGTTTCAGAGTTTTGTTATTCCCCTTCCCCTCACCCAAATTAGACAAATGTATATACAAGATGCAGGGTACCAAAATCAAGTACAGTGACAACAAGGGATATATCATAGGGGGAAGAACATGCAAAGGAAACAAAAAGTCACATAGTACATTTTAAAACAGCAATAACAAAGAAAGATATGGACACAAGAGATCTTTCTTTGTATATACATTAGCTGGATGGACTGAACATTCACTCAGACCATCTAGTGCAGGTGGTGAATTTGTGGTCACCTTGATGATGCAGATACACAGTACAATGTTGCTAGGTACATAGTTCATTGTTCCCAAGGTCATTTCTTCTCCTTTGTTTTCTTTTCTCATTTCTCCCTTTCCTTGTCCTTCCCTTCCCTTCTTCTGCCCTCTCCTTCCCTCTTCTCTCCTCTCTCTTCCTTCTTCTCTTTTCTCTCTTTTTCCTTCCCTTCCAATCCTCTCTTTTCTATTTTCTTCCCTTCTTTCCCTTTTTCTTCCCTTTCTTTCCCTTCCTCTTCTTTTTCTCTTGTCTTTTATTCCATTCCCTCTCCTACATTCTTCTCTTTTTCCCATATGTTCATCAAGGATCCACCCCATTTTCATTTAAGAAAATCTGCTTGAAAGTTTTAAAGGAATGGATTTCTAATGGTAAATTTCTTTCTATGTAAGAAACTCAGTGAAGTAATAGTGAGGCAGGTATTACTTGTACAAAGACATGAAACTTTCAATGTTTTAAATTTCTCTTGTGTGGATAAATGAGCCATATCATTTTAGCATCCATCATCTATACATTAAACCTGAATTCCCTTTGAATTGACCTTAACATTTTCTGAAAATGAATCACTTCTTAATTGTATCTGTTTTCTTAAGGTGAAAAAATAGTTAGAGCTAAGGCTGAAATAACCACACAGTATATGCTGATGACATCATAGGTGTGTAGGGAATAATATAACCACAGTCACCTAAAAGTGTCCAAGTGCATGTTGATTTGGATGCTGTTGGAAGTAATTTTGTAATAAGGACACACAGTCACCTGCTACCTGCCATGCTTCTCTTGTGAATCTGAAAGAATAATAACAAATGCTGTTTGTTGGCAGAAAAAAATGCTGGAGTCCTAACTCCTAGTACCCTGGGGTGTGACCTTATTTTAAAATGAAGTTACTGAAGGATATAGTAAGTAGAGGTAAGGTCATACTGAAGTAGAATAAATCACCAATCAAAATTTCCTGGGTTATTTGTAGAAGAAAAGGTAGTGGCTCATTCCTATAATCATAGGTACTTGAGAGGCTGAGATCTGGAGAATCGTGGTTTAAAGTCAAATTGGGAATAAAATCCCAGGAGATTTCCTCTCCAAAGTAAACACCAAAAAGCAGGGCTGAAGTATTACTCAGCTGGTAGAGTGTCAGCTAAGAAAGTGAGATAATGAAACTCCAGTTACATCTAAAGAAGAAGGAAGAAGAAGAGGAAGGAAGGAGAAAGAGGAGAAGGAGGAGGAGGTGAAAGAGGGAAGAAGGAAGAAGAGTAGGAAGAGGAGGAGGGGGGAGGAGGACATTACAGAAAAGATGAAGACCAGGGGTAAGAATCTTGACATTAATATGCATTGTGTTCATAAACTGCTTTGTTGAATGGCAACGTCTTTGTACAACTACTTAAAGATAATTTTAAAAAGAAAAGATGAAGACCACAGAGCAGAAAGGTGATGTGAAGCTCTTGGCTGATGATGTTTTGAGCCACCATTTTGTGGATCTTTGCTAGGGGATACAAGGGAGACCAGTACAGATAGTCACACCAATAGTGAACTCTAGGGACTTCTGAGAAACTTGGGATTTTGATATAAGGGATAGAAGTGATTGCTTCCAATAATTTCCCATTCATTCCAATTTTAATGCAGATGAAATGGCTGCTTAAGAGAAAGAGAGAAAGAAAGAGAGAGAATCTCAACCAGGCAGAAATAGCCAATATGCTAGAAATGGACTAACCAAAAGATGCCAAGTGTTTGGGGTTCAGATGGCTTTGGTGAGTTCCTGTTCCTGCCCAAGCACTTACCACATCTAATGAGAAAGCTATCATTTCCTAATTGTTCATGTAGTTGCTTCTTTAGTATCCTGTTAAGATGTCTCAAGAAACACCATTTGGTAGAGAAGAATCTAGCTTGTTATCTACTCTTTATATATACCAGAAGAATAGTGGTACCCTTCACTACTTAGCTAGTCTCAAATTGCTTAATTGGAAAACATGACCATTTACATATACAATGATATAGGTCTTGAATATTTATTTACATGTGTCAGGCAGTATACTAAGGAAATAAACCTGACCACAGCCCCTGTCCCTGAAGAGCATGCATGTTGCCCACACCTTTCCCTATGTGGATTTCACTGGAGCTTCTGATGTGCTGTGTTCCTCTTGGAAGCATTCTTTCAGACATCTGAAGAAGGAGAGCTGTGGACAGCTGTGCCTGTTTTTCTTCTCACAGTGCCTTTACCCAAATCAGCATCCATTTCCTCCAGCAGAGCTCATGCTGGGGACCACCACCAATTCCTTCCTCAACTGCAATCGAAAAATCGTACAAGTAGAAAATGCAGAGTTTCCTTAGCAGTCAGTCACTGGATGAGTTGTTCTGTAACAGTTGGAGAAAAGGTGTAGAGTCACATGACCAGATTTCCCAGGACCATGTGCTAGGCTTGCCACTACTGAGAAAGGCTGGCTGGTCTTCAAAGTTCATCTTCCCGGCCCAGCACTGCAACAGATGATCTCAGGAACCTTTGCTTTTTCTGCCTTCCATGGGTAGCCAGGTCTCCACATCCTACTTTTTGCTTCCTTCTCCTCCTCCTCCTTCTCCTCCTTCTGTTCCTCTTCCTCTTTCTTGTTCTTCTTTTGACAGCCTGCTGTGAACCGTAAAATAGTTTTAGGATCATTAGGAGGTGTTCAGAGGATAGATGCATGTTAGACAGACATTTATTGTGTCTTTTCTTACTTGAAAAATAGTCTCAATCTCAATTTATTGGGGGTAAATATCCTAACCTGGACCTTATCCTGCAGGAAAGGAGAAAAGAAGAAATATTTTTTTAAGTATTGTAACTATGCCTTCATATAATTTTAAAAGAAATAAAATTCAACTTGCAGTAGAAGAGAAACTTAAAAAAAAAGAAAAGAATCTGTAAATGGTTTCATTCAAAGGGTTGTTTTTAATGTTGCTGTGGTGACAGATTAAGAAGGAGAAACTTGAACCAGATCTTTGACCTGCCATGGGGTCAGAGGTGGCCTCTGTCTGTGTTCGGGCTCCTTTGACAACTTCCTGTATAATTTGACTATTATTTGCGTGTCTGGGCACTGTCTGACCTCAGAGTCTGGAAAAATGAGAAAGGCAGCCTGCATTTCTATGCCATATGGCTATAGCAAGGGGACCCACGCTTAATCAAATTTGGGTGGGAAACACTGTCTGATCCCAGGTTGGGCAGGAAGCTCAAATGGGACCCCTAGCAGACTGGCAGAGGAAGGGTCAGATGACAGCATGGCCATGATTTGGGGCACATGTCCCCCCACCAGAAGCCAGTATGCCTGCAGTATGATTTTTGAATTTGGAAGCAAACCAGTTAGGAAAGAAAGAAAGTGATGCTGGTGACATTTCAAATCACTAGTGGACTTTTGCCATGACAGTCCAGAAAGACTGTATTTAAAAAATCCAAACAAATGCATTGCTAATGCAAACTCAAGTCACAGGCTAGCAAGTGCTTTGGGTAGAGACTGGTAGAAGACTCTGTAATAACAACAATAGCAATAATGATGATGATGATTATGATGATGATGATGATACATCAATTTCAAATTTTCCACAGCAGTCTTTATGGAGTATTTTATTTTGTGTTATATGAAAAAAACTTTACTTACTGAAAATAATAAGTTTATTATCAGTTTGGGGAAGTTACTAAAAAATAAATAGAACAGCTAAACAGCTTCTGAACTGCATAAAATAATTTGAGTGGTTACACCATGTAGTTACACCACCAACAAACCTTGGTGTTTAGTTGGGGAAAGGGTCTTATCATAATAAGTGGACATATTCACAGACTGAAGGAGTCTCAGGTTTTAGTTATCAAATGCCTAGGATCACTGAGCTTGGTCTTCTCCACAACACACTGGGAAAGACAGTCATGGTGGAAGATAATAGAGAACTTTGTCTGAGACTCCACGGTGTTCTGGAAGCATCCTGAATATTGCTGTCAGCCCCAGCCAGAAGCTGGGGCCAGAAACACATAGAAGAGTTCAGCAAAAAATATTGCAGGCCAAGATGAATGCAATCCATCCCTAAGAGTAGATTGCTCCATCAGGGTAATTTCAAGTATAGCTGAGAAGCCAGGTCTTCTTGGAGACAGGATTGTAAAGCCTTTTGCAAAACTTGGAAAGATGGGTAGACTTAGAAGAAATAAAAAGAGAGAAGGGAAGGGACAGGAGTCACAGAATGCACGTGGGGGAATAGGTGGGGGGGGTGTCTTTCAGCAGGAGCTAGGCATGAGCAGGCGTTCAGAGCTAGAAAAGAACCTCGAGATAAGATTGTGCTCAACTTTTGTCATTGTATAGACAAGTTGGCAGAGAAAGTGAAGTTCACTTATTCTGACTTAAATTACCTGGTTATGAAAAGGCAGATCTAAATTCAGTCCCAAATGACGTGACACTTCAGTGTCAGACTCTAGGCTCCTCTTTGTTCCTGAGACCTTATGGTACCAATTCAAAGACATTTATTGCCACTTCTAGAACATTTTAAGATTGTGATATCTTAGATAAGTAGGCTCATTGGATTTTAGTCAGTACACAGAACAATATGGCACATCAAATCAAAAGTGGTAACCTGGACATATTTCTGACAAAGAATGTTGGGGAAGTATAATTTATTTTTCTTTTATAGTCATGGCGTTGAGAAGTACCTGTTAGTTCATTTGGAGGTATTTCATGTAAAATGCATTCTCTGGCTACTGAACATGTTTCCTTCCAACAGAGGAAACTTTTATGAAAAATCTAATCTTATACAAACAGACATCACTTGTTGAGGATTTGCTACGTATTAAATGATATTCAGTTGTTCATAAATGCATTTCATCTCTCAACTGAAGTTGAAGGTTCATATTTAATTTAGGTAAGAGGAAACTGAGGCCTCGAGGTTTTAAATGGAGATCAGGCCAGGTAGCCTGACCTTCACATGGCTTCACCCAGAACTGCACGGCACCAACACCTAGAACACTATTGGGAAATATATGGTCATATCCCCTGCAAGCCTATTGTCTGTGCTTTACATTTCTTGTTTTACTGGATGCTATTTTTTCTTTTTTTGAAATTTAGTATTGGTTCTTGAATAGGAAATGAAAGGGAGGACCACAATAAGAGTTAACAACTTTTCAGATCTGGGCTTGAAGTGTATGTGAGGCCCTGCCTGGACCACATCAATTCTTCCTTCCAGATCTCAGTTTCTTTATCTCATCCTAACAGTGCCTTGAAGTGTGCTTACAACTTGCTTATCTGTAAAGATTCTTCCATTGAGGAGGATCTTGTTACCCCCTTTTGGGGGGGAGGGTGCTGGCGTTTCTAAAAATATTCAGTCATTTGGGATTGGGCGTTACTGTATCATTTCCTTTGCAAATGCCCACAAGCCGCTTTCCTATCTTATAATGCTGAGGGCTTGAACCAGGCCATAGTGGTAAGGTCCGGCAGTGCAGGGCCTGAGTTGTTTTGTTGACAGAGGTGGTACTACTACTTGCTGAGAGCTAAGAATCACCTTGTTCCTCAGGCCCTGTTATCCCATTCCCAAAGCAAGCAAAGGGTTATGTCAGGCCCTTATTAAATATCAAGAGCCCTCCATCTGCCTCTGTCTCTCCTCTGAGACGACCGCCAGACAGCCAAGGTCATGTCCACATATGCCCTGCTGTTCCCAGAGCTGTGCAGGAAGGGGGAGGGAATGTAGAGAGTTGACTGTCTACACTAAGCCAGACATAAAAGAGCTGTTATTCAGGTTTCTCTGCACACGGCCTGTCTCAGGCTGGAAGACCCACCACGTGCATTCTCAAAGCTTCGCTTGTACACTATATTTTCATCTGGGCAATTTATCATGCCGTCACAGAGTCAATTCAGACATGAGGGCTCACACTGGGCTCAGGATGGCTAGTAAACTTGATCAACTGATCCCACGGACCCAGACATCAAGTCAGGGAGTTCAGGTACCATTAGGTCTGTGCTACTCTGCCCTGGAAAAGGAGATTCAGTGTTTGAATTATTGAAACCAAAGGTTGATTGATCAGAGAGAGTGAGAGGTGTGTCTCTGGAGTATGGGAACGAAAGCACCAGGGCCCATGGCAAAGTCTCCCACACACGGCTTTCCTCCTCCTCCTCCTCCTCCTAACTTGTGATCTTAGATGAATCACGGTGCTCTTCTCTGCCTCCATGAGCAATATTTGAACTTGCTGCTTTGGGTTTAGAGGAGGGCTTAGTGGCTGTGTTGGAGGAGGATGAAATTAATGAAGACATTGAAACAGCACTGGTGATAAAAGTCCAAATCCTCAAACGCTCCATCAGCTGCCACATGCTCCGGTGGCCATGTTGTTACTTTAAGCCTTGCTGTTCCCAGTTACAAAGCCAAGGCAGAAAGCAGTCTTCATTTGCTGTGCAGCACAGGACAGGATCCAAAGGATAAAGTGGGCCAGTTGCTGGTGGCCCACATCTCTAATCCTAGCTATTCAGGTGGCTGAGGCCTGAGGAACACAGTTCAAAGCCAGCCAGGCCAGAAAAGTCCATGAATCACACAGTTCAAAGCCAGCCAGGGTAAAAATCCATGAAACTCTTATCTCCAGCTAACCAGCAAACATCCCAAAGTGTAGCAGGTGGTCAAGTAGTAGAGCATCAGCCATGAGCTGAAGAGCAAGGGACAACCCTCAGGCCCTGCGTTCAAGTCTCAGTACTGGCACAACAAACAAAAATCTATAAAATAGGCTCCCTAACTTTGGGTCACAGAGAGGTTTTGTACCACTCCAGGGCTTGTTGAGGAGAGAAACTGGAGCAAACTAGCCTCATCTTGAGGTACCATGAGCTAACCGTCGGCATGGCCAGGAGAATACATTGCATATCTCATGTCCCATTTCTCCTGAGTACCCTTGGGCCTTGTGGAGCCAGTCAAACCTAGTTTCTCTCTTCTTTTCCAAATAACACAATGTATCCCCATTCACACTGGGTGAATCCAACCCTCACCATGTTCCCTATGTCCACAGTGGAGCCCACAGCCCTACTTCTCAACCAGGCTCAGCCCCTAGAAGCCATTTCACAATCAGGAAAAAAAAGAAACAAAGGAGGAGGAAATGAGAAGATGATGGGTAAGCAAGGCACTACTTGCTTTTTGTCACTTGATAGTCTTCATTTCAAGACGGTTCTCTTGGCTCTGGGAGTTCTCTTGTCATTATCTTCTGTTAAAAGGATTCAAATGACATTATTTGCATGGAAACCTGCATACCAATGATGTGGGCTACGCCACAAAGTCACATTACAATGAAGAGGATGATGGCTGTGTCACATGGGCCTGACACTTTTCTTGCCATTAAATTGAAACTCGATGCTGGAGGGTTTTAACTGCTCATGCTCAAGTCCCCTAAAAATACATCACTTCTGATATGAAATGAACATTTTAAGGTGTCAGCTCTGGGCCAGCAGAGTCTCTTAAACCCGGGTGGACACAAGGAGCTCTCTTTGAGTCAACAAGACAAGATACAGTAATGAACTAATCTTCCCCAACAGATACGAGGAGGATTTGATGACAGCTTCTTCAGTGGTGTCTTTTAAAAAGCAGTGTCACTGGGAAATGGCTGTAGAAAAGTCGAAGGATAGCTCCCTGTTGACTATAAAACTTAGGAGTGGTATGTTTTTGACTACAGAGATGAGAGGGGTAATAGATCCAAGATGATCTCTGTGTGGAAGTGCCTGGCTCTCTTGTTTGGCAGAGAGTGTCTGGCTCTTCCAGCAGGTTCTGTGTATCTCTAGTGATGAATATCTGCTGGTCTT
Organism: Dipodomys ordii; assembly: GCF_000151885.1. NCBI lineage: Eukaryota > Metazoa > Chordata > Mammalia > Rodentia > Heteromyidae > Dipodomys > Dipodomys ordii. Next base: position 5,836,974 of record NW_012267218.1, on the reverse strand, counting down.
TCCACAATGCCTAGCATGGGCATTGACACGGTCCTCTGGGAGAATAGGCAGCACTGAGATGGGTCTATCTTCGCTCCCATTTTAGGGATAGAATGAGACATCAGAATGGACCATGGGCAGTGCCCCAGCTCACAAGGGAGGGCTGGAGGAAATCTGCCCCGAGTCTTTCCCTAACCACAAATCACTGCCTCTCTTAATAGGCAATGACTAAAGGGTGTTTTAATTTCATGAAATGTGTGGGACCCTATTTTCTTTTTAGAAACTCACTTAAGAAGCTAGAAAGGGCCATTGTCCCAGGGGGAGGACATATTTACCTGGTTTCAAATGAATTTAAGAGTGCTCATTCTCTTGCAGACGAACTCCCTAACCTTTCGCAAACAACCCATGCAGTGACACAATGTCATACAGAGGTGCAGGAATCGAATATTATAATTAAAATTTTCTCTGGAGGGGGGACTTTCTGGCAAGTATAAGTCCCCATGGTGATCAAGGGACAAAACATAAAAGTGGGGGGTCGGTGAGAGTTCCCAAGGCTCTTTTTTTCTCCCCATTGATACTACTGAAATATAATTGAAACATCCTTCAAAGAAAGCCATGCCAGCCACCCCTTCAGCTTTGATAGGGCTTTTTAATCAGGAGACATTGTTGCTTCACAATGAATGCAGATAGCATTTAAAATATTTTGTAGCTGGAGTGCATTGCTTCTGACCCCAGTTGAAAGATCATATTAAAAAGCACAAAAAGAATTCACTTTGAGTCCTCTGGGCTCCAAGTGCAGAGGACATGTGAAACAGGCTAAAGGTTGGATGTAACTGGAGGAAAGAATTAAGTACCAGCAAGTTGGGGAACGCAAGCCAGTGGCTCTGCTCTCTGGGGAAGAGCGCCGCTGACTCCCTGGGACATCAAGAGATGCTAAAAAGGCACTGGAGGTCACCTGTGTGGAGTGACATGATTGATTTCTTTTGGGTTTCTTATCTTAGCTCGCTGCTTCTCCGGATGCTTCCCGTGGGCTGCTGGTCTGCAGGTGCTTCCCTTGAGCAAACGCTCCTCTGTCACCCACGTTTGGACACATTGCCATACTGCACCTTCCTTTTAGAGAATCTTCGTGCTTCGGGGATATCAAGGGCCGTCAGGAGTCACTTAGAAAAATAACATCTGTGAGATTTTAATTATTTTGATTTCTGTGGTGTCTATTGTATCCTTCTGGTAGGAAAAGAGATGAGATGTCTGACTCAAGGGAAATCGTACCAGCGGTTGGGGTAGGTGTGGTGTGGGCCTCCAGGGCTGCCTTCAGGCCCGTCTCTCCAGTGAGGACCATTTTCTCCACATCTTTCTTCCTCTTTTTGAAATAAGGATAGTGGAGCTAACTAACGCCATCTTGGCATTGTGATAGAAGTTAATAGAAGATGGGGTCTTCCTGAGAACTCTGGAGCAGACAGAGGACATTCTTTGGATTACAACTATGTTGTGAGTTGTTGAGCTCCAGGAAAGCCATGCTGCCTCTAGATGATTGAAGCTCTGATTGTCCCTGCTTGTTCCTCTGGATAGTCAGCTCTGCCTGTGCACAGCACTTTGATTTGAAAGAAGCATCCTCATCTAGCTTGTTTTGTTTCATGCATAATGCCTTTGTTAAGGCTGTTCAAGGCTTGGTTTCCACCCCAAGCACGTGGTTTTTGTCATTAGAAGCCCTATGCTAGCTAGCTCTGTTCTGGGTTGCAGAGCTCCAACACAGAGTCCCTCTGCAGACCTCCGGTGCTCCGATAAAGACTACAGATCCAACATCTCAAAATAAGGCTTCTCTGGTTTCTGGTCATATAACACTTCCAGCCCATCCCGTAAGACAACGGACCAGAAGTGAATCATAGGTCATTACTTAGGATTTCTTTTTTTTTAATGAAGGAGATGTAAATAATTTAAAATAACAAGACATGGATGATCTAAGCTTATTAAAATGAGAATTAAGAAGGGTTGAGACACAGAAATAAATAACTAAAATACAAAAGTGGGTAGAGGAAATACTGGGGGCATCTGTCCTGGCTCCCGGATCTGTCCTGGATCAAAGGAAAGGCCCCTCCAGAGTGAGTGATATCTGGAGATCACCAGGGAGTGTTTGGGAAAGGGACAAGGACACCAAGAACACCTTAGCACAGAGAGAACCATTGTGTGCTTCTTGTTGAAAATAACACATAATTAGCAATGTTCTTCTCTAATAAAAAATGAATTAAAAATGTAAAGTAGAAGGAAGAAAAATATCCATCAATCTGGCACAGAAAGAAAATTGTGATAGCCATTCTTTATATAAAGCACAACTTTTTGTAATACTGCTGGTATATTTTGTCTACAATACAGTGGCATAATTTATTCTTCTCTTCTGGTCTGTTTTGTTTTGTTTGGGGATTTAGCACAGAAAAGGAACCATGGATTCTTTACAAACTATTGTCTATGATCATTTTCTAGTGTTTTTCATTTTGATGATTTAAATAGCTAATATTCTCTTACTGAATAATTATTTCTCCTGATATTGTATGTATTTCTAATATAATTGTTTTTGTACATGAAGAGCATCTTGGTGTGCAAAGCTTTTCCATGTAACATATTTGAGGGGCAGCCAGAGCATCTTCCAAGCTCCTTGAAGCATAGAGGTGCACACTGAACATGGGGCTGATGGGGCGTGTTGTGTCCTCTCCCACCATGGCTAAAATCACTGGATTTCAGTCTTTATGCCATAAAGTCCCTCATACAACCCCAGACTCATACATAACCAGTCAGGCTGGACCCCAGAATCACAGCTACTCATCTTCAACCTCTCAGGTGAAAGTTGTACTTTGGATGCAGGTGGCACTCCTCTTTCCCATGCCCAAGATCAAAAGCTCATCGAACTGGAGTGGTAGAGGAGAGTGGAAGGAGCAGGGTGGAGAGAGAGAGAGAGAGACAGAGACAGAGAGAGACAGAGACAGAGAGAGACAGAGAGAGAGACAGAGACAGAGACAGAGAGACACAGAGAGAGAGAATAAAAAGAGAAGAAAGAGAGAGAAAGAAAGAAAGGAAGGAAGGAAGGAAGGAAGGAAGAAAGAGGGAGAAAGAAGATAGAAGAAAGGAAGAAAGGAGAGAGAGAAAAGGAAGAAAGAAGAAAAAAGGAAGGAAAGAAAAAGAGAGAGAGGGAGAGCTAGGAGGACCTGTTGGAGGATGCAGTTCTGTACCTACTTCTGGCTCTACTTGGAGTCTGGGGGGGGGTCCAAGTCCTAAGAAGTCTTAGCATTTATTCCATCTTTAATTCTTATGAGACAGGTTCTTGTCTCATTGGCACCCTGCCCTCAGAGAGTATGAGCTGCAGGGATGAGATGAAAGAGTAGGTGTAGTTGGAGGACATCCTCTTCCCTGACCCTTTGGGGAGTCTGGGGAAACCACTGGAGAACAGGGGAATCCTCAGGGCCTGGGACCTTGGCCCATAGGTTAAGGAGTGGCTGATGACCTGTTGATCAAACAACTGAATATGAACAGTGCCCAGGGAGACAAGTAGGGCAAGAGGCCAGAGACTGGGGGGTCTTTCTGTGCAATCGTGGGGGGAAACACATGCATCAGGAGATGAGACTTAAGAGCCATGGAGAACGTTTAGATCTGAACAAGACCAGAATGTAGGTTACCCTGTCCATAACACAAACGCCTGAGGGGTACAAACCTGCACCAAGGGGTGTTTCCAGACCTCCAAGGACACCAAGTGCTCCCAGACAATGACATCTACAGAGTCCACTCCCATAGGAGCCGCGAGTCGGTAAATGAGGAGCGGGAGACTCAATAACTTGTCAACATCCACATGTCAGCTAAGTGGACAGGCTGGAGTTCAGGTCATTCATTTCCCTGAAGATCTCGATCTACATGGTGAAAACAATCCACAGCAAGTTCAGAGGTCTTGTCAGGCTAGGGAGGAGGACCCTGCACAGGTGGAGTGGCCTGGTGCGTTCCAAGAGGGAGCAGCCAGAGTGGACTAGCGCTGAGGCCCTGGCAGTGGCACAGCAGTAGAGACAGTGCCTCCTACCTCCTTGGACTTGTTTACCATGCAAAGGGAGACATGATTGCCTTTGCTCAAGGTTGTTCATCATCCAGTTTCCGGGTAGTGTGGAAGGCAAGGAAGACCCAGGCTTTGCTTCTGTTCTCTGTACTCCCTATTCATGTGAGTCGTGGAAAGGAAACAAGTCATTTTCACTTCAGCCCAGTTCCTCATCTGTAGAAGAGTGGATGCCCGTGCTCAACTTCAGGTGGTGTATCTGTGTGAAAAAGCGACCGAGACCAGTGCATTCCATGGCTAACACTTTCTATAGATGACATCTCATTGACAACCCCAGGACCAATGTCTGCTGCCACACACACACGCACACACACACACACACACACACACACACGTATGCATGCATGCACACACAGAAGCTGTTGCGATAAATCCCTACACACACACACACACACACACACATGCATGCATGCACACACACAAGCTGTTGCGATAAATCCCTACACACACACACACACACACACACACACACACACACAGTTTTCACCCCTCTGTTCTGGGGTTGGAAATATGACTGAGATCCAAGAACAAATTTCATCATCCACAGGTCACAGTGATTGGCTCAAAGTGTGACCAAAGCCCATTCTGGGTTCTTTATTTGTGGATAGAAAGCCCCACATTGTCTGCAGCTGGATGGTACATTACACAGGGACGTACCTGGAGATTTGAAGGTGATGTCTCCCCACAGGAGATGACAAACAAAAAGAAGTTCCCCAGCTCAGGCATGTATTTACTAAGCCAAAGCCACCCTATCTCTTCTGAAGTGTGGTTAGGACTCTGTAACACTTCCTAATTTTGACTAATTCCAGTTGGGTGTCTGTCACCTGCAGCTAAGATTATCCCAATGAGTCCTGGATTTGGACCTAGGTCTGTGTAAACTCGGCTCGTGTGCATGTTTCTTCTACTCTGTAAACAGAAGGAAGGAAGGATGGAGATACCCATCCATTAATGCACACCATCTTGGGGCTTCCTTTGGAGATAGCCTAGGTGAGCCTGGAATGCAGGCTCACATTTTCTAAAGTTTGCCCTTTCTAAATCACCTTATTTTGATGTAACTGCAAAAGGCAGTCCTATTTTGAGTTCTTGCTAGGATGAAACTAAAGCTGTAAGCTAGGGACTTTCATGAGAGATTGCACCGAAATGTCAACAGATGGCTTGCTAATCATGTTAAAAAAATACTCATTTCTTTTCAAAAATGGCATTTCTCTCCCCCCTCCCATAAGTAGATCAGAAAGCAATGTTTATGATATAAAACATATTAGTTACAATGCTGTTTAATTATCCTACTTAATCATCAAGGTCATAATGATAATTGTTTCTAAAAATTAACACCTCCTTCCTCAGCAAGGGAGCTTACCCCCAATGCATGGTCAGAAACACAGGACTGTAGCACCATAGAACCCTTTTGGGGGTGGGGGAAGGGGCGGTTCACAAAGGGTTTTGCAAAAATATCATGAGATTGGCCCAAATACTTACTGGTCCACTTTTCCCAAACCAGAGAACTTGTTTTGGTCCATCCAAGAGAGGAGGGGAAAGGGTCTGAAGAGCAGGTGGTCTGGATTATCTACTGGATTCTCCATATTTTCTAGTGAAAACGGTTGTCTTGTGGGTCATTGGGCCCACCTGAGCAGCGAGGTCTGCCCTGCAGATGTCCGCAGCCCCGTCCTTGATTCTGAGTTGTCCCACCCCATTTCTACCTGATGTTGGACGTTCCTCTCTGGTTCCATGGCTGCTCCTTTTCCGGCTCATGTTATAGGTCCTTCTTCAACCCAACTCTATCTTTAAACTTCACACTCTGGGCTGTCTCACTGCCTCTCTCCAACAGTGAATTTCTCTTCCCTGTGCCAGCCTCTGGGAATCAGATCTGAGCAGCAGCCTTCTCTGCCAGCATCCTTTCTCACCCCCAGCCCCCTTTCAAAGGACGCTGAGGGGAACTGTCACATCCCAGTCACTTGGAATGTTGTCAGAGGAGCTAGTTCATGCACCATGTGATGGAAGCCTATCTGTCGCGGCATCCCAGATGACTTTTCCCTCTCCAGCCATGAAGTCCTCCTAGTATGTGCCATGCAGACAGGATGCAAAGCATGCTGGATGCTAATTTTTTAAATTAAGTTTTATTGTGAAAATACTGTATTACAGTAATGAGTACATTTCTTATCCAGCATTGTTGCCTCCTCCTTTGTTTTTCTCCTACCATCCCTTCCCTCCCACCTCCTCAGCTACATTCCCCACTCCCACCCCTTAACCCTCCCCACCGCCTAAAGTGTAAAATTTGTTTTTCAACATAGCCTCTTGCACATCTCATTGTTGCAATGGGTCCACCTGTATCCCTAAACAATTTGTTTTTTCCCTTCCTCTCCCAAATTATACCAACATCAAATACAGTGAAAACAGGGGTTATACTGCGGGGGAGGGACATACAAAGCAACAAAAAAAATCACACGGCACCTTATAAATACATTAGAAACAATAGCAAGGAAGAAAAAAACACTTGTGTTCCTATCTTGAGGTTCATTTCACTTAACATAATTAATGGTGAAAAACTAAAGCCATTTACTCTAAACTCAGGAATGAGACAAGGATGTCCACTCTCTCCACTTCTCTTCAATTTAGAATGCCTAGCTATAGCAATAAAACAAGATGCAAACATAAAGGGGATCCAAATAGGGAAAAATGAAGTAAAACTCTCCCTTTTTGCAGATGACATGATCGTGTATTTAAAGAATCCCATGGAATCCACTCCCAAATTGCTCAAGCTAATTCAAAACTTTGGCAAAGTAGCAGGGTATAAAATTAACCCTCAAAAAGCAGTGGCTTTTCTGTATGCCAACAATGAGAAGAGTGCGGCTGAAATCAGGAAAGTAACTCCATTCGTAATAACCCCACAAAAATAAAATACCTAGGAATTAACTTAACCAAAGAACTGATGGAACTCTATGATGAAAACTTTAAAAACCTGAAAAAGAAAATCAAAACAAAACTTAGAAAGTGGAAAAACCTTCCATGCTTCTGGATTGGAGGGATCAACATTGTGAAAATGGCAATACTTCCCAAGGCTATCTACAAATTCAGTGCGATACCTATCAATATTCCAACTTCATTCTTCAAGAAGAGGCAATCCAAAAATTAATATGGAGCAATGGAATTGAAAACCGAGAAATGAACCCACAGACATATAGCCATCTAATCTTTGATAAGGGAGCTAAAAAATAGGATGGAAGAAAGACTGCCTCTTCAGTAAATGGTGTTGGCAAAATTGGTTAATCACCTGTAGAAAACTAAGGCTAGATCCATGTATATCACCCTGCACCAGAATGGGCTCCAAATGGATCAAAGACCTTGGAGTCAAAGCAGACATCCTGAAAACATTACAGGACGGAATAGGAGAAACCCTAGGCCAAAATTTTCTTAATAGAGACACAGAAACAAAAAATCAAAGAAAGGTTGGACAAATGGAATTGCATGGAGTTGCAGAGCTTCTTCATGGCAAAGGACATAGCTAGCAAGATCAATAGAAAGCCCACAGATTGGGAGAAGATCTTCACTAGCCATACAATGGACAAGGGTCTCATATCTAAAATATCAAGGTCAGAAAAGTTGATGTTAGGTGAAATGAACCCCAAGATAAGTATTCAAATGTTTTTTTCCTTTCTTTCGATTGTTTCTAACAGATTTATAAGATGATTTCTTTGTTGCTTTGTATGTCCCTCCTCCACAGTATGACCCCTGTTTTCACTGTATTTGATGTTGGTATAATTTGTGGAGGGGAAGGGAAAAAACAAGTTATTGAAATAGGGATACAGGTGGACCCATTGCAACAATGAGATGTACAAGTCATTATGTCGAAAAACAAGTTTACAACTTTGGCGTTGGGAGGGCTGGGAGGCACGGGAAATGGGGAGTGATGAGAAGGGATGGGAAGGAGAAACAAAGGAGGAGGCAACAATGCTTGAAATGTACTCATTACCTTGCTCATGAAATTGTAACCCCTCTGTATGGTATTTTCACAATAAAATTTTTAATTCCCTCCAAAAGAATAAATAAAATATACTTGGAACTCAAAAAATTAAATCCCCCAACAACAAATCCTCAAAGAAACAACTACCCAATAAATAAGTGGGCTAAAGACTTAAAGAGAAACTTCTCTGAAGAGGAAAGAAGAATGGCCAATAGACACATGAAGAAATGCTCAACCTCTCTAGCCATAAAAGAAATGCAAATCAAAACAACATTGAGATTCCACCTCAACTCAGTTAGAATGGCTATAATAAAAAAACTCCAATAACAACAGATGCTGGAGGGGATGTAGCCAGAAGAGAACCTTACTACATTGTTGGTGGGAGTGTAAACTTGTTCAACCACTTTGGAAAGCAGTATGGAGGTTCCTCAAAAGAGTCCACATAGAGCTCCCCTATGACCCAGCAATCCCACTTTTGGGCATTTACCCAAATGTTTACAAACAAGACCATAGTAAGGTTCCCGGCTGACTATGTTTATTGCAGCATTATTTACTATAGCTAAGATATGGAACCAACCCAGATGCCCCTCAGTAGATGAATGGATCAAGAAAATGTGGCATATATACACAATGGAATTTTATGCCTCCATCAGAAAGAATGACATTGCCCCATTTGTTAGGAAATGGAAAGAATTGGAAAAAATTATATTAAGTGAAGTAAGCCAGACCCAAAGAAACATAGGTTCCATGGTTTTTTCTTATTTGCAACAACTAGTATATGTCTGGATGCTAATTCTTATTCATGACTCTGGACCACAATTTAGAGCTCGGGTGATGGTACTATCAGATTCTGACAGAGCCACAGAGAGGTTTTGGACCACTGCACACCCTAGAAAGGGATGTCTGATTTCCTGTGCCTTTCAGTTCTTGTGTCCTGCTATTAAATGCATTGTTGAGCCACTGAATACCTTGCTCTTAGACTGCTATCTGTCCCTTCTGACTTCAACCACTTCTTTCTGTTTTTAATTATATTATCTAGGTGATATACAGAGGGGTTACAGTTGCATACGTAAGGTAGTGAGTACATTTCTTATTAAATTTATTGCCTGCTTCCTCATTTTTCTCCCACTTTCCATCCCCCTGCAACCCTCCCAAGTTGCACAGATCATTTCCAATATATTGTCTTGTAAGTATCACTGTCATATTTGTTCACCCTTTGTACTTTGTCTCACCATTTTGTTGTTCCCCTTCCCTTTCCTACCCTAATTCAGGTAGACATATATGTAATACCCAGGGCATCAAAATTGAATACCATGACAATAGGAGAGAAATCAGGGAAAGAAAAACACAAAAGAACAAGGAAACCACATAGTACATTGTAAACAACAACAACAAAGAAAAAAACTCTTGTTTATGTATCTTGGAGTTCATTTCACTTAACATCATCTTATACGGTCATATGTACATGGCTATTGAGCTATTCTGCTCCTCTGCTGGGACTACCCTAGAATAAAATCTCTCCATTCCAACCACTTCCTTGCAACATCTTATATACCCACATTGGACTCCTGTAAGAGGCAGGTGCTCTGTGGAGGGAGGTGTGATGGGAACATTTGGCTGTGGAGCTCCAGCCTTCCTCTGCTGGGGGTAATGACATGTGTCTGGCATTGCCTTGTCACCCACCTCAGTTTCTTCTTCTGAAGAGCAGGAGTGATGACAATACTTCATACATGGGGGGGGGGTGTTTGGAGAGTTAAAAAGTCAATACTTGGGAAGCAGTCAAGAGAGTTAGAGAGACTATCGCAGTTATTCCATAACCAGGGTTGCTTACTCCCTCTTTTAGTACCCCCCTTCCACCAGGCACAGATACTGAAACAGCAGCAACTCCCGTTGACTTGCTGTCGGATGGTGAGATGCTCAAGGAAAAGGCACTGGGTATCGTTTGCCTCTCTGAAAGCATGTGTTGTTGCGTGCACACGTTCTTCATGCCCCTTCTCAGAATTTGTGACCGTTCTCATAGGTCAGATGGGTCCGGTGCCTCTTCATCTCTCCTCTGTCACCTCTGCCACAGAGGGTGAAGCCAGCGGTGACTGCTGAGTCAGGTAGGCCCTGCTTTACTCTCCAAATGGAGGTAGAGTTGGCCTCTGTGGGAACTGAGGCAGGGCACTTTGAAGATTCCTTTTATGAAAACCAATATGGAGTTCTATATGACATCAAGCACGTAAGGCAACATGCACCAACAAATGGTAAAGTTGTCAAATACACAAAAAATTAAAAAAAAAACATAAAATCCCTCCCACATTCTTCATTCCCACATTTGGTTTGCATGAAGATCTAACTAAAATTCTGAAATACATCCTCTCGGTAGAATCCAATTCATTGATTAATTCTGCTATTTTATTAGCATACCTTAATAGTGTAAGGGGATTTTATTGTGATAATTCCACCGATGTGTATGGTATAATTCACCCTTTGGTTTTCAAATCGGTTCTGATGAATTTCATTATGCCGTCTTCATACACACATGCCACACATGTATGTAACGGACACACGGCATACATGTATGCAACATCCTTTGATTCTCCTCACCCTCAGTACCTCTCCTTCTTCTGGTCCCCCCTCCCTCATCACCATCATAACTATATCACCCTCACTGTAGGCTCAGATTCCATGCATCTATGAATGCATGCGGTAGCTGACTTTTTGAGCTGAGCCTGTCTCGTTGGATGTAATTTCCAGTTCTACCCATTTTCCTACCAGTGACATAATTTCTGTTTTTATAGCTGCGCCATACTCCATGGGATATACGTACCACCTTTTCTTGATCTATTCAGTGGTTGTCGGGTACACAGGCTGAGTTCCCAACTTGGCCTATGTGAATGGAGCGGCAATCCATGTAGGTATGGCTATTTTCTCATATATGGATTTGAACCTCTTCGGGTAATGCCCAGGAATAGTATGGTACAGAGTCATCAGGTAGGATCAAGTGTTTGGAATAATCTTCATAGGGATTTCCATTTATATCACAATAGTTTACATTCCTGCCAACAACGTACCAGGTCCTTTTCCTCCCGCATCCTCACCTGCATTTGTTGTTGTTGGTCATGTTTTCAGAGACAGGGACGTTTGATTTTTGGTGTTTTCTATATAGCTAAGGATGTGGAATGTTTCTCAGCCATTTGTACTTCTGAGAAGTATCTTTTCAATTTCTTTAGACATTAAATTAGACTATTTGTTCTTTAACTTGTTGAGCTCTTTGTATATTCTAAATAATTATCTGTTGAATCATTGATAAAGATTCAGAAGTAGGTTCTGGAAATTGTTTATTTTGCTGTACATAAACTATTACATTTGAGGTAGTTTCGTTTGTCAGTTTTCGGCAATTGGGAGTTCTAATCAGAAAATGATGGTCTATGCCTTTAACTTCCAGTGTTTTCTCTATGTCTTTGTAAAGTCCTTTCGAAGTTTCCTTCTGCCGATAGATCCATTTTGAAATATTGGCAAAAGCCACTAGCATAGAAGAACAAGCAACATTTGACCATGCCTGGAAGTAATTGTGAACACAAAAACCCCAGCTCAATTTATCTCCAACTCAGCTCTTTTTGGGAGTATATTCATGTGTCCTGCACACTTTCCTATCACCTGGGACAGGGGCCAGGATGGAAGAAGAGAACAGCAGGAAAAGACAGCTTTCCAACTGCCAATGTGAATAGACTGCCATCTTAGGGCCGAGGTAACCACAGCCCTGAGAACCTTCCTGGGGCCTGAAGTCTCAGGACTGGCTGACTTGCCTTTGCCAGGGATTTGCACTTGGTGCAGACTGGCCAGGACATACAGCCTGACACAAGCAGCACTCAGGCCTAGGGTTACAGTCCTTGAACTCTGAGTCTGCCCAGCTGCCAAGAAGACCGGCATAGAAGTCACATTTGCTCAGCACCAGGAATTGTCAATTCATGTGTTCGATATGAAAACAAAAAGCCATCCATCAAGAAGAAAAGGAGAATTAAGGAAGAAGGTATGCCTCAAAGATAGAGACTTAGGTCTTCTTGAATAAAAGGCACCAGCTGAGATATGAGGATTGTGGTTCAAAGCCAGCCCAGACAGGAAAGTCCAATTTGTGAGACTGTCCATCAATCACAGGAGAAGCCAGAAGTGGCACTGTGGCTCAAGTGGTAGGGTGCTAGCGTTGAGCAAAAGGAGCTCACGGGCAGTGCCTAGGCCTAGAGTTCAAGGCTCAGGACTGGCAGAAAAAACAAAACAACAACAACAAAGAGGCTCCAGCACCAGCAACAGATAGACTTTCCCAGAACTGATTTGATTGCAGCCTTCTCTGAGACATGCTTTGGGAGCTTTTATTCCCCTCCCCTCCTTTTCCCCTTGAATCCTGAGGGGATCATCCTGTATTCTCACAATACAGGATTCTCAGTAAGCTCTTCCCTTCTTCATCTGAGAAGTGCACTAGGATCTTTTTCTGTCTCCAACCTTCATGTGCTTTCTGCTACCTCCATTGGCTTGTGTGGATCAAAAAGAAAGAAAGAAAAGTAAGCTATCAAAAAGGCCCAAGGCCACTTCTGGGATTGGACCTTGGAGTTAAGTACCAGGCTTTGGATCTCTTTCAGCTCTTCTTCCCCAGTGCTTGTGTTTCTTTGTTCTTACTTTAGTTCTGGTAGTTGAGGAGTATGTGGGAACGAAGAGCTGGTCTTTTGCATAAGCCAGTGCTTACTGTGAAGATCTGATTGTGGGAAATGGGGAAGCTAATGCATGGGCCCTGGAGAGCTAGGACAGTTCCCAATGAAACTTCTCCTTGAAATCCGAGAACACATATCTCTAGAAAGAAGGGAAACCTTTTTCCTCTCTAATGTTTTCTTTCTGGTAAGGAGCCTTTCGTGTCTACCTCTGGTGTGTCAGGGATGGTTCTACTCACTCCCAAAGAGAAGAGAGCACGGAGGCTTTCTTCAGTTGGTTGATAAGAGTTACCTTCTATCCTTTCAAAATCATCACAGTGAAGGCATCATCATGATCTCCACCAAGAGAAACTGACCCCATCCCATGTGACCACAGAGGCTGCTTTCTGTTGAGATGCCCCATCCCGTCTTACTGTTTTGTCCTTTCCTTCTTCAGTTTGAGAAGTAGAATTATTTTGACATTCCCGTATAAACTTTCTCATGAATGCATGGCTGATTCAAAAATATGCATCCCTACAGTAGGTATGGCAGTACACGCCTGTAGTCCCGGCACCCAGGAGGCTGAGAATGGAGGATATTGAGTTAAAAGCCTGCTGGGGCTGGACTAAATTATTCTTCATTGGATCACTCACACCAATTTGAGTTGAGAAAAATGATTATTTATTTAAAAATTAACAAGGATTTCACTAGGAGTTCTACTTATCACCATTGCATCTATGTCCCCTCCATCAGCGGAACCACCATCTCTAAGAGCAAGCATGATGCCCACAGTACGTGGGTGTTTCACTCTTGTTTTCTCTCCATCACCAGCTATGCTTAGATTCCCCCCTTCCGTCATGAGAACGACAGTTTGGGGCTGATTTATATGGTATTTTTTGCTTTTCCAACCCAATTTGCAACCAATGTGTGATTATCCACAAAGCTCCCTAGAGAAAGGATGAAAGCCCTATTGTTGTTATTGTAACAGATGAGGAAACAGAGACAGAATCAGCAGAGCCTGCTGGACACGGGCAGATTTGCTAACAGGGAACTGACTGCCATGAGCTCCTCTCCTGTCTGTTGTTAGCGGGATCATACTAGATACTTGCTTCTCTCATAGCTAGTGGTCAACAGGATGCTGCAGAGTACACGGATAACAGAAGAAGGCAGAGACAGTCACAAGAACCACTGCTGGCCTTCTGCTCCAGGGATTAGCAAGTACATCCAATAGGAGCATCATGTGGCCTGTCCCCAGAAAACCACCTCTACCTCTATCTTTTTGTTCGATGTGTAAAGATTGCACAGTTAATTTCCCGATGTTTAGATAGAACGATGAAAATAGTTAATTCTATAAATACAAAATCCAATCACAATGGAGATTCAATTAAATTTTTTATTAACAAACTCGTGTGCACGATTATTTGGGTTGGAAGAACAATTTCTTTTTTCTTTCTTTCTTTGTTTTTGTTTGCTTGTTGGTTTTGGTGGCACTCAGGTTTGAACTCAGGGTTGGTGCTCACTGGGCAGACACTTTTCTGCCTGAGGAAGGCCTGTCTTTTTACTCACATGGCCTGAGCTCTGCACCTCCTGTTTGCACACTCTCCTTTGTAGCTTTGTTGACAGGTGTGCCACTGTGCTCACTTCCCATCTGTTGCAACCTTTTCCCTCAGCTGGCTTAGAACTGTGATCCTCTTGATTTCAGCCTCCTGAGCTAGGATGACAAGCATGAGCCACCAGTCCCTGGCTCACTAGTCTACAGAAAAGGGAAAAAAACTGTTTGGAGCTCCTCTAAAAAGTGACCACAAGTTGAAACAATGGTCACGGTTGACTTTTCTTGTTAGTGTTCTAGTAACAGGTAGGTGTATCTACAAGACCTTCTGTCATGTTGCTTTTTTTCTGGAGTGTTCTGGCAATTACTAGAATCCCCAAGCCTACAAACTACTATACTAGGATGCCTGAACAGTTTGTTGTCCGTTTGTGACCATCACGACACCAAGCTATCCTGGACCTGGGAGGGCTGTAGGTGGGCTTTGGAGTTCTCTCCAGGCCTCAAGATATTTAACAGCCAAGTCATGATGGAGACAATTCTTTTTCCAAAAAGAAAAAAAAATTGTTGGCTTTGGGGTTGATATTGCTTTGGTTTTAATTTAATAGAATGAATGTACTTTTACAAAATAAAGCTTTAGACTAAGCATTGCATCCAAGAGCCCCACAGGCCGACTGTCAGCTTAAACCAATCTGAAAGCCATGCCTGCCTCGCAACACAGACGTTGGACATGAAAAGGACCTTGTGGGTCTTAAGCCCCCCACCCCCAGTATCAGAGGGGCGCTGGGCTGCAGTGGGGGGCCTGATTGTCTCAAATTCCCTTCCATCCAAATCAAGGGAGGGGTGGGCAGAGTCTGCCTCCCGTTAGTCACGCCCTGTGGGGTGAGACAGCCCTTGCTCTGTCTGCAGCCACCCGCTCTGCCGCGGCCCCCCGTTCACAGGCCTCTCTGATCAAAAGGAAATAAAACCCTTACCCTTATTCTTACCTGACTCTGGCCTCTGGCCAAAACCTTGAGCACAAAGTCTGAGTGGTAAGGATGTGCGAAGGGATGCTTGAATGTCTCCGAGAGATCCCACGCCAGGTCTCCCACATCGCTCTGGGGTAGAGGGCAACTCTTCTCCCCCTCCACACCCCCCCGCCCAGCCTCCATCTCTGTTGTAAAACACCTTTAACCCCACGATGGCCGGTCTTGTGGAGGAACCATCTTCTCCATATCTGTTTCAGCTCCAGTTACCTCCTCATCTAGGGACCATGAGGCTCCAGGGTCTTGTGCCTGAGTGCATGCTGGTGTTCACCCTTTGCGCTAGTTTAGGTTGTCCATGGGGCCATGGATGAAGAATTCCATCTTGATTTTCAGGCCGCTCTTTTCCCTGGAAGACACAGCTTGCCTCCTTTGTCCACGGAGTTGCTGAGTTTAACACCCTTTGAGGAATATTTTTGTCATACCCTACTGCTTGCTGCTCTGTTGATCCAATTATTTTTGAACAAGCAATCTGTTGTTCTATTGTTCCCTTCCAATTGTCTGACTTTGGTGGTAATCATAGAAAAGAACCTACTTCCAGTTTAGAAAGAGGGTGAGGGGGTATCCCTGAAGGACACCCGGGAGGTATGTGTCTTAGGCTGCTAAGGAAGGGTCTTCTATTCATCCTGTTCACTTATAAGGGTAGAGAGTGCCAATCCAGCTCACAAATGCTCTGCAGCCCCTGAATGCAGCCATGTGTTTTGACCACTTTAGAAATCACACTTTTTCCTCTTAAATTCTTTGCCAATGCACATATCCTGCTACCAAAATCCAGAAGCTTCCTGGGGCTGTTTGTGGGGGATGAACTGGTGAGTTCGATTAATTAAAAATGGTTTGCGCTTACTCTGGCCTTATTTGCTGTCAGCTGTTTTGTCAGCCTGCACACATTGTAAATCCTGAAATTCATCATGGGTAGACGCACACATCCCACCAGAGCCACAAAGCACGTTCCTCACCCAGGAAGAGGTCTTTTCCTTCTCATTTGTGAAGTAACTTACTTAAAAAAACCAAAACAAATGTATAAGAATCCAATATAATCCAGTGACAACAAGATCCTTTTAATAATACAGGAGAGCCCAAATGCAGAGCAAAAAAAACCCACCCCACAGTAGGTATGAAATAAGACATTATTAAAAATTAAGTCTGTGAAAATTCAGCTTATGACCTTGGGAAGGTTTGTATTTTTCCATAAAGGTGAGTCACAGGAGTGATTTCCCATGCATCACATGGCAATCACAGCGTAGTAGAGGTCAGGTGGCTTTAGCAGCAGAAATGCACTTGCTCACAATTGTGAAGCCTCGAAGTTCAGGGCCAAGGCATTGGCAGAGCTGTCTGTCTTTGGCTGGCAGGTGCCTGCTGGGAACCTCTGCATGGTCCTCTTCTCTGCGTCTCTGATATCTTTGCAAGTGTCTGTGCTTCTTCTTCTTACTAGGATGTTTGCTATCTGGGATTACAGCCTCCCGTTCGATCTCATTTTCTTTTATTGTCCTATCATAAAGCCTTTAGCTAGGTGCCAGTGGCTGATGCCTATAGACCTAGCTACTCAGGAGGCTAAGATCAATAGACTGTGGTTCAGAACCAGCCCCAGCCAAAAAAAGAAATCGATGAGATGTTTATCTCTTGTTAGCCACCAAAACGCTGGAAATGGAAGTGTGGCTCAAATGGTAGAGTGTCTGTCTCCAGCAAGAGAAGCCAAGCAAGAACTTGAGTTCAAGGCTTAGTACCTGCACAAAAGAGGAATAAAATAAAATAGAAAATGGAATGAAATAAAATGTGAAATAACTGTTCTGCTTTCCATCAGACACTTTCTGCTGTCCTAGGGTGGTGGTGGCGGCGGTGAGTTGATTTCCTGATTTCCAGTTAGGAAACTCAACAAATGAGTTCTGGAAGCCGTGGTGAGGCTGGGAGAGGTCCTGTAAGCGACTGACCACCACCTCTGCCTCCTGCGTTGTTCTGTGGCTGGTTCTTGGGCTCCCCTTTGGTGCTCGCCACCTTCTCTGAAGCATGGGGACATTCTGGCCATTGTGCTCACAGATTTCCATTTGGTGTCCTTGCTTTTCCTGCTAGTGGTCTGGAGACTGGTGTCCACTACACATCTCACCTGTTATTCCTGGGTCCAGGACACACAGACATTGACCTTCTGGTTCACCGGGTCTAAGGCATCAAAGCTTATGATACGGAGAATCAAATGCCATTAAGTTATCCCTCACAATTAGACGGTTGGTAAATTTGTTTTCATTTCAAGTATCTTAAGTGTTAACGCTTATGCCAACCTGGTCGATATAATTTCTAGTGTGATACATATGGGTACCTACAGGAAGCTATCAACAGTAAAATAATTACTTAAGTGCAAAACTAAGCTTTGAGTGATTTTCATGAGGAAGCCCAATAATCTTCCCAGAGAAATCAAGAAATACCCAAGGTCAGCTCATGTTCTCTGGCTCCAACACCTTCGACTGCTCTTGGACATATACCTGGATGAAGATTGTCACAGGGACTCCATTAATTGAAGACAATGGACTAAATCTTGTGGCAATGGAATCCAACCCAAGAGCGAGATCAGCAGGGGAGAGAAAGAGGAAGATGGAGAAAGAGAGAAATCAGGGTTTCAACTCAGGGTCTCAAGCTTAGTAGGCAAGCACTGTGCCACTGGCATGCTCCTCCACTCCTGTTGGATTTCAACTTGTTTCTCGGGGAGGGTCCTGCTCTCACATGTGAGGACGGTTGTAGAACTCAGCCCTCCGTCTGTGCCTACCAAGTAGCTGGCATGGGCCATGCGAGAGTGGTCCTTATACATGCATATAACACACTTGGATCATATCCTCCCCCTTCTATGACTCTTTCTTATCCTCCTCCCCTGGCATCCTTTTTAAAATATTGTCCATTTGCAAAGCCTAGGTTTCACTGTGGCCTTTTCATACTTACCTCCAACATTATCTCAGTTGTCATGGGGAAGTACCAGCCGCCTTATGAGGCACAGTATGATGTAGAGCAAATGCTTGCAACAACCCTGCCTGTGCAGGTTGGGACACACAGAGGCCACTTGCAAAGGCTCTGCATCTCATGGAAATTGGACAGAATGCAAAGGAGGAGTTCAACGCCGCAAGTCTATGAAAATGTAGAGACAAACCTGCACAAGCCCGAGATCTCCTAGGAACTGGCAATTATCTAGAACTCAGAGCATAAATCATATCTGAAACGTATGTCTGATGAGCATGACACAGTTCCATGGCAGAATTCCAGGATTCTGCAGCCAAGGCAAGGCAGGAATATGCATTGTAGAGTCACTGGAGTCCTTGAAAATACCAGAGGGGATTTCCCTGTTCCACTTAATCTGAGCCTTAACTTCCTTGTGAGGTAGGGCGTACGACCTGTCTCACTGTTGAAAAATACCACAGCACAGGGAGAGGGGTAGACACCTTCAAGAGCGTTCCCTGGAAGTGGCCTTAACAAAGTTTGAGCATAATCCAGGGACTCTTAGATCAGAAAGCTTGGAGGCAGGAATTCAGACTGCAGCAGATGTACTCTATATTTAAAGCTGTGACTATGAAATGCTGTCAAAGGCAGTACAGAACGATGGTGGCCACTTAAGGGACCTGAATCATGACAGGAAAATCCCCAGTAGAGAACAGCACTGGGGCTGGATGCTGGTGGCTCACATCTGTAATGCTAGCTACTCAGGAGGCTGAGATCTGAGTATCACAGTTCAAAGCCAACCCGGGCAGGAAAGTCCGTGAGACTCTTCTTTCCAATAAACCACCAGAAAACTGGAAGTGGCGCTGTAGCTCAAGTGGTAGAACACTTGCCTTGAGCTGAAGAGTTGAGGGACAGCACCCAGGCCCAGAGTTCAAGCCACATGATGGACAAGAGAGAGAGAGAGAGAGAGAGAGAGAGAGAGAGAACAGTACTGGGTGCTGCCCAAGACGAGATGAGGAAGATGACAGGGTCTCTGAGCAAAGAGGGCAATGCATGCATTCCCAGCACAGAATGGAGACTCACCTTCCATGCATGGTGAGATTTACTCTCCCCTTAGACTATTATTTTTTGTAGTTTGCTCATATAGACTGCTCTAATTAACCTGGGACCTGGTGTGCTCCACTGTGTGGATTTATGTCCTTCCAGCCACGCCTTCCTCTTGCTGTTACAAATCTTAAACTAGGCATTCCTGATCATTTTTACTAATGAGGTGAGAAGAGGTGTTGGGAAGATTCCCCAATATTTCACCTGCGAGTGTGCACCACGTAGCATGGATCACGTATCTGAGAGCGGCTGCAGAAACATGCATCAGCGGTGATGTCAGATCCATCATATGTTTGTGTAAGAGCAAAAGCGCCCAAGGACGCAACATTCCCATCATCTAGAATACATGCGTGTACACGATTTCTTCAGGTTCTCTAAGGATGCCAGCTTTCAGAAACAGCAGGGCAGAAGAGACACTTGTCTTGAGGAACAGAGTTTAAGATAGCACTCACAGATACCATCCCTAAACATGTATGACCTTGAAATTAAGGGCTTCCTTAAGTATTACACCCCAGCTGCTGGCTCTCCTCACCCCAAATTCTGGCAAGCCCCAGCAGCTGGCGTGTTCTATTTAAGATCTTTTCCTTGCATAAGACACAAGCACAGGAACAGGAACGTTTAGACCCAACTCTACTTCGTTGGTTGGATTTGGGCCAGGACCCGGTAGCCCATGGTGCATCAGCCTGGTGAGACATCCCATACGGAACGGGCTCTGAATGAGAGATCTGTTTCCGATCACGTGGCTACCCATGGCACGGAGTCCAAGCGGAGCTGTCGCAGAGCTCCACACAAGCTTGGATGCTATGGAAGGAAGCGGGTGGGTTGCTCCAGGCTGCCGGGAAACACAGCCAAATGGAAGGAGGTGATGGGTCCCATGTGACTGACTTGCCTCGAGCAGGAATGCAGAGGGGAAACCGAGAAAGAGGTCCTCACCGATCCTCATGGTGGAATCCAGGGAGGCCGGGAAGCAAGAATGGACACGCAGGGCAGGATGACAGGGGATGGCCGAGGGTGGAGCCGTATGTGGAATAACTCTCCACCTGTAATTACTCACTGGCGTGTGTGGCGCACGGTGTTCGGTCAGGTCGGATGGCTGCCCAGCCTGTTCAGAACGCGAGCCCGTCAACCTGCACTCCAGAGCAGAGCATGTGCTGTGATTTGCTGTTCGGGAGGGACATCTGCGCTCCCCGTGCTCCAGGCGCTGGCTCTGGCAGGACATTGCAACCACCCAGATATCCGGCTTGTCTCTCCGTCTGCTTCGAGTACCCTGCAGCTCACGGGTCTGGTCGGAGCCACCTGGGAGGCCACCTGGGAGGGTACATGAGAATATTCCCCAAGAAGACATTATTTGCCTATTTAGTTTGTGGCCAAATGACAGAAGGTAGGGTGGACATGGTAAAAGCTAGCAGTGTTTGTAGCTGTGTGTCTCTTCTCTGTGTGTGAACCCCTTCATTGTGAACAAGAAGTGAGCGGAAGCCTGGCTGATTTACGTGACTTCCACAGGTCTTCAAACAAGAGCTCGGTCTTCCTTGTCAGTTTCCTGCAGTTCTATCCAACTTGGGAGAATGCATTCTTTCTGAAGGCGGCTCACAGGCCAGCAGGCCCACCCTTTGTACTTACACAGAATTCCAAAGCACACATCCTTTTGTGTCTTGGGTTTAAATAGGATACGATTCTCATCTGTTCTGCGAGCTTGGAGTAAGAGGTGGATGTATATGGAAAACCCAAAGAGTGACATCTTGCTAAGGTGAATGTGTTTTCATTGGTTGGTTTCTTTGTTTATCCTGACTTCACTTGGACTCTGTATGCTGAAGACCTAGCAGTCATCGGATGCCTTCCTGGAGCAGGTGTGTCCCCACCGCCCAGGGATCCCTCCACAAAATGATCCGTTCAGAATAACGTGACGCGTTCGCCATCATGAAAACAATGCTCCTCTGTTTTGGATTTAACTTATACATAACCAGATGTGGAGCCTTGGCCAATGAACCTCGTACCCTTTGACAAAATAGCATCAAAACAAGTCACTAAATCTTGGGCAAATCTAGATTGTTTTCCTGTGATTCACACATTCATTTCTCAGCTCAATAACATTTTTCTGGCTCCTCCTATGTATTAGAGGAACCCCAAGTCCCTTTCATTGGCTGCACCCTGCTTTTCTTTTGTCTATAAGGAGACTTTTGAAGCTCTACAGAAGCCAAGCAACATCTCTCACTTATGTCTCTTAGGGTATGTGGCCAGGAATCCTGTATTAATTGAATGCTACAATTACCACTATAGCTACAATCACAGCTATCATGCAAACCATCCCCCAAATGGAGAAGACAAGGTGGCTTGCATTTAGAAGCATTCTTTTGAGTTCTTTGCGATTTCCCCTGCTGAAAAAGAAGAGGTGGGAGCCAGTGTAAACGGCGTTAACAAGATCTAGTGGGGACAGGTCATTTTCCATGCCAAGTTTGTCCTGAAGTGAAGATTTCCAAGTGATCCATGGCTTATGTGAGCCTTGTTGATTCCTAATTAAAAACACTCCTTTCCCTAGCTGGTAGGAGGAGTGGCCATTGCTATTAAGGAATAATGTCTTCTCTCTTGTGCAGAATGTGCAAGTTTATACAGAGTTCAATACTCTCATGGAGGTCTTCCATGATCTCATCAATGGTCATCTTAGAAGGAAACTTACGCACATATGTTGGAGACAAATGAAAAGGAGAATCAACTATTTCCTAGCTATCATTGTTGATAAGGAAATAGATTCTGAGGATGAACTAACTTCCCAACAAACATGCTCAAAATGTCTTTAAGTAAGTAATGTAACACACTAGATGCCTAATGGATCTGGGTTACTTAGTGTGAAGAAAAACACCCTTCAATTTTTACTTCTTCAGTAAACAAGGTTAAAAATGCCTATACTTTTATCATATATTCAAAAATAGCTTATCTGTCAGTCTGACTACTCTATTGGTTAGACTTAGTGGGAAGGGCATTCTCACAGGTGATAAAGACCAGAGCCATGCCCCTTCCCTGTGTCCACAGCCCAGCCATTGAATGGGAGATGAAAGACAACAATATCTAATGAAATGCAGACATAAATGCAATAACCACTAGGCAAAGAATGTCGACAGAGAGTGAATAGGAAATAGCTTCCGTTTGTCTCTTCGTGAAGACTTGAGGAGGTGACATTTGGGCTAAATCTACATGACAAGAGGTGACACCTATGATGAGATTGGCAGGAATGCTTTAGGCTAAGAAAACAGCAAATCCTGAAGGCCCACCACATGAACGAGAGGAGTGATGGGTGTGGATTTGTGGCAGCAGAGTGGACAGATGGACAGGGGTTGTAGCTGGTATACCAGACTGAAGACAGGAGGAGCGAGGCATGGATCATCTAGGGGCAGGAGTGTGGATTTTCTTTGTATGTTAGAAGCTCATTGGGATACTTTGAGTGAGACCTTACTGTAGTGTTACTTGCATCTCAATAAAATCACTGTGTGTCCATCGTGCAGGGCAAGTCAGATGACATGGAGTGTGGGTAGCAGACAGCTCAGCATTTGCTGAGGGACTGAGTTCCTGGTGCATGGGTAGACAGTCGAAGTGGTGAGTACATGTTTTCCAATGACAAGGTAGGCCTCAGGTAAAGTGACTGATAGGGCAGCAAAGCTCCTGGCTTCTGCTTGGGCTCACCCTGCTGGTGCTTTGGTGGCTTCTGTCTGGATCTAAGGCCCTGTATTAAAGCTATGCTTCACTTTCCACACCCACATCTTTGGACTGAGGTGAACCTCCTGGAGAGCCAATTAAAAAGTCTTACATGCAGCTTCCATTTGGCAGTTCTCTTCTAAGCTAGGCCCTGGGCTGGACCTGGGATTACAACAGTCCTATCAGATCAAAAACAAACAAACAAGAAAAATGACTGCATCCTACAGTCAGGCTAGGGCCCCCACTCGGCAGTGTCTCTGTGCAGGGGCCCAGGAGGATGGGGGCATGGGAAGACTTGTTTCTGAGCTCTCAAAATGACCTCATTTCTAAGGCGTCAAGGGAAAGGATAAATTGGTTTTACTTCTGAGGCAGGTCTCACTATGTAGCTAAGTTTGACCTTGAAATGCCAATTCTCCTTCAGCCTTCCACCTATCTACTAGGATTACAGGTAGGTGCCTAACTAAATGTAGTCTGGATCTTCCTTCCTTCCTTCCTTCCTTCCTTCCTTCCTTCCTTCCTTCTTTCCTTCCTTCCTTTTTTCCTTCCTTCCCTCTCTCCTTCCTTCCCTCCCTCCCTCCCTACCTCCCCTCCCTCCCTTCTTCCTTCCCTCCCTCCCTCCCCTCCCTCCCTTCTTCCTTCCTTCCTTCCTTCTCCCCTCCTTCTCTCTCTCCCTTTTCCCCAATGTCTCCCCACCTTTTACTTCCTTCTCCTCCTTCCCTTTCTTCCTTTCTTCTTTCCTTCTCCTTCTGTCCTTCCTTCCTTCTCCTTCCTTCCTTCCTTCCTTCCTTCCTTCCTTCCTTCCTTCCTTCCTCCCTCCTTCCTTCCCTCCCTCCTTGCCTGGCTGCCTGGGAATGGAGTCTACAGCCTTTTGCATGCTAGACAAAAGCTCTACCACTGAACGATACTCTCCAACTGAGAAAGGGCATTTCTATCAGAAGGATGGCAGAGAGGTAGGAGGAAACTCAGGGCCCTTTGAGTGAGTCACTTGCAAAGGGAGGACTGGCAACCTGAGAAGAGTTTGTAAATTCTTAAGCAGAGGAGTGGTGTAATCAGGCTTGGGCTGTAGGAGTCCTGTGGTTGGGGTGTAAAGGGAGTACATGGCTGGGGTTATTATGTTAATCCCAGGGTGAGAGAAAAAGACTTTGACTACTTTAGGGGGCATATCATTAAAAAGATGTATATTCTAGCTTGGGTGGAATTTCTGAATTCATGTATCTAAAACAATGTTTAGAAACATTAGATAGAGACACAGTTGTGAACTACATATAATTTTAAATGTTCTAGCACCCACATTAAAAATGAAAGCAGAAGCGACTAATTAATTTTAGTAAATGCATTTCACTGGTATATGCTTTAATACAACAGTGAAATGCATTTAGTAAAATTAATGCTGATAACTTAGCTGGCAGATACACCAAGTATTGAATAACCATAGATACAGTGGCTACCAGAAAGGACAACTTGATCTAGAATGTTCTATGATTCCCATTTGAACACTGAGATGATGGCTTCCTAGACAAATTCATCACTGGTACCTTGTAGCTATGCTAGACCTAGAGCCAGGAGATTCTAGCCATAGTCTCAGCCCTTCTCCAAACCAGCTGTGCGAAACACAGAGATCACAGTGAGCAGGGTCCTGGACATCTAGTGTCCTTTCTTTATTTACCCAGAGGGACTGGATGCTTTGATATCTTTTGGCTCTGTCTCAGTGATTGATGGGTTGATTGATTTTTCTCTCTGTGGTAGTGGGGGAAATTCTAGAACCTTTCTCCAGAAGGCCTGTAGGAGCTTGTCAGTTTCTTCTGCATATATAGCCATTCTGCCCCAAGCATCCTTCGATCTGATACAGGAAGCCTGGGTGGCTTAGTCAGTTGTTGGATAGAAAACCTTCCAGTGAGTCCCAGGTCCGTGGGAAGTGGGCAGGTTGGCTTCTCGGTGGGGCCCGTCCCATGAGTCAGTCTTCTGGGGAGTGATGCCAGAGGCCCTATCTGAGATAAGAGGTGGCCTGGACCAAATCACAGGGCTCATCTTTCCTTGTCCAAGTTGCTTCTTGCAAAAGGCCAGGTGTTAACCTGTCTGGCCTGGCTGCGTTTCAGCATGGGGAATTAGCCTTCTCATCTGAATTCCCTCAAAGCTTTAGCTGGCCGGAACTTTCCTTCCCTCTCACGCATCCTCTTTGTGTGGACTCCACAGAGAAAGGCCAACCTCCAGAAGAAGCTGTGGGGCGAGTGGTGTAGAAAACCTTTTACAGGCAACAGAATAAGAGCTCTTGGTGGCTCCTAGCATCCTGTGTTGAGGAAAGAGGTGGGATACTCACATAGAAAAGAAAATTGAGGAAAGGGGTGGCAAGTTTGACAAGAAATGTACTCACTACCTTGCTTATGTAACTGAAATCAGCACCTTGTACAGAACCTTGACAGTAAAAAAAGAGAAAAGCTTGTCAGGTAGAATGATGATACAGAGAGTTAGAAATGGTCAGTATAGATACACCTGACATCCTGGCTTCAGGAAACTGCTCAGAAATCTCCAATCTTTAGGACACTGCACAGACCAAAATAGTGAGAGAATACTTGGAGAAAACCCAATGAAGATTGTCCTTCTTTCTCATTGGAAAAAACAAACAAACAAGGGTGTTGAATGCCCCATTCCGGGATCTTCTAGCTGGTCTAATTAGCAGAAGATTGTGATATGAGGAGAAGATTGTGATATGTCATATGTGATATGATATGTGATATTGGAAATAGGTTTCCTTACTCTCTGCTGAATCTGGGAAGTGCTTCACAATTAACTCTGTCAAAAGGCTTTGCCCAAGTTACCATGACGTCTGAAGGCCTCTTCTGGCCACTTACACGAAGGCCCTCTATTGCAGCTTGAAACAAAGCTTTCCCCTCATCCCTGACGCTAGAAACATTCCTACCAGCACTCCACTATTGCTTTATTTTTGTATTATTCATCTTTCCAACATAAAGCTATCATGGCAAGGCTATCTATAAAGACAGGTGACATCTTTATCAGGGTTGTTTAGCATACTAGTTGTTAAGGATATTTCTGGGTTCTGCTTCCAGGACATCTGAATGAAAATTAGCTCTTGTAATAACTATGCAGGTATTTTTAAATGTTTGTTTGTTACCAAAAATGTCCTAGAATGTTGTTTTGCTGTTGATGTTCTGTGTGACGCAGTGGACTTATCACAGATTTAAAAAACAAACACCCCCCCCCCCCGCTGTGTTCCACTCTCAGAAAGTGATGTGGTATGGGCACCAGGATTTTAAGACTTGGGATGATTTGAATGTATGGCCAATCATTGTTTCATTGTAAGTCTCATTCTTTGTACTGATGATTTTTTTTCAAATTCCTCCCTGTCTCTCTCCTCTCTCTCCTCTCTTTTTCTCTCTCTCTCTTTGTGTGTGTCACACACACACACACACACACACACACACACACACACACACACCACCTGTATTTGTGTAGCTCTTGCCGTATCTTCACTCTCCTCAATTGATGGCCTCAGGCAAAAATCTTGAATGTCAGTCACACACCCCAAGGTTTCACACCTTGAAGTTGAAACTTCATATAATGAAGCAGTCAGGAGAAATTTTTTTTTTATTATTTGCATTAACCAGGTGATTTACTTTGCTGCAGCCTTTGCTCATTAGCAAAAATCCGACACACAATTCTCAATGCAGAGTCACAAATATCCCAATGCATCCTTATCTGCCTTTCTTAAGGCCCACCCATGGCCGGGTCCAGCCTACCCATGCCCCTCTTCCTCGCTGAATATATCCCAACAGTTATTTATATGATTATCATTTTGAACATCTTATTCCAGTCCTTGGCGCCATGGGAACAACATGATCTGGACCTTGGAATGGAGGTAGATGGCGTCTTTCAGTAGTTGCTTCGTGTTTATAGCTGAGAAATAAGATGCAGGTGTTTTTTCTCCCTCCTCTTAGTAACTATCTTCTCCATTGACAATCTAATTTATTTTCAGCTACTCAGTTGGAGGCTGAGTTTCCTCCGGGGTTAGGAAATGAGCATTGGGGTAGTCAAGGCCAAGTGGAGGGTAGAGCTCTAGAACAGCACAGGAGCAAGGCTGCTTCATATTCAGACCCTGAGCCCAGGACTCTGGGCTCCTGGTAGCTGCTTGGGGTGTGTCAGACTCAAAGCACAGCACCCCCTCTTTTCTCAGGCTCCATCCTTACTCCATACCCTCCCACCACCCACATTTGCATGATGGGTGTAAATTTCCTCGGCCATTTTGCCAGGAATCTACATTTAGATAGAATATTTTATCAAGTCAAAACCCTGACATTTTTATGTGCCTTTTTTCTCTCCTCCTTCTTGGGTAGGTAAAGAGTGACTTTGTCGAATCCTTGATAAGAAAGTTCATAGCACAAATCCTCATCTCCTATAAAGTTTGAATTTATATTACCTTTATTTTTTACAACACCTCCCCTCAAAACTAGGTGGAAGAGACTTGAGATGGGAGAATTGGAGAGGAGGGACAACCCTTGTCCCTCCTGAGTTCAGACAAGGCAGCATACCTCTTCCTTCGGTTGCACGGGAAATGTAGGATTGCAAGGCTGGATGACCTAGGCCTTTATTTTTCACCAGGTCCTTTCTTCCTTCGGGTGTATGGCCATTCTTCTTCACTAATTAAACCATGAATCCTCTCATTTGTTCAAACATGAAGGTGTAGTTTACAACTTGAACCTCAAGTCATATGGAAGTATGATTCCAGATTCAGTGAACTGATGAAATGTTTAAGGTTTAACTTGAAATATTTATTTGCAAAAAAAGTAAAACTAAGGTCTTAGATTAACGAACCTTCATCTATGGAACACACACATGCACATACACAGTCATAATAACTACACAAGATTCAGACATAGCTGCTGCAATGAATTGATTCTTTCATTTTATGCTTGCCCTCAATGCTTTCTATTTGATCAAGGTTAAGCCTTTCAACAATGTTTCTCCCCACGGTGCCCCTGCATCCTCTTTCAGCACCTGAGAGCCGCACTAGCTAGATCTCATGTGGAAATAGGCAGGCCACCTCCAAAGAGCCCCTGTGAACAGCCCTCCTGATGTGGCCATCTTACCTCCACCTTTCTCTATTGACTAAGGTTGGCACGGGGACAGAGGCTATGTATGGCAGACAACCTTCAAGATGATGACAGAAAGCTGTCCAGCACTCTTTCATAGCGGCCTGGCTATTTCTTTTGAAGGGAAACTAGTTTCTATGTCGTGATGGAGAAATAGATCCAATAAAATTAGGAGATGCACAGTTACGTCTGAACTCTAGATAAACGATGACTTCCCCTCTCCAAGCATAAGAACTCCCAGGCAGAGGCTGGAACATAGAAAAGAACGAACGCATCTAAGGAGCAGCCAATGGGCACCTGCTCGCTAGGTGAGTGGGTCGCTTGGGAAACGCTGCTAAGACAGGCTAAGCCACAAGTGACTGGTCACATGACTCCCAAATTCCTGACTCTCAGACACATGGGGACTTGTTACTGTTACTTTCATTAAAAATTGGGATTGTGGCTTTGGACTCATTCAATAACCAATGGAGAAAATTTGAGTTGTGAGGGTTGGCACAGTGTTGTGTGTGTGTGTGTGTGTGTGTGTGTGTGTGTGTGTAAAAAGTAAATGTCTATTGCTGAGCTGATCTCTTGCTAAGGGGCTTTTCAGACTGTCCTCTTCCACGATTCCCAGTAAAGCGGGATGTGCGTCTTATTTAAAGCATCTTCACCGGGAATAGTGCTAAGGGACTTTGTGTGTAGGACTGGAGTGAGTGGGAAATGACTTATAAAGGACAGAGTGTGGCATTGAATTCATTCTCCTCTGAGTTCTCTTTCAGAGTTGGGTTGGGGAGACAAGGCCAGTTGGCAAGGATGGAATGCAAAATCATCTGAAGATAGGAGCTAGGATGCTGATGAGGAAATGGGAAGGCCCAGGACAGAACTGTTTCTGCCTGGGCCAGGTGAGAGGAGTTTTTAAGGCAATTTCCTGGGGATGAGCTGGAGGCCTCTAGCTTTCTGCCTTCTCCTGTGGTATCATGGCTTCTCATGGTTCTGTCCTGTTATGCTCTAGTGTGTAGTTAAGGAATCAGTTCTTTTCCAGAAGCATGTGGGGTGGGGGGTTAGTGGGGTAGAGGAGAAATGGAAACACCCTTGCCCCTGTCTTAGAGCATTGCATTACAGTTGGGCTTTGGTGGGTGGAGTTGTCCTCACTAAACAGGAACTAGGAAGGGACTTCCATGGAAATATCATTTTAGGTAGGAAAGCAGGATTGGGCCACAGTCTTCTCCTTGGGGCCTTTGGCTTGAGGGAAGACACACACACACACACACACACACACACACACACACACACTCACACACACACACACACACACTCACACACACTCACACATACAGCTGGTTTCTTCAGCATGTGTCTGAGCTCAACTACACCTCTGAACTCTATGGTCACCAGTGGCTGAAGAGGCTGGGGCACTGAGTGTCACTCTGGTTCTGAAAGTCTAGACCAGAAGTTCATCACCATAGAAGGGGAATCTGTCCCTGGCATGGGGGTGGGGGGTGGGAGGAGGTACTCCTGTCCCACAGTGACATCCTGAGTTACTGAGAATCCTGGCACTGATAGGGTCAGGATGAGAATGCAATCCTTTGATGAGTCCGAGGCTGATTGTAGTGAGTGAGTCATCTCTAGGATACAGACCCTGACAAATGTGCTAAAGCTGGCCTGTGGTTAACTAGAAAAACAACCTGTAGGAAACAGGACTGTATTTGTGTCTATCTCAAGTAGAACCATTTGTCCCTGTCTCCCAGGCCTGGAGGTAATCGCAGAGAACTGTGGGGTGCTGGAACAGGAGTTTTAAAGGCTAGACAAGATGTTTAGGCTTAGTGTTATGAGCCAGTAATAGGCAAACTTCAATGCCCGCTTCTTGAGTGTGCGGTATTTGACATTACACGTACACTGAAGACCTTAACCTAGCAGATCTGAGAGCACATGGTGGCCAACGGGCTTGTGTGTCTCACAACGCATCCCCATTTCCAGCTTCAGGACCACACTGTAGGAGACATAGTTGTGCCCAACGAGACCCCTGAGCCGGCATGTTAGAGACATGATACTATAGTCAGAGAAATCAGCAGAGAAGCCAAAAGCCAAGGCCAGATCCATTGCAACTCCATGTACAGGGATGGAAAGCTTTAGAGAAGCCATGCTCATCTGATTACTAATTCTCTTGAGGTGCCTGGTACTTGTTAGTTAGTGATAGCTCTTAGTCTCCGAGAGATTTCTGCCTTCTGTTCATATGTTTGTTTGTTTGTCGAGACTTGGTTTTGGTGTATAATCCAGATGGGTCTTGAACGTGAAATACTTCTGCCTCTGTCTCCGGGGTACTGGAATTACAGGCAAGTGCTACCATGCCCAGCCAGGTCTCTGCTTTTTTGTTATGTGGCTTTTCTTTAAAGGAAGCGTGGACATGTCTATGTGCGGATCTAAATGTGGCGGTTGAGGTGACTGACTGGAGGCCCTCATTCCAGAAAACCCCATGTAATTTGCTTCCAGACTGACCTCTGAAGTCCTCTCCCACTCCTCCAAGGAAAAGTTCCACTTGAGGGAGGAAAAATGCATTTTGTGTGTGTGGCACTGTGTGGTTTGCAGGATGGGGACTGACATTTTTCTACCTCCATGGCCAGCCTTCCAGCCTGCCAAATGCAGTCAGCAGCTGGCACCAAAGGCAGAGAGTAATGTCGAGTGGCTTTCTTCTTTCCCCCCTTTTGGTTTTCTCAAAAGATTTAGACAGTTGAAATAATATCCCTGCTCCTCATCCCTGCCATAATGCAGGCCATTTGTCTAAATTACAGACCCCAGCAATTATTTCTGTTTTCTTCTTCTCCTTCTCCTTCTCCTTCTCCTCCTCCTCCTTCTCCTTTCTTCTTCTTCCTCTTCCTCTTCTTCTTCTTCCTCTTCCTCTTCTTCTTCTTCTTCTTCTTCTTCTTCTTCTTCTTCTTCTTCTTCTTCTTCTTCTTCTTCTTCTTCTTCTTCTTCTTCTTCTTCTTCTTCTT